>NW_020954641.1:35411374-35625209 GCF_900497805.2 Vombatus ursinus
TGTGTGTGTGTGTGTGTGTGTGTGTGTGTGTGTGTGTGTGTGTGTGTTAGTAGTTGCTGATAACCTCTAGATTGCCTTTTTATGGTAATAATGGGTAATACCATCTGAGTTCTTTCACTCTTCATTTGGTGTACTCTTTTCTTTCATATCATATGAAAACTGATGCCTTAATGCTTTTAAAACTGTGCTACCTTCATCATGAATTTCTCTTAGTCTTTTTAGTTGCTCTTCTTAACTTCATTTTCTAGTGTTATTTCTAGTTCCTCATTAAAAAGATCACAGCCATTGATTTCAGAAAAACCTGGACTTACATGGACTGATGCAAAGTAAAATGAGCAGAACCAGGAGGACATTATACATGGTAACAGCAATAAGTATAATGATCAACTGTGAACAACTTAGCTATTCTCAGCAATACAGTGATCGAAGACAATTCCAAAGGACTCATGATAAGAAAAGAACTCCAGAGAAAGAACTGATGGAGTCTGAATGCAGATTGAAGCATACTATTCTTCACTTTCTGTATTTCTTCATTTTTTTTTTCTTTTGGGTCTGTGTCTTCTTTCACAACATGATTAATATGGTAATATGTTTTGCATGATTGAACATGTATAACCTATATCAAATTGTTTACCCTCTTGGGGGGGGTGCGAGGGAAGGAGAGAGAAAACTTGGAACTGAAATATTTTTAAATGAATATTTAAGATTGTTTTTACATGTAGCTGGGGAAAAAATGAAATATTATTAAAAAACTAAAATCACAGCCATCTCCAAGCCATGGTGACTATTTTCTAGTTTCCCTCTCTTCTCACTGGAACTCAGTCTCTTTCTCTGGGGAAGCTGAACTCTGATTGGTGAACTTTCACTTTATCTTGCTTGGTCCCAGGACCATCATGCCACTGTCAGACCACGTCCAGGGCACGATTCTTCCCCTCCTCATTTTTCAACTCTAGTTCTCCTATGTGTGTCATCTTTCCTTATTAGAATGTTAACTCCTTGACAGTGGAGACAATCTTGCTTGATTGTTTTTGTGTCCCCAATACTTAGCACAGTGCTTAGGATACAGGAAGCACTTAATATGTTTTTCCTTCCTCCTTCCCTCCCTTCTTCCTTCATTAATTAGTTCATTTGTTCCTTCCTTCCTTCCTTCCTGCTTGTGTGCCTACATTTGATCACAAATTTAAAGCCTGAAAGGAACTTAGAAGCCATCTAGTTCAGCCCTCTCATTTTATAGAAGAGAAAAATGAGGTCCAGAGTGAGGATATAATAAATCCAAATTTACTTAGGTAATGGCAGAGCTACAATTTGGACACAAGGTGTCCAACTCCAAATCTAGAACTCTTTATACTTACTGCACTGCCTCTCATGCCATACATCACTTAGTTCTTGAAGTCTAAATGTAGTTGTTTCGCTATTACCTATATTAGGAATATAATTAAACCCAAAGAACATTTATTATATGTTTACTATGTGCAAAGTACTGTGCTAGGCACTGGGAATACAAAGATGGAAATTAAAAAGTCCCTGCCCTCAACAGACTTAAATTCTATGGCGGGGGGGGGGGAATAATGCCTACAGTAAAAAAAGTAAATATATAAGTAAATAAAAATTAAAAATTATTTGAGAGTGTTAACAACTGGGAGAATCAATGGAATCTTCTTGGAGTAGTTTTCATCCGAATTGGGCTTTAGAGGATGGGTAGGAATTCCTTCTCACCTCCAAGAATTTCTTTGAGTTGTTGCCTCTGTGTCACACATCTTTAGTATCTTCTTCACCATTGACTCCTTCCCATAAGCCTACAAACTTTGTCAGGTTTCCTCAGGCCCCAAAAAAGGTGGAGAGAGAGTGGTACAAGTGGATGATGTAGGCCTCAAAGGAGGTGAAATCATTGAAAGATAATGGGATAGTGGTAGAGAAATGATGGGAAATGGGAAATGAGGAGTACACTTACCCCTGCCAGGGTTATGATCCTGTCTTTACTACTTAGTATCTATGTGACTCTGGGCAAGTTGTTAAATCTCTCTGGGCCTTAGTTTCCTCATCTATAAAATGAGAGGATTTGGACTAGATGACCTTTAACGTCTAACCTTTAAATCCTTCTCTCTCCATTATATCCTCCCTTACTACTCCAGCCCACATTAATTTCTCAAAACATCACTGACTTTAATAACTTAGTTTACAACTTTATTATTCTTTAATTGTTTTGTATAAATGAATCCTTTCTCCCAAGCCATAGTGCAAATACTGGAAGACAAGGACTATGCTTTATACCTTTTCCCTGTAACCTTAAATATAATTTTGAGTGTATAGTTGGGCCCTTATTTGTTAGCTGATTAGCTTATCTTTACCAAGTTCATACTTGCTCATGTAAATGAAACAACCAACCTACAGGCTCAGGCAAGCTCAGGGGAAAAAAAAACCCAAAATAAAACTTACCTCATATTTCTTTCTCTCCTCAGATCCACAATTACATTCATTTTCATGAGCATCTATCAATATTTAATGTATGGGTGTCAGTTTAGCTGTAACCTGAGAGTACCCTAACACCAACTTGAATTAATTATGCACTCAAGGGGAGAAAATTAAATGCTCTTTTCTCAAAGCCCAAAGTTTCCCTGGCTAAGTTAATTTTTGAGAACCATAGGACAGAATCTGTACAGATGGATGATCCTGAGAAGAAGACAAACCAAAAGTGTGAAAGCAAACCCCGAAAAGTGAGATTTAAAATATCTTCATCCTACAGTGGTAGAGTATTGAAGCAGGTATTTGAAGATGGCCAGGAACTTGAGTCCCCAAAGGACGAATACCCTCACAGCTTTATCCAAGAGTCTTTTGAACCAGTGGAGAGTGTCTATGGGGCTGGAGAAGCTCCCAAACCAAGATTTTATTCTACAAAATTGACTGCTCAGCGAATCAGCGTTTATAGAGAGGGAAATGCCTACACTCTGGCAGGTAGCCAGCCTCTCTTCAAAGATTACAAAACTAATGACCATAAGGTAAGGACTGCACATTTTTCACTAGCTTTCTGGAAGAGGCTTCCCCCTAAACGCTTTTGATCATTACTATGTAAGATCAGTACTGAAAATCTCAGATTTATATTTGACTCAAGTTCAATAAAAAATAAAAATGGTAAGTGAGCTACATGGGAAAGTCATTAAAATAATACTCTGAGGAAAATAACATGCCTGTTGATAAGTTATTGGAAATTTGTGTAAACACATACAGTATTCAAATTTTTATTCAGCATAATAAATTGTTATAAGGGCTTGGCTATGCTCTTCTGTGTATAAATTGAATAGATTGATTTATGAAGTTGCATTCATTCTCTAGCTACTAACCTTTTACAGAATTATGCAAAGTGGGTAGTTTTCTTTTCTAAAAGGGATGATGTAGTTAGTCATTTTTTTTTCAAGTTTAATTATCGAAGGCTAAGAGCACAGAGACATTGTACTTACCATGGAGCTCTGCACACAGCAAGGGCTTAACAAAAGTTTTTTGAATTGAGTTTATATAGGTTACAGATCAATAGATCAATTGTCTTCCTTGACCTATTTCTATCTCTACCCCTTGTCTGGTAATTTACTTTAATTAGCAATTTTACCAGACACTGAAGGTCATGGAGAGAGGTGTTGAAACTCAAATCAATCTATGGTTCTACTTATCAAGAAGAAAATGTTGAAAAAGGAGGATGTTTAAAGTGCTGGTAAAAATGAAGTTTTCATCTGATCTGTGAATTTCAGGATTCTATTATCATGGATAAGCATAAGTTGATTCAAGGACTGAGAGGTTTTGGAAAGTAGTTAATGATTTTTAAAAACTAATAGATTAGGTAGGTATATTCTCTGCCCAATGAACCTGTAATTGCCACTTTGGATGAAATACATTTCTATAACATACTAAGGGAGGCAGTGTGGTACAATAAAAAGATCATTGAACTTTCCTCTCTGCACTTGGAATTATGGAACCTGAGTTTGAATTCCATCTTTGCCACCTGTATGCCACCTTCAGGACATTGGGCAAGTCATTTAAACCTTCTTACCCTTAGTCTTCTCTCCTGTAAAATGAGGGTGTTGGACTAGATAACCTCTGAGGTTCCTTCAGGTTCTAGATCTATGAAACTTAAACATTATTGATGCATAAAACAGCGGAGTACATTCTCATCTAGAAAGTACAAAATGTAAATGATATTTAAAAATTTTAGTTAATTTGCTAAAGTCAACAAACATTTATTAAGTGTTTATTATGTTGCAGGCTGAGGGAACAACCCAGAATATGTGTCTTCTTTAAAACAAAAGTCCTCGCTGAATATTTTAAAAGTATAATTTAGGCATATCCACATTGATCAAATTTAGCAGATTTCCTTACAATATTCTTACAGAATATAAATGACCAAAGCTCCTTGTAATATTTTAAATGATTTTAATATTCACAAAATTGTGCAGAACCAGTGAAGATAATATTAATTTGTTTAGAACTCCTAAATTACATAGTGATTCAGTGGATAGAACACTGAGCCTACAGTCAGGGAAGATTTGAGTTCAAACCTGGCCTCAGATATCTATTAGCTGTGTGACTGAAGGCAAGTCTCAACCTCTGTTTGCCTCAGTTTCCTCATCTACAAAATGGGGATAATAATAGCACCTCCCACCCAAGGTTGTTGTGTGGATCAAATGAGATAATAATTGTAAAGCACTTAGAACAGAGCCTGGCACACAGTAAGTGCTATATAAATGTTAGCTATCATCATCATTACCATCATCATCATTCTGACATGGTTCACTAAAAACCTCAGTACCTAGGTCAGGAATTTTTTGAGTCATACCATTACTCCAACATTCTGAAGGGAAGTTTGAGATTCATTGGTTTTGTACTCATTCCAATTCCTCTGTACTTGTATCTCAAATTCATTCCCATGTTTCCATTCTCACTAACACCCTCCTAATTCAGCACTCTCATTCCATCTCGCTGAGGCAGGCTCCTAAATGGTCCTTACACCTTTAGTGCCTTCTCTTTCTAATGCATCCTGAATACCAATTAATCACAATTTTTTCTTCCTATTGCACATCTCTATGATTATATCATTTTCCTGCTAAAAACTTTTAATGGTTTCCCACTGCTTACAGAATAAAATCCAAACTCCTTATCATTGTATCCAAGGTCCACCCTAACTTGCTCTAACTTACCTTTCCACCATTATCTCAACCTTATTACTCTGATTTACAAATGCTCCATCCAGGGCAGCTAGTGGATAGAGCACCGGCCCTGGATTCAGGAGGACTTGAGTTCAAATCCAGCCTCAGACACATAACACTTACTAGCTGTGTGACCCTGGGCAAGTCACTTAACCCCATTGCCCAACCAAAAAAAAATGCTCCATCCAAACTGCAACAATCATTAAAACATCTTCTGCTTTTCCACCTCTATATTTTTGTTTAAACATTTTCTATATATTACCCACTCCAAAATGCCTACCAAAGCAAGTAAAATTTTTAAAATTTTAATTAATTAATTAATTTTTAGTTTGCAACATTGGCTTTTATAAGATTTTGAGTTCTAAATTCCCCCCCCACACACACTTCTGCCTCCCCAAGATGGCATGCAATCTGATATAGGCTATACATGTATGATCATATTAAATATATTTCCACATTAGTTATGTTGTAAAAGAAGAATTAGAACAAAAGGGAAAAACCATGAGGAAGAAAACACAAAAAAACAAAAAAAAAAAGAGAAAATGGTATGTTTTGATCTGCGTTCACACTCCATAGTTCTTTCTCTGAATGTAGATAGCATTTTCCAACATGAATCTTTTGGAATTTTCTTAGATCATCAAAGCAAGTAAATTATTACTATGAACCTGCTATGTACCAGGCATTGGGCTAATCACTGGGATACAAAGAATTGCAAAAAACAATCTCTTCTCTCAAGGAGCTCATAGTCTAATGGGGGAGAGAACATATAAACAACTATATACAAACAAGACATATACAGAATTAATTGGAGATAGTCTCAGATGTTAGGCATCGCTTAAGAGGTGTAGGGAACAGCTTCTTGCAGAAGGTGGGATTTTAGCTGAGACTTAAAGGAAGTCAGAAAAACAGGAGATGTAGTTGAGGAGGGAGAACATTCCAGGTATGGTAGACAGCCAGTCAAAATGCAGAGTTGGGAAATGGAGTGTCTTGTATGAAAAATAGCAAGGGAACCTTTATCATTGGATCACAGAGTATATGGAGGGGAGTAAAGCTTAAGAAAACTGGAAAGGTGGAAGAGGTCAGGTTATGAAGGTCTTTATAAGTGAAACAAAGTATTTTATATTTGATCCTGAAGGTAATAGAGTCACTAGAGTTTACTGAATAGGGACATAACATGGTTAGACCTGTGTTTTAGGAAAATCACTTTGATAGCTGAATGGGAGATGGATTGAAGTGGAGAGAGACCTGAAGCAAGGAGACCAACCAGCAGACTATTTCAATAGTCCTGGCTTGAGGTGATGTAGGCCTGAACCAGATTGGTGTAGGATAGTGTCAAATAAGAAAAGAAAATGGATATGATAGATATTATGATAGTAGAATCCACACAGATTGACAAATTGAAATTCTTTGAGCATTTCCTTTGTATCTGTCATGCAGTTTCACACCCTCTTGTGTATTATATATTATTTATTCTTCATCTCTTCCTACTGAACTAATCTCCCTGGATAGGAACACTGTCTTATACATCATTCATACTCCTCAATTCCTAATGCAATTTCTTGAACATAGTAGCCAGTCAATAAGTACCTATTAAATATAGTGAAATAAAGGGTGGCAGTTTTTCTGAAAAAAAAAATCTGGGAGTTTTAGTAGACTGCTAACTTAGTTTGAGAAAACAGTGGGATATGTCAGCCAAGAAAGCTAGCATCTTGGGCTGTGTTAAGAGAAGCATAGCATCCAGCACTAGGGAGGTGATAGTTTGGATGTACTTTGCCTTAGTGAGACCACATCTATAGTATCATGTTCAGTTCTGGGTGCCACAATTTAGGAAGGACATTGATAACCTGGAGAGTATCCAGACAAGGCGAAACAGGATGATAAAATTGATGACATATAAACAGTGGGTGAAGAAAATGGGGATCTTCAGCCTGGAAAACAGAAGGCTTATGTTGGGGGTTCGAGAAAGGAGATGCAGCATAGTGATTTTTAAGTAAATGAAACTTTTTTTGTGGAAGAGAGACTAGCTTTCTTCCATTTGATCTTAGGTAGCAGAACTAGGAACAGTGAGTAAAAATTGCAAAGAGGCAATTTTGGGCTTTGTATAAGAAAAAACACATTTCTAATAATTAGAACTATCCAAAAGTATAATGAACTGTCCAAGTAGATATTGGGTTCCTTCTTACTGAAGGTCTTTGAGCAAATTCATGATGACCAGTTGTGTATGTTGTAAATTGAATTTAAAAAAAAATTGGTATAGGCTGAACCAGATAGCTATGGAGGTTCTTTCTAACTCTTGTAATTTTGTGATACTGGGAACCTTCATTTTAAGATGAATGTAAAGAAAGTAGAGAATGATACAAAATGATTTAAGGAATGGAAAATAGGTTCTATAAGAAATGGTTAAAGGAATAAGGCTTTCTTATCACATAGGTAAACATGATCAGTTAGCCTGTAAAGAGAGAGTGAAAGGCAGGATAAATGGTCCCTTTAATAGTGACTTTCAGATTGCTCATCCCCAGTAAGTATTGAGTAAACGAAAAAGAAACTAATGTTCTTATGCTGGGGACTATGAAAAAGGAAGTAATTGATCATTCCCAGATTCCAATGGGTAGAACGAGTATACTAAACAGTCTGTCTTCATTCCCACAG
Source organism: Vombatus ursinus (assembly GCF_900497805.2). Lineage (NCBI taxonomy): Eukaryota > Metazoa > Chordata > Mammalia > Diprotodontia > Vombatidae > Vombatus > Vombatus ursinus. Next base: position 35,419,216 of record NW_020954641.1, read on the forward strand.
TATGTGAAATAAGATACCATGAACTTAAGTTACATGTAGAGAGAGTTTCCCTAGATACAGTGAAGACTTCTTGGCTGTCAAGGTGACTGAATACTGGCAAAGTCTATCAATGGAACAAGTGGAATATTTAACTTTGGATATTTTTAAAGCTAGAATAAAAGCTCATCTGTCTTAGATGATAAATATCAGGGTGTTGTTTTTTTTTCTTTTTGGTGAGGCAATCAGGGTTAAGTGACTTGCCCAGGGTCACACAGCTAGAAAGTGTCAAATGTCTGAGGCCAGATTTGAACTCAGGTCCTCCTGACTCCAAGGCCAGAGCTCCATCCACCAAACATCAGGGGTTCTTAACCTTTTTTATGTCATACACCCATTTGGCAGGTTGGTGAAGCCTATGGACTCTTCATAATAATGTTTTTTAAATGCATAAGATAACAAAGGAAACCTATTATTGAAATACACTTAGCCAAATATTAAACATTAAAAAGAACAAGTTCACAAATCCCAAGGTAAGAACTCTTGATTTAGGCATTGACCCTCTTGGAGGCAGAGGGTTCAATTAGTTGACCTCTTATGGTTCTTTTAGTTTGCCTTAAAAAAAAAAAAAGCTAAAAAAGCAAGAGAGCTTTATTATAACCTAACTAACCACTTTGACTACTTACCACCAGAAGGGAAATGGAGCCTTCTAAAAGCACCACCAAACTTATCTTTTAATGCTTAGAAACTGATACTGAAGAGTGAAACAGGACTCCGACTGACATTAAACAATAAGAAATGGAAGCTGCTACGTGATCTCTTAAGGAAGACTAGAGGCAACAGGGAAACTTGTGGCTTCAGAAAATTATCCTTTCAAACCAGGAGGGTGTATGTAAAGATCAATTTAAAGGGAAATTAAATTCTGTAAGACCTCCTGGAAGTACGTCCAGAATGAATTTGTTATGGTTTAAATAAGATTCTATTTAAATGAGATATAATACACTCTCTATTAGTTAAACTGATTTAGGCAATTCTTTGGGAGGAGGAAAGTATGTATAATATTGAAGATCAGGTTCTCTTTCTTTCTTTTTCTTCCTTCCTTCCTTCTTCCTTCCTTCCTTCTTTCCTTCCTTCCAGTTTTGTCCTATTCCTCTGTGTGCTCTTTTTGGAGTACCTCTTTTCCCTGTTCTTCCTGTTCAATTCCTATTCACTTTTCAATGTTCAACTCATATTGTATCTCCAGGTAGCCTTCTTTGACCCCCTCTCTCTAAAGAATTGCTCACTCTATTGAGAACACATCACTCTTACTACACTTTTGTATCCAACCTTGCTATATAGCTGTTGATGTAAATGTTTTATCTTCCTCACTATATTCTAAACTCTGTGAAAATTTGGCCTGCCTGGGTTTTTTTTTTTAATTGCTCATAGAATCTGGCACATGACTTTGAACATAATAGGTTAAGAAATATTTGCTGAATTAAATTTCATAATAATGGAACTTTACATTTATATGGCCTTACCTTTTCATAGATTTAGAGTTAGAAGAGATTCCAGAGGTCATTTGGTTCAACTCTTTTATTTTATAGGTAAAGATCTTTGAAGCCCGGTGGTTGAGTGATTTGCGCAAGGTCACACAGGTAGTATGTCAGGATTCAAACCTGAGTCTTCCAATCCCCAAACTAGTGTTTATAGTCAGAGGATCATAGATTTAGAGATGAATAAATCTTAAAGGACATTGAGTCCAACCCTATCATTTTATCAATGAGGTAACTGAGGCATAGAGAAGTTAACTTGTCTGGATTCAAATTGCTAATAAATGTCTGAGGTGGGATTTGAACTCAGGTCTCCCTGACTCTAAGTATAGTACCCTATCTACTATACCAGGCTGCATCTCATAATTCTCAGAGTTCTTCCCACTGCACACTGCTTTTCACATTTTTTTTATATCATATATCAGTAATATTAGGTGATGGTAGTCCATCATCTCTGTAGGACAGTTCACAAAAGGAAAAACCATGGGACATAAACTGTTTTGTTTAAGAGAAATCAGATATCATCCCTGATGTTATTTTCATTAATAACCGTCACTGGTTCTGTCTAGACCTAACATGAGAAAAGTCTGAGGTGCTAACTACGACCAGGTTAAATAAACTCATGTTAGGCTCAGTTGGCAGATGTACAACAGCATCAGACAAATTCAAAAGGTCCGTCGGAGCTAATCTGCCACGTGTTGTGAAGACTCTTTGAAACTAAGTATAACCGTAATTTCCTCTGGTTACTCCTGACCTTGCTGCTGAGCCAGATATGGCCTTAGTCTCCTTGGCTGAATCTGGCCTTCCATTTACTGTGCTTGGCTGAAATTATGACTCCTTTGAAAACAATCTTTCTCCTGTTACTTTTATACTTGTCACCAGGACTGGGTCAGGAAGAAAAACCTTACACATGGGTTAAAAAATGCAAACAAACACCTTATTCTCATTACCTCATGGTACATTTGGGCAAAGCATGAAATGTGTGGCTTGAGAAGGAAAATAATGTCAATTCTATTGATTGAGTCATTGAAAAAGCTTCTGGAACCCTTCTTTTCCTCTCCCTTCCCATTCTCTTGCTCTTCCTTCCTGCTTCTTTGTCTCTTCCTTCTCCTTCTCTTTCTATCTTTTCTTAATTCTTATATTTAGCTCTCTCCTACTTCACTCTCTCTCTCCTTTCTCTTCTCCTTTTCTCCCTTTTCTTCCTCCTTTTCCATCTTTTCTCTCTCTTTCCTCCTTTCTCCCTCTCCCCCCTCTCCTTTTATTCCATTCTTTTTCCCTCCTCTCTCTCCTACTTTCTTTACTTTTTCCTTTTTCTACTCTTTTTTTTCTTTTCCCTCTTCTCTCTCTCCCTCCCTTCTCTAACTGGTGCATATAAAACTGCAGGGCTTAAGTCTATTTTGTAAAAGCTGGTTATTTTTCTGCTTACTTCTTATTCACTGGGTGATTCATCACAGGTGCTGTGCTCATTTTCACTCTCTGTAGTCCCCACCCATTCTAGATTTTGGCAAGATAATCATCTATACTAATAACCTGAAAATCATCCGAACTTCAATGGATAAAAAAGACTTCATGCGAAAAGTCCTTCAGAAGGGAGAGGAGGCTGAGGAACAATCTCTGATGAGCAAAGAAGAGGGTGATGGAGACAGTGATCAGACAGATGGCCCACTGCCAGAAACAGAAACCACATTTGCCCACAACCAATATATCCAGGTATGGCGAAATGGATTATGATTGGGTTTCTGTCATGGGAAAGAGACCACCATGACTCTGAGAATCTTTCCAATTTCCTCATTTCCTATATTTTAGTTGCTTCAGTTCTTACAAAGGTCACTATCACAGATACTTTCCTATAGTGTGAGAAAGACCAAAGAAGAATACAAACATCTTTTACATGAGTTGCTAACTTATTGAATTCCCCAAAGAAAGTATCTTTTCCAAAAGCATATAGAGCTAAGATTACCAGAGAATATGAAGTTCGAGTAGTGCAATTGGGAACTAAACCAAAGGAAAAAAATACAAATGTCAACATTTCCCCACTCTATTTAGGGTAAAATGCTTTGTAAACTTTAGCACACTATATAAAATATAAACTATTGTTATCAACAGCTTATGTTTAAAAAATATTTTATGGATGTCTTTTTCATATTGTGTTCACTGTTTAATCAACCTCCCCCTTATTGCCCTCTCTTGTAACAAAGAAGTACAGTTAAGCAAAGCAAACCAATACATTGCCCCTGTCTGACAACATGTGCTCCATTCTGTACCCGCAGTCCACCACCCCACTACTGAGAGAAAGGAGGCATATTTTATGACCAGGCCTCTGAAGTCAAGATTGCCTACCTCAGTTTTGAAATCATTCTTTGTTATGGGCAGACATACAGTTAATTGGATCTTTAAACTGTTGATCCTGGACAATAAAGCTTTGTTTAGATGAAGAGTCTTACTATTTTCTTGATTTTATGGTGATTTATGCTTTTTTGGGGGAAATCTCTTCTCATTCCTGGGATGAGAACAAGTCAAATGATATATGAACACCTTTTAAAACAAAATTTTAGCTGACCTTTATAGATAATTTTAGAAACATGTAACTTAAGGGTTGGAAGGGCCTTTAGGGAATTACCTAATTGCTAAGTATATCTTAGGGATTCACTAGCTGTGTGATTCTGGGCAGGTGACCTAACCTCTGTCTGTCTCAGTTTTTTCATCTGTAAAATGGAGATAATAATAGCACTTACTTCCTTGTGAGGATATAATTTATAACATTTGTAAAGATATTTATAAATTTTATAAAGACATATTTATAAACACAAAATTGTAAGTTTTACAAAGATAATATTTATAAAGCATTTTGCAAACATGCTATAATGCTGGCTATAGTTCACTTATCTCATCGAACCCTCTCACTTTTCACATGGACAAGGTAATTTGCTCAAGTGTACATAGCGATTTCTGAACAAAAATGGCTATTTAAAAATATTAGAAATGCATATTAAAGCCTCATTATTGTTTAGTACATACTGTCCTGATAATTTAATTTATTAATTCATTCCATGTTCAATAAGCATTCTTATACGCATTTACTTTGTAGGGAGGAATAGGAAAGCAGTTGCCTGTACAGTAGACATGACAAGGATAGTCAGGGAGAGAGGAGAGAAGGAAAGAAGGGATGAGGGATTGGTTAATCAATCAAATATTTATTGAGAACTTATTATAGGCACTACACTAGGTATTGTGGGGAATACAAAGAGAGATGTAATTGTTTGGTAACTAATAAAAAGTTCTAAATATGTCATATGCAAAAGTGGTTACTTAAAGTTAAACAAGCCTTTGGGACAAGGTTTGGGAAAAGGTTGGTGTACTTGCATTTCTAGGCCCCTGACTTTAAATTCCAATATCATCATCATTATCACATGTTGTGTATGTCAATGGAGTCCTGCCTTCAGTTAGTGTGCATTATTACATGTTCCTATTAGACATATATGCACAATAAAATGAATACATAAAAATTTTATCATGCTTTACACTGACTATTACTGGCATACTGTGTACTTCTGTGGTCAGTGTACTTTAAAAAATGATAACTGGAACTCAAAATCTTTTGGAAGTGAATGTTGAAAACTAAAAATAAATTAATTAATTAATAAAAAATGACAACTGAAACTAATTTGATGATTTAAAGTTTTCAAAGAGCTTTGTAGACATTATCTTACCTAAACCTTAAAACAACTTTGTGAACTAAGTGCTGCATTCCTTATATTACAGATAAGGAAACTGAGGCTTAGGTAAGATTTTGTGACTTGCTTATGGTCACATAGCTACTCAGAGTCAAAATGACAATTTGAATCCAGGTCTTTCTCACATTCAAGGTCAGAGACATTCAAGGCCAGAATGCTATTTGTCTACTATCCCAGCAGATCTCAAGCATAGCTTGGGGACTCCAACCTCCCTTCAAGGGGTCCTCAAAGTTGAAACTATTTTCATAATAATGCTAAGATATTTTAATTTCTAATGTAGTAAATAGATATAACTCATATAAGCAAAAGTTCTTGGTAGAGATTTTCTTTATAATTTTTAAGAGTGTTAAGGGATCCTGACACTAAAAAGTTTGAAAATCACTGGATTACATCATTCTGTTTCTTAAAAAAAGATTTTAATTTTTTGGTCCTGTGATTTCATCAGAGTAAGGAATTGCTGGTGTACAAATCTATATTATTATTTTGGTTGGGGAAAGGTGAGATTTTTTTATTTTATCTTTCATCTTTGATTTTATCACTGTGGAAACTTCTTTATTAGCCACAGATTGGCAAACTTTATAACATTAGAGACTTGTCTCAAGTCCCTGAGAATTCAAATGACTTGCCCAGGGTCCCAAAGATGGGATGTGACTCCAGAGTTGGTTCCCCATCTATCATGCCAAGTTGCCCAAAAAAAGATACTCTTTATTTAAAAGGATACTAGGAAGATTTTAGATGAGGGGAAATGATAACTAAAGTCACAGAAGATCAGTTTCTTAAAGAAAGAATATTCATTAAACATAAAATTACTAAACATCTACTATATGCCAAGTTTTGTGTTGAGGATAAGAAGATGCCCTCAAGGGAGATATGATGTGATTAAGGGGTCTAGGGCTTCATTATTTTCTAGTGTAAAAAAGGCCTTTATGAAAGAGATACTGAGAGGTTTTTCATAGACTTGGAAAACCAATCAATAGCACAAATGAAAACAAGAAAGACTTCCCTTGCATAAAGGAAGAACTTCTTGTCTTTTAGGTCAATGAAACAGGTTAACCAAAGGATGTTTTGATGCCTGCATCTCTAGAGATAGCCAAGAAGAGAGTAGGTAGGTATATGGCCTGGACATTTGTCTATAAGCAGGTAACTGGATAGTTCTATTTTTGAAGTTCTAGAATCCATCTAGTTCTAGACACGTTTTATAATTTTCCCCACGTTTTCATGTAGCATAAGCAACAGTTACTGTTCAGGGGATATTGATTTTATTTAAACTCCGGCCAGAGATACAGTGTCGTACAATGGATACAATATTTTATAATTTCCCCCTATATGTTTTCATGTAATATGAGCAACAGTTATTGTTAGGGAGAGACTGATTTTATTAAAACTCTGGGCAGGGAGACAGTGTGATGCAATGGAAAGAGAGTAGGAGTTGTTGCTTGTCAGACATGGGTCTGAATCTTCCTTTGAAAGATTCAATTTGCTTATTTGTTAAGAAAAAAAGGCATCAGGTCAAACCAGGGCTAGATTAAAGTGTGTTTCAGCAAAGCTGGCATAAAAATTATTTTTAATTTCAGTTTTGAGAGATTTGTGGGTTTTAGAAACTATGCTACAAATTAAGACAGAATTGTAGAAACAATGCTGTAGTAAAAGATTGTACCTAATTTACCTTCCATCTGAACTGTGTATTAAAATATTACTTGTTCCCTTATTCTTTGGAAAAGTTTTGTTTTTAAAAAGGTCAAAGGTCATTGAGGAGTCTCTTCTGACTAAATGACTTCTTGTTCCACTATATGGAAGAATGAAGCTATTGGGGGCCTTTATAAAAGATGAAGGAGTATGTATGAAAGTCAGAATAATCCTTGAACCCATATATTTAGCTATATTGGAAAAAAAAGGAAAGAAAGGAGGGGAGAGAAAATTGAACTCAGTTGCAATGAAACATGGAGAAAAAAATGTGTGCTCACTTGACTTGATCTCATAAATCACTGAAACTTCTGTATGCTTTATATGATTTTACTCGGAACCTTGGTTTCCACTGAGACACATTGTTTGTTTTTTTTTAAAGAAAAAAATCTAAAAAGAAGGATGGGGAAAACAGACCCTGAGAGAAGAATAAAAATCTCAGCTCCATCTAGAGTTATCTCTGTTTTCTTGGTGTTTGACTTGTATTGAAAAGGAATCAAAATAACTAGAAACTATTCAAGAAATTGGGAGCTAATTCTTGAGAAGTAAAATCATGCTAAAGAAGCATTTTGATTCCTTCACTAGTTGTGTAACTCTGGGCAACTAATTTTTATTTATCCTCATTTAAGAGATGGGGATTTCAGCCTCAGTTCCCACATCTGGAAAATGGAGGTATAAGCATACATCTTGTCTCACAGGATTGTGGTGAAGGAACTGCTTGGTAAATAGTAAAGCCCTACATGAATGTATCATTTCCCCCTCATGGTTCACGTGGGGATAACACTCAGACATTAGGATCCTCTAGATTTAGGGTGTGAGATATTGCCAGTGATGGAGATGGAAATTATTTCCTTGGAACCTCATTTGTGGCACAGTAAAATTCCAGTTTTACTAAATGAATCAGGTCCAAGTTTGGCTATAAAAATAGATTTTTGAGAAAAATGTAGATTGGCAATTTCCCCCTAAGATATAGATTTTTTTTTTTTGTAAAACATACTTTATTCTTTTTGAATAATGATGGGGGAAATGTCAGCATTCCTCAATCTTCCTCACATTAATGAATCAGGAAACACAAGTCAATAATTCATTAAAAAAAAAAGTTCATCCGCATCCCTTGAACCTCCTTTGCCAATTGCACTGGCTTTATTTCACAGAACTAGAACTTTCTTTAAAAAGGCAACTCCCTTTACTTCTTGGAAGAATCACCAAGATTAATACACACCAAGGTCCTGCAGTGTGGTGGTAGTGAGCAGGGGGTAAAGAAGGAGGAGGGAAAGCAAAAATGATGGGTCCCAGGATAGGAGGGGGAACTCAAGATGTAGGATTAGGAACCCAAAGCTTTTTCATAGCAATGTCTAGGAAAACTGGAAGAAGGCTCCATAATTGACATAGCTCTAATTAGCATACAAGCTATTAATGAAAGGTTCAAAACAAAACTAATTTTAATCCACTGGAATCAATGACTACATGTCACATGACTTTCATGAAAAGTGTTGCAAAATTTAATGACAGAGTATTAAAACTTCATAGATTGGAAAGTATTTGTCTATCCTATTCTTTAAAATTACTAGTTATATATGACAACATGAATTCCTATCTAGGCATCTAGGCATCAGTATATATAGAGCTGAAGACCTGATTTCAAATCCCACTTCAGATACTTACTGTGTGGCCCTGAGCAAGTCACTTAACCTCTGTCTGCCTTAATTTGCTCAACTGTAAAATGGGAATAATAACACCAGCTTCCCAGGGTTCTTGTAAGGATCAAAAGATATAATACATGTAGGCTGCTTTGCAAACTTTAAAGTACAATACAAATGCTAGATATTATGAGTCTTTGGTTGAGCTGTTGCTTCTGGTCTCATTTTAGACATTTGTGGTAATCTGAAATCTTTTGCTAGACTCTCTTTCCTTGCCTAGAACCATTTGTGGAGATGATGGGCCTGTGTTGAAACAGTAACTAATCCTTGGCTTTATTTCTTTCAGGAAGGGGAGATCCCTGAACACAATTGCTTCTACTGTAGAGGATCAGGCAGTGCTACTTGTTCTCTGTGCCATGGAAGCAAATTTTCAATGCTGGCTAATAGATTTAAAGAATCTTACCGGGCCCTACGGTGTCGTGCTTGTAATGAGAATGGCCTCCAGCCCTGCCAGATTTGCAATCAATAACTTATGACTTCCATGTGTCTGGCTTGACTGTCTGGTTTGGTTTCTGATTAACTGCTGGGTCCTTCACGTGATTTCATCGGCAGAGGAACCGCTGAAATTGTTATCACCTGTGCCCCAGCAAATATAGATGATATATCTATCTACCTGGGGGTGGGGATCTAAGCAGCAGGGCATTTAGGACTTCCACTCTTTTCTGGAGCTAATGCTAAACAGTGTCCTTCAGGGGGCCTCAGCTCAGTTCTCCCATGATAGTGAATGTACACTTTAGTTAGAAGCTTGAAACCATTTTTTGTTTTGTTTTGTTTGGGGGTTGTTTTGCATATTTAGTTCAACAAACATTTAAGTTTCCTCAATGCAATACAAGGTACTGTTCTTTAGCACAAAGACAAAAATGAAAGTCTGAGCCCTTGGGAAGCTTACATTCTAATGTACAAAGATACACAGATACGAAGTATATACAAAGTGACACAAAGTAATTTCATGACACACAAGTGGAAGATCAGAAAAGTCTTCATGTTCAAGAGGTGGCCCCTGAGCTCCCCTTGGAAGGAAACTAAAGATTCTTAGAGTAAGAAGTGAGAAATGAGGACATTCCAGAAATGGCTGATGGCTGCAAACCTGTGTAAGGAGAAAAGGAATAAAATGGCAAGATTCTGGTGAACAGAATTCTGTTGCTTGTAATATATATTAAATTGTCATTGGTCAAATTGACATTCTAATTTATTAGGAGAAACAGGCATTCCAAATGTCTAGCAAGTCATTGCTAGAAATGCAGATGGTGGGAGCTTTCTAGGTAAGATAAGCAAATGGAGTAGACCCTTTCTTCCAGAGCCTTTAGATGATTATGTCTGATGTGCTTGGGTAATAGTTGTGTAGGCAGCAAGGAATATGATTACTTTTAAGGACATGATAAGAAAAGACACTGCTATGTGCCTTTAACTACAGAAGTTTTAAGCCAAATCAAAGTTCCTTATGACAAATTTGGTGCTTAGGTGGGCATGTGATTTTAGACTTCCTTCAGCCCCAAATTATTAATATGTAAATAAGTTCATTTTAATTCTGCAATGTCTCTCTTATCTCTCCATAAATGGTGGGTGAAAATAACTTATTGCTAAAACCTTTCTTTTTAGATCCTCCTCAAAATCTATTTTTGCTTTAATCAAGGCAGGTTTAGAAATGTTCCCTCCTCTATGTATGCCCATATATATAGTGAAGTACAGTAGGGTGGTGAGTAATAGTAAGTATTGGTGTCTTAGGGATTTGATATCTCCAAGATTCAACTGTTAAAATAATTTAGTGGTGTATTTCTTTTCAGGCAACTTAGATCCTTCTTTTTTGAAAAGATAAAAATATTCCTTATATGGATAAACACTTTCTATATTCAGTTTCTCTCCTCAGGTCTCCCACATCATGACATGCTATTACTCATCCACCTTTACATATCTCTATAATTAACTACCTCCCACCTTTCTTTGTCTTTCACAGTATTCCATCAGCTATTGGAACTGTGACATGTCCTAGAACTATGGAGAAGGAAGTGATCTTGAACCACTATTTAGTCAATCCCCTTGCCTTCAGGAGTTATACTCTGGTATAAGGGGTTCCCCCAGCCCTCCTTCCCCTAATCCCCATATTTTCTTGGATGTTTATTATTCTAAGAATGTTTTTATACTGAATAATAAATGAATCATTAGTGGGTGTGCTGCATCTTTCTTTAATTGCTAAGTGTGGAATTACATGACTTGGTGGCATAGAAACAAATGCAAGGTTTTGGTTGGAAGGCTATTTAAAAGAATTACCTGCATGATTCTCACACCTGCAATTGAATGAAAGTCTTGGGGGCAAATAAACTAATTTTGGGCCATCCATGGATTCTAAACTTTGATGTGACCACAATTTCTTGACCATCTTATGTGCTAAGGAAATCACGGGTCTTGCAGCAGTGGTCATACTATGACTAAGAAAGCCTAAAATTTTCCTGCTGTGCTTTAACTTTGAGCTAAACTTTTGGATTGTGCGCAGGTTTTAAAACTTTCCCCCAGAAGTATTTGTATAATGATGCCAAATAAAGTGATTCTTTGCATTTATAAGCACTACTAGCTCTTAGGAAGCATGAAGACCTAAGTTAAAGGTTTTATGGTCTTCTGGAATCATCTGGAATGGTAGAGGACTGCTATGACAATTCTTTCCAGGAACTGACAATTTTCCCTGGGATGAAAAATATGGTTGTATTTGCTTTTTTTTTTTTTTTTTTTTTGCCAGAGTTGTCCACATGATCGTTCATTGATGGATCTCTAGAAGATGAAATAGAGGTCTACAACTGAGGTCATGTAGTTTTTAGACAATGTTTTTACTCATGTTTTTTAAAATATTCTCCACCAAATAATGGGGAAATGCTACTTAACTGTTTGTTCTTAGGCAAGTCACTTTATCACTCTGTGCCTTAGTCTCCTTATCTTTAACAAGAAGGGCATAGACTAGGCAAGCTCTGAGTTCCCTTCTAGTCCTTGATCCATTATCCTATGATTAAGGAAATTGTTCATTCTGGGTTTTTGTTATTTTTTTTTTAAAAGATCTAGCATGATTTCTTTACTATAGTAATTTTAAAGGTAAGTTTAACTACGAGATTTATGGGAACCCAAATGTCAGTCCTGAGTTTTTCAAGTGTTAGATAGTGCTATTTAAGAGCAAAATGACTGATCTCCCCTCTTCTTGTAGTGGGTATATGTAATATGGTAGAAAGAATGCTGAATTTAGATTCCAAAGGACTTCATTCAAATCCTAGACATTCTGTTTACAAGTTGTGATACCTTAGGCAAGAAAAAGGGGAAAAGGACCTAGACCTGTGATTTCATTGGTATTGGGAACTCGTAGTTCAGGCAATTCCCTCCCCCACTGCAGATTGGCATTTTCTCTGTAATGTCTAATGTTTGAGAGTAGCTTCCCTGTAGCACTGAGAGGTTGCCCAGGGTTACACATCTAGTATGTGGCAGGGATAGGATTTAAACACAGGTCTTCCTGGCTTTGAGAGTCATCTCTTCATCTACTACACCACAATAGCATAGAAGATACTACCTTAGAACTTCCAGAAAGTCATGTAATCTTCTGAGTCTAAGTTGTTGTCCATAAAATGGGGATAATAATACTTTTATTACCTTTTACACCAGGCTTTTATGAGGTTCAAATGAGATAATGGACATGAAAGTGGTTTGTAAATTCTAAAGTCCTGTCCAATTCTCCTTGGACTCATTTGGGGTTTTCTTGGCAAAGAGACTGGAGTGGTTTGCCATTTCCTTCTCCAGCTCATTTTACAGATGAGGAAGCTGAGGCAAATAGTGTTAAGTGGCTTGCCCAGGGTCACACAACTAGTAAGTATCTGAGGCTGGATTTGAACTCAGGTCTTCCTGACTCCTGGCTCTGTAGCACTCTATCCACTACACCACCTAGCTACCCCTCACCACTTAGCTGCCCCTATATAAGCATGAGCACTTATTAATATGCTTTATACTGGAAAACTATTTCACCTACTTCTATACTTACAAACCTATGATAGATAGTAGCTCCTATTTCTATACTGATTTTTGTCTTTTAAGTTTTATTGATGTGCTTTGTTTTTACATTATAAACATTTATAATTCACCCCTATTCTATGAGAAGTCTTTTGTAAGAAAACAAAACAATCAAGCAAAATAAATACTACAGTGACCTCATTTGAATGTGTGTGCAACATTCCACAGAACCCCCACTTCTCTATTATTTAAAGAAAAATTTTAATTAATAAAAATATTTTTTCTCTTTCTCCCACTTCTGACCTTATCAGAAAAAAGATAAAACAAAAATGAATTCCTTGAAATGAATATTCATAGTCAATCAAAATAAAGACCCTCATTGGCTGTATCCAAACATATTTCATCCTAGTGTTTTTTTTCCTCCCCAATGTGCTTCCCTCATAATAATCTTGGGAGGTAGTTAGGTAAAATGTTAAGACATTTCTACAAATGAGGAAACTAACGTTCCTGAGAGGTAATAAATAATACTTGCACAAGTTCACATGGCAAACGTGCTAGAATCAGGACTCAAACCTGAGTCTTTTGCCCCTAAGAATAGAGCCCTAGCCACTATGCAACAGTGCTGGCAAATCTTTTCAGCAAACAAACCATGTCTATAATCAAACTGGGCTACATCAAAGCTAAAGAAAGGCCCCCCTATGCTATTTTAAAGAATTTGGGTTCAGATTATTTGAAAGGTATTTGATGTAGATTTTGAGACACAAAATGTTATAGTGGATAGAGCCCTATCCTTGAAGTGAGGAGGCCTTCTGTAAGTCCTGCCTAATGTCTGGATGTAATCGTGGGCAAGCACTAACTTTTCACCTCTCAGACAGAGTCTGGGTTCTTCACTTGTAAAGATGGAATTTGATAAACCTTGTGCTACATGTTATGTGGGAAAGTTGTATGGAAAGCATTATCTAAATATAAGTTATTATTATAAATCTGATGTTGGACAAACCTAGAAATAGTCTCAGGGAGAAAAAACATCCCACAGTATACCACAAAAATGACAAAGGATGCAATGTAAGCATTTTGTATCTGCTTCATGGATTAAAAAAAAAGTATTTAGAAATTAAGTTATTGTTGTTGCAATCTGGGTATATTTAGGCAAATTCCAGATTGAGGAGATTAAATTGGTGTATTACCATCTTTATATTTAGAGGGAGCATTGATATCAATGAAATTCAGTGGAATATTGATGTAATTGGTGTGTTTTCTCCGTACCTGAGGAGATGTGGGGGGGGGATGGGGGGGAAATCATTTACACAATAGAAAACTAGTTAACAAAGAAAATTCTGAAATGAAATAGACAACAAATTGAATTCTCCCTAAAACTTAACCTTTTAATTTGTTTCCCCAAATCATCAGATCTACCACATTGCTATTTAGTTTGGCAAAGCCACATCAAGTTGGCCAATATTTCTTAGTGTTACTCTATTTCTTTTCAGTCATTGCAATCATCTCCTACTGTTAGATCAAGAGAATTCCACTCAACTAGGAGAGCAGAAACATTTGTCTGTGGCCAATCGATTCATAGTTCCCTCACAAAAATAGATTTCCATTAAACCTCAACTAGAAAGGAATAGAAAGAACTCAATTTAATTTAGTTCAACAGACATTGGTTAAGGTCTATTATATGTAAGGCATTGTACCAGACTCTTGAAATACAAAGATGGGAAAAAAAATGATAATCTCCCATTCTCCTGGGGGATATGAAATAACTAGTCTAGCTGTTATGTCTAATAGGGGATATGACATATAAGATTGGGTGTGGGGAAAGCAAAGGAGACTTTCACAGAAAGTGGGAAAACTTTATAGGGAAGGTGGCAACTGAGTTGAGCATTAAAGTAAAGGGACTCTAAAAAGTACAGATGAGGAAGGAGTATATTCCAGACATGAGGGCAGTCTGTACAAATGCAAGGAGTTAGGAGATAGCATGCTGAATTCAAGGAATAATTAGAAGTTCAGTTTGACTGGAACATAGAATGCATGAACTGAAGTGATGTGATATCAGGCTGGAAAGGTATATTAGAGGCAGATTGTCCAGGGCCTTGAGTGCCAGGCTAAGGGTTTTTGTATTCTATTCTAAAAACAATAAGCAACCACTGGAAGTTTTCAATGAAATGGATTACATGATTAGATCTTTGCAGTAGGAGGATGATTTTTGGAAGCTGTTCAAAGAAGAGATAGGAGAAGGGAGAGACCAGAGGCAAGGACACCAGTTACAGGGCTATTGATATAGTCCAGGTGAGATGTGATAAGGATCTAGACAAGGATATGAGTGGAGAGAAGAACACAGATACAAGAAGAACACAGATACAAGAGTTGTTATGGAGGGATAATTGTCAGACTTTGAGAATGGATTAGATAAATGGGAGGGGGGGGAGGGAGGGAGGAGGGAGGAGGATTAGAGAGAAAGAACAGTCAAAGATGACCTTCAATCTGTATGCCTGGAAAGATGATGGTACTCTCAACAAAAATAGGGACATTGGGAGAAAGGGACTATTTAGAGGAGAAGACAATGAATTCAGTTTTGGACATTTTGCATTCGAGGTGCCAGCAGCATACACAGGTAGAGGCAGTTGGTGACTTGGGATTCCAATTCAGAGGAGATATCAGAGTTAGATATATTGTTTGGAAAGTCATCTGTGCAATATAATAATTGAATGCATTGAAGATGAAATCAGTCAGGAAGAGACTATAGAGAAAAAAAGAGAAGGTGACTTATAACAGAGTCTTGGAATAAGGGTAGATAAAAGCCAGAGGAGCGTGATAAAATATACTGAGGAGGAGCAGTTACACTGCTAGGAGGAGAGCCACGTAAGGACAGTGTGATAGAAGTCAAGAGAGTAGAGACTATTCCATAGAGCCAGACTTATGGATGTAGAGTTGGAGGGGACCTCAGAGGCCATCTGACTCAACCCCCTCGTTTTAAAGATAATGAAATTGAGACTTAGGGAGATTAAGTGTCTTGCCAAAGGTCACATAGTTAATAATTGTCAGAGGTAGGAAAAAGCCAAGTCCTCTGACTTAAGAGCCATTGCTTATTCCATTGTACTACAGAAGAGGTGCCTCACAATATAGAATCCTGCAGAAGGGGCAAGGGTATAAGCACTGAGAAATGCTATTAGATTTATCAACCACAAGGCAATTGGTGGCCCTTTATTCAGCAACTTCAGCAGAGTAATGAGGTTAAAAGTATAGGAGAAAGGAGTTAAGGAGTACTAAATGGGTGGTGAGGAAGTAGAGGAAATGAGTATAGATTATTCTTTCTAGGAACAGAATAGTGAAAGAGAGGAGAAATACAGCACAATAGCTTGACATGATAGTAGGTTCAAGTAAAAGTTTTTAAAGAATGGAGGCATGTTTATAGACAACTGGAAAGGAGCCAGGAGCTAATGGGAAATTGAATATGAGAAAAAAGGAAATAATCAATGAGTAAAGACTTCAGAAGAGACTAGAGGACATAGAACCAAAGGCACAAGTAGATAAGTTATTGATAAGTTGAAGGACTACTTCATGCTCTGAGACTAGAGGAAAAACATGAAAGTGGTTCAAAAAGATAAAGAGGGGGCAGCTAGGTGGTGCTGAAGTCAGGAGGACCTGAGTTCAAATTTGACCTCAGACACATAGCATTCACTAGCTGTGTGACTCTGGGTAAGTCACTTAACCCCAATTGCCTCCCCCCCCACCAAAAAAAGATAAAGAGGTTTTGGTATGTAAAATAGTGAGGCAGGGGAAGAAATGAAAACGAATTTCCTCAACCATCTCAAGTAAAGTAGGTGTTAAAGTTGTCTGCTGTGACAGATAGGTCTTGGACTATTTTAAAATTTGAGGAAAGAGGAGAGTGTTTGGAATAACTGTCAAGGGATTGTAATAGAATCAATCAATCAGATATGAACTAAACAGACTCTGTGGCTTGATTATGTTTTTAAGCTTTTGGATGTATGAACTAGTGCTTATGTCAATTTCCTTGATTACATACCAAAAATTGGTCAGTTCAAATTTATTCAACTGTAGTAACTTCTGCTTGGTTGGATGTCTTGCCGAGTTTTACTCTCAATTGCTTCTCTCTGTGAGATGATTTTGCTGAAGTGGTAAGCATTCTGAAGGAGATATGAGAGATAGCATGTGTTAGACAAGTCAAACCTTCTTAATTATCGCCTTCCCTCAGACCTGAATGGAGACAGTCTAGGTCACTAAGCCCAAGAGCACTGAAAACGGTAGTTTCCTCTCTTCCCTGCTCCTCTCTCTTTCTCTCCCTCCCTTCCTCTCTCTCCCTCCCCTCTCTCTACCACCACACACTGTGTCTGTTTTCTGTCCAGCTCTGAAACCACCACCCAGGGAACCAACCCATCATGAAGATGAGACCTAATAATTTCTTCTGCGGCTGCTGCAGCTCCTGCCTCTTCAGCAGCCACAGCTACAGACAATTGGGAAAAGAAAGCTTTTCCTACCAAATTTCAACAGAGGCTCATCCTCTGAAATGGATATAGTTTTATTAGTGGAAATAACAATAAAGGAAAAGCATTACCATCTGCTTTGCTTCTGTGCCCTAAGGACTATTGGGTCTTTGCATCTTACTTGCAAATGAAACCTCCTATATGTGTTGTCTCCCCCTGCTAGAATGTGAGCTCCCTGATAGCAGGGACCATCTTGCTTTTCTGTTTGTATCTTAGTACTAAGCACAGTGTCTTGCATATAGTAAAGGCTTAATAAATATTTTTCACCAATCGATTGATTGATTTATAATAATCCATCATATTTCTTTATAAGATTTTTCAAATGAATATATATTCTTAATCTGATGTTCCCTTTGGCAGCCATCTCTCTGCATTTGGCAGGCAAATCACATCTGTGGACTAAGGTGTTTTCTGGGCCCTTTTTGTTCTCCTTGTTGTGGCAATTAATTTACATTGGTTAAATTCCTGTACAAAAACATTCCAATCAATGATGATATAATTTCTGTTGTTAATTTCCTATTTTTGATTGTCCATTACTTGTTTAAATAATTGAAGATTGAATTGTTTCAATTGAATGCCATAATATTTTTCCCTTTTATAATTTTCTCCTTTTGGCTTTGAACACATTCTAATCTTAGTTCTGATAAGTCCATGGTCTGACTCTACATAGACAACTGATTCAGAGGGAAGACCTATAACACCAAGGTGTTTTTTTATCCTTGCTTGTTAAAATATGACCTATTTTATTTTTAATGATGTTTTTTGGTGCTCATCTTGTCCAGATCCTACCAATTCTTTTCTCAGAAATTTAAGGCATTAAGAAGTAAAAAGGAAAGGACAACTAACAAGACAAATAGTAAAGATTTGCAAAAAAATTGTATAGCAAACTCTTTTTTCTATTAAGAACAGTGGAACCACCACATTTGAATCTTAACATCATAGTTCCAGGTTTGTTTATTGGAAAAGTAGAACTAGAAGTAATAGAAATGGTAGAAGTAGAGGAGAACAAAGATGGGGAAAGCATCTGAATTGGATCAAGTATGTGTGGAAGAGAATTCATGCTGGAGGCAACACAATTATAAACACATTGAACAACAAATAGACAAGGTTTCTGAAAAGGGGAAAGATACCAAAAGCTTGGAAAATGTTTTGACTTTATTAATAATGAAAAAGGGTGTCTAAGAGAACATCAATGCTTGGTGTGTCTACCTATATATTTGGGTCATCCATCTATGAATTGAGGTTATCCTCAATGAGGATATTGATAGGGAACAAGTGGACATTCTCTCTCTCTCTCTCTCCAGTCACACCACTGACTGAAAGGGGCAGAGAAGACAAGATCTTACTGAGTTTATTGTTTGTTGATAATAAAAAAGCATTTGGTTTGGAACCGTAAACTTTAAAAGCTTTTCTCCGACAAGATGTCTGCCATGCATATGTCAAAATCATACATGATTTCTTATAAGTGTAACAATATAGATAATTTCATTCAATAACCATTATCAAAAGCCAGTCTAAAGACTACTGTCTTTGTATACCCACCAAAGATGTCTGTCATTGTCATGGAAAATGTTTAGCTCAGAGTCCAAATGGAAGAAAGGTTCTCTATTGATAGTAACAACTTCTAAGCATTGAGAGCACATTCTAAAAAAGTTTATTTGGCTATTTCTGTATATCGGTTATTTTTATTTTTACATTGACTATGACATTGTGTATTTATCCTAGGTATAGACCAGTAGCATTGGGCTGGGGATAGATCTCCAAACTGAAGACAAGTATCTGATTAAGGGAATGTTCCTTAAAATGCAGGCCTTGGGAATCCACTAGGATTTATAATAATAAAAGAATAATAATAATATCTTGAGGAAGTATGATGGATATAAAGACAGGAAAAATGTTGAGGGATGAAAAGTAATTCAAGAGGGGCTGAAGAGAAATCTACAATGAGCATCAAAGTCCCAAAGGTAAAAAAATCATTATTTTGTTTTTGTTTTTTGCTTTTTTAAATTTAGGGCTTACAATTTGATCAGGCCTTATTCTTGACTTGGAAAAAATATTAAATGAGGACTCACAGTGAACCCTCTGCTGATAATAGGCATAGCAAACAAGCAAGAAGATAACTTGGAGAGGGGGAGAAGAAAGGGAGAGAGAGAAAGAGGCATGCAGCTGAGCTATTGTGGAGCTTCTAGTCTAGGAAAAGAGATAAGACACATACATATATGAAGAGTTAACCAATCATACCCAGGAGATCCAGATCTTTAATCAGTGATTGGAGAGAGACACCCTTGAAAGTATAATAAGTGGGCATTCTCAAGAAATAGTCAACAGTGGACAAATAATGGACAAAAATATCATTTTGCAATAAGTTGAACAACATAAGGACTCTAAGATCCTTCTCTGCTTATTGAATGTTGATTATGAAAAAATGCTTCAGTGTAGCAAAATGCCACTTTATAGATTCCTCCCCTTACAATAAAGTGCCTTCATTGCCATCTGCATTTTTCAAGATTATGTGAAAGATAGGGACTTGACCTATGATTTCAATGGCATGAAGAATTCTCAGATGAGGAAATGCCTTTGACCAATGCAGGTCAGCACCTTCTCCTCAGCTTATCATCTTAGAGAAATAAATGACATTCTCAGAGTCAAACAGTCAGTATGCCTCAGAGGCAGGACTTTAACCCAGGTTTTCCTGATACCAAGGCTATCTCCCTATCTACCTAATACTAGGTTTGCCTCTCACTTAATAGAGATAACAACTTAAATAACTTTGTTCAATGACCCTCTGATGCTGAGGTGGAACATAAAACAGTATGCTCACCAAAAGTGTTTACCACTGTAAAGGGACACAGTATAGAATCCAAATCAAAAAGGGATTCCATGTGGATGGTGAGTTCCTTGAAATACTTCTATTTGTGGATGTCATTGTGTTAGATTTCATGAAGTCCTGGAACATTACAGGGAAGAGTACTATAATCACACAAATGAGTTTGGCCTAACCATTCACAGAGTACAGACCAGTTAGATGAAGAAGCTCATTCTTCACACTAAAATATACATTTGAATGAATACCTTATAGAGCTTGGCCAGTATGAATATCTTTGAGAGACAGTATAGATGGACGATTCAGAGTTGAACAAGAAAAGGAGGACAAGGAAATGGAACACTCCTCAGGAAACTGCAAAACTTCTTTAATGATGCCAAGCTTCTCAAGAAAATAAAAGTCTCTATTTATAATTCTCACAATTTCACCATTGCTGTTCTATGGCAGCACAACATGGAATAGTCATATAAGAATTAAAAATGAATATTGTGACCAGAGCAATAGAAAGGCACATGCTAGTTGTGAGCAGGTAATATATGATTGATGAGGAATTTTAGAAAATAACAGGAGTAAAAAATACTGCCAAGGAATTGCATGATGGGAAGGATCTGGTCACATGATGAGGGGGAGGGACAGTAGACAGTTAGCTAGAGTGCTCCACAGATACCCTAGCAATTCCAGGAAAAATGGAAGAAAGCCTATAACACACTGAGTGGACACTCTGTGACAGACTTGAGGGAAGACATGGGCAGGAGTCACAGATGAAGTGCAGCCATGTTTGGGTTATGATCTGCATATTGGAGTGAACTTCCAGATCAGTGAGATGAAAGATCCACTTGAGAATTTGACCTAGTAATATTGCTGCTGAACCACCACCAGTAATCTAACTAACAAGTATTATTAAGTACCTACTATGGGCTGGATACTGTACTTGGTGCTGGGTACATGAATACAAAAGTGCACTAAGAGCTCACATCCTACAGCAAGATACTGAAATAAGAAAGTGTGTATTGATACTTTGTTTTCTTCTTCATGGGGATGATTTTGCACTGAACTAGTCATAGTATCTCTTAACCAGCTTCCTGTGGGTCAGTCTATTTATAATAAGAGAAATTCTTTGTTAAGCATCTACTGTTTTCATTGCTCTATGTTACATACTGGGAAGATACAAACTTTAGATGAAATGAAATCCCTACCCACACAGAATTTACAAGTTAATAGGGCCATTAGTTACCAATCTAGATACTTTTTATATATACTATTACATGATAAGGATGCTAGAGATTTACAAAACAAAATATATAAGATGAGAGGGAAGGTCAGAACTGTTAGAGATCAGTGGACTATAAAAGATAATTTGGATTACAACAGGCAGAAGGAATATCCTGAGAAAATGTACAGGTAATAATAATAACAGCTAGCATTTATAGAACCCTTAATATGTGCTAGGAATCGTGCTGAGCACTTTATAAATATTATCTCATTTGATCTCATGATAATCCTGGGAGGTAAATTCTATTTACTATCCATGTTTTTTGTTTGAAGAAACTGAGGTAAACAAAGGTTAAATGACTTGCCCAAGATTACACAGCTTGTTAGTGTCTGAGACTGGATTTGAACTCAGTTCCTTCCGACTCCAGGGCCATTACTATATCCACCGCATCACCTAGCATATGGGGTGCCAGGGTATGTTTGGGGTTTGGGTTTGGATCATAATACAGGAAAAGAAGGTTGGCAATAGATTTTGGAAGGTTTCAAATGCCTGTCAGATAAAACTGTTGTCTGGGATTAGGGGAAAGGGTGGTCTAAATTGTGGCCCTAGGATTTTAATGTGGTTCTTTGTCCATTGTATTGAAAGTAATATTATGGTTTTGGAAAGAAACTGTGGTGCAGTAGAAAGGGCTTTGGATCTGGAGTAAGAGGACCTGGTTTGAGTCCTGGCTTTGCTACTTTCCTCTTATATGATCTTAGGCAAGTCAGTTCACCTCTCTTGGCCTCAGTTTCCTTATCTGCAAAATAAAGGCATTGAAATGAATGATTCCTAAGGTCCTTTCAATTGAGTGGTGTGCTGGTAAATGTTTCACAACCAACTCTCTGAACAAAATATGGAAATGTACACACGAAATAATTTTAAGTTTAATCTGCATGATTAACATTGTCTATACCACTTTCTTAAGTTTAGAAAAGCAATAAAAAATGAATTAAGCCCTTGGTAGTGATTTGCTGATTTGTAGTGATTGCTGGTTTCTGGGGTCTAAATATAAAGGCTGAAAATTTAACAGTAGGCTCTAGGAAGCAGTTAGGAGCTGGCTCCAGCACACTCCTGCTTCCATCTCTTAATCCTATAATTATGCTCCAAAATAATATTTAGTAATGATAGCTAGCATTTATGTAGTGCTTTAAGGATTGCAAAATACATTACAAATATTATCTCATTCTATCCTCATGATAACCCTTGGAGGCAGGTGCTATTATTATCCACATTTTGCAGATGAAAAAACTGAGATGGACAGAAGTTAAACGATTTGCTCAGGGTCATGAAACTAGTAAGTGTCCAAGGCCTGATTTGAACTCAGTTGAGTGACCTGCCCAGCATACAACTACTAGTAAGTGTCTGACAGAAGATTTGAATTCAGATCTTCCTCTCTTTAGGTCCAAAGTTCTATTCATTTTGATACCTAGCATGCCTCTTCATGTTGTACCATTTACCAATCCTTCTAAAGGACACTTTCAGGTCTCATATGCTATGATTCTATACAAAATATTCTGACTTTCAGTGCTAACCAGCTAACAGTATTGATCAAGTTCCTACAGTTACATGTGATCTTGGTGTTGTCTTGGGCACCATTAAAGATGGAAGCCTTTTAACCTTCAGGTTGTGTGTAAAACACTTTGGCAATGCATTCTTTTAACTAGACTGAAGAAAACTACATTTGTCAAAAATTTACGTGGTTCAATGTAGTTTAATCTGGGTAAATTTATGGTAAAGGTAAACTTGAGAGAAATGTTGACAGTTGTTTTTATCACCTGCACTCATTAGCAGCAACTCCTCATTTTCTAATTAAACAGGGTAATTATAGAGAGTGCACATACACACAATTATGTGAGAGGGAAATGGAGTTATGTCAGTGTCATGATTAAGGTGTATAATTACTGCCTGTATTAAAGAACCTGCACAATCTAGTGAAGAAATGTCTTGGAAAGACAATAAATTGGAATCTTCTTTTAGCCCTTTTGTAGTTAGAAGATTAACAGGACCAGCCCTCAGCACAATTACGAAGGAAGTGAAGTTTATCTTTGCCCCTGGCAGCCTCCTCTTTCTGTGCCCTTCTCTCCTATTAATGGTGTCATTCTCCAGCCCCTCAAGACTCAGTGGCCATATGTTCTCTCTTCTTCCATTCTGTAAAACTCTGCTCTCGGGGCAGCTAGGTGGTGCAGTGGATAGAGCACCGGCCCTGAAGTCAGGAGGACCTGATTTCAAATCCAGCCTCAGACCAAACACTTGACGCTTACTAGCTGTGTGACCCTGGGTAAGTCACTTAACTCCAATTGCCCAAAAAACAAAACAAAACAAAAAAACTCTGCTGTCCTATAAATTCATTTATATTAAAGTTTAGGTGACTGAAAATCTTTTACTGTGTTACCTTTATCCATGGTTACCTTATATAATAAATCTGTTCTACTGAAAAAACTTAAGGATCCACAATTTCATCTATGTGGCTGTTCCCTCTTCCAGAAGAGATTACAATGCCTTTCACACTTTAGTCAATTGTTTCAAGAGCTGCTGCTACTCTGTCCCCACCCTCACCCCCACCAAAACCAACAACAACAAAACAACCCAACAGCAAAAAAACTAGCAACTAACCTTTAGGCATTCTGTTTTTCCAAACTCAGCCAGATCGCTCCTGTGACAACATAGGGCCCATCACCAGGCACACAACTGAAGAGTCTCCAGCTTCTCAGGACCTTTTGAAAACTATGTTTTGAAACATCAGAGAACTTTAGTGGTTAGACCATGTTATATTAAGCATTTTAAATGTATCCACTGGGCCACCTAGCTGCCCTGTGGGGAGGGAAGGAAGTATATAATTGTAATCAAAAGGTTTTTGAACCCTAGACTTTTAAGTGATATTATTTTTTTTCACCTAATCACATTAACTTCACCCTTACCACTCATTTCCCTAATTGCCTGCTTAGCACAGTGCCTGTCACATAGTAGGTATTTAATTCATATTTGTTGACTGATTAAATTGTAACCCCCTTTAATTGCTTAGCTAATTTTGTACCTGAGGCTCAAGGTAACCCATCTATAAGCCCATAGACTCTTAGGTCTAGAAGAGACCCAAGAGATCATCTAGGATTTACCTCACAGGTGAGGAAACTAAAGCTCTTGAGAGGGAGCAGCTCACCCAAGTTCACTCAGCTGGGTAGTAGTTGAACCAGGAGTCTCCTGACTCCTAGTTCACATTTCTTTCCATTGTGCAATGTGACCTCTGATAGGAATAGGTACTGGACCTGAGACCTTATCGTTAAAGAGATGTTTTCCAGATGAGGAAAGTCCTTCTACGTATGTAGGTCACCATCTTCTCTTAGAACTTATACTTTTGGAGGGTTGCCTAGGGTACTGAGAGGTTACGAGATTTGCTGAAGTTTATACAGCTACAGTGTGTCACAGGTGGCACTTAAGTGCAGGTCTTCTGCTCTCTATGTATCAGTCAGGTGGTCAATAAGTATTTATTGAGCTCCTGTTATGAGTCAGACACTGTGTTAAGTGTTAGGAATACAAATACAAGCAAGAAGAAAGACAGTCCCCAGCCCACAAGGAACTTGCATTCTAATGGAGTAAGAAATATAAAAAGAAGCTAAAGGTGGAGTGCTGGGACATGATGAAGTCCAGAATATAGCCCGGAGATAGCTGGCCTGGGCACCCTACCCTCCTTAAATGTAAGTTCTAGGAGTAACTATCCAATCAGAAGGAAGGGCACAAGGGGCTGAAGGTACTTCTGAGATGTGAATTCCAAGGGCAGAGGTGTTCTTCCAGGACTAAGAGATTTCTGGGCATGCTGTCTCTGAATCTTCTTAAAACACCAAAATCAATTACAAGGAAATGTGTTTTGCATGACTACACACGTATAACCCATATCAAATTGCTTGCTTTCTCAATGGGGGAGAAGGGAGGGAGGAAGGAAGAGAATTTGGAACTCAAAATTTGAAAAAAAAAAGTTACAATTGTTTTTACATGTAATTGGGGAAAAAATAAAATATTTTAAAAACCCACCAAGGTCAAAATGGAAAAAAAAAATCAAATGGCTATATTGCTTTGGCAAGGCAAGGCTTATATAAGAGTAAATCCTTCGTACATGTTTATTTGGAGTTTTGGCTCAAATGTAGTTTTAAAAATCACCTGGAGTATGTGGGTTATCAAATAAACAAACTGCAGTTAGATAATGTAGAAATAACAAGAAATTGGTTTGACAAAAGATGTCACTATCTGTTTCATCTGCAAATAATCTTTAAACTAAAGCAAAATGAAAAAGTTTGCAAGAAACTACAAGCAATAGAAGATAGGTTTTTTAAAAAAGAAAAATAAAGAATTCATATACTCTACTCCTCATTCTCTCTAAAAAAAAAAACCAAACTCATCTCTCTGATTTAGGAAAAAAAATTTTTTTTTGTTATATGCATACATCATAACATGTATGTGCCCTTCAGTATATCACTAATCTTATCACCTTCATCAGCAAACATTTATTGAGTTTCTGTTGTTTGCTTACTGGCTGAGGCACAGAGAGGTTTTGGTCATTATGCTCTAGGAGCTTAAAATTGACTTCCTAGATTTAGATTTAGAGCTGGCAGAGACTTTAGAAACCTTGTAGTCTAATCCCAGTCAATTCTGGACATAGCCTCCTTTCCAATTCCCTTCCTTCTACATTTCTCCCACCTCTACCATGTAATAAAACAAACAAACCAAGAAAGTTTAAATTAAGCAAGATCAACTGAAAGAGTGCAATGGCTGGAAAATATATGAAACCTTTTGCCCATGTTATCTCTCATCTCTTTGTTGAGAGGAGAATCATATTTCATTATCTGCTCCCTGAAAATCACCTTCATTTTACAGAGGAATAAACTGAGGCCCATGAAGATAAAGTGTTCTACCCAAGGTCACATAGATAGGAAGGGGAGGAACTAGGATTTGGGGAGTGACTTTTCCACAATCATACAGCTTGGTAAGTGGTAGAGCCTGGACTGTACTCAAAGTCTTTTGATACCCAGGTTCAGTGATTTTCCCATTATGCCACATTTTATAGTTAGACAGAATACCATAAACCAGGAAGTTATATTTGAAACCATTGTTCTTCCCCAAATGGACTCCAGCAGTGTGGTTTTTGTTTGTTTGTTTTATTTTGTTTTGTTTTTGGTGGGAGTCTAGTTGGAGCCTGGTGAAAATAATAATAACTTTAAAAAATAAACTCATTCAGGAGATTAAAGATCTTACCCAGGGGTCACATCATGGCTGGTCAGTGTATGAGACAAGATTCAATCCCAGGTCTTCCTTGACTCCATGTCCAGCTCTATTCACTGTACAACTTTGATTCCTAGTTTAAGGAAGTAGAATATTTTAAATAGTTGAGGCAGTATATGCTTTTGTCTTGTAACCAATTTGTTTTTGCTTTTGATTCTATTTTTTTCCTCAGGGGGTAAACCTCTGTTAGCTGATACAAAGCTCCTTCTTTTTAGGGTTTTGACTAATCTATTCTCTGATGTTTCTTGAAGTATGTTATGTATAGATGAGGCAAATCACTAATAAGAGAAATACAAATCCAAACAATTCATTATTTCACTTGACAACCAGTCAGTTGGTAATGAAGCCATCAGTACTGGAGGGGCTGTGGAAAGACAGGCACACAAAGTGCTCCAACTCTCCTGTAAAATATTTTGGAATTATACAAGAGAACTGAATAACTATTCCTGTCCTTTGAGACGATAATTGCATAGACAGAAACTGGTTCACACTGTGATTACATATGTGTACCTAATGGATGATGGAGAAATAATATTCACCTCTCACTCCTCCCCAGGATGTTATGAAGACTAATGTCTGTTTATGAAATGCCTTATCTCAAAACTCTGCTTAAAGAATAGATACCAAATATTTCATAAGCATTTTAAGGTGATCTTCATCCATTTGTCTAAGGTCACATATTTGGATCCATCCAAGGTCAGATATCACTCTCCTTCTTTCCCCGTCCCCAACACCCCCACCTCCACACATATACACACACAAAATATCTGGGAGAACTATAGAATCATAAAACTGGAAGAAACCTTAGAGATTATCCTAGTCAAATCTTTTCATTTTATAAATGAGGAAACTGAGACAGAAGACAATTAAATATCTGCAATTATTTCATATAATTAATAAGACAACCAGGACTAGAACCCACATCTTACACTTCCTAGTCCAAGCTTCCTTTTGTTCTGTATTTACTTTTCACTTTCAGTTTTGGGAAGAAAATTGTAATTTTTTTTTTCTCTATATAATTTCTTCCTTTTGACAGCTGACTGCTATGTCTGGCATCAGGAACCACTCAGAAGGCTTGGTCAGAGCAGAGCCATATAAGCAGATATGAACAACTGTCAAAAAATGGAGACTACTTAAGTACTAGTTTGCTTATTCTTAAACCATCAGAGGCTCAACCTGGGAAAGTTTGTTATAAACTATAACTTTTGTGCTTCATCCTGTCAGTTCATATAAACAAACAAACATAATTCTTTTTTTCCTAGTTAGCAAAATTGCCCTAAATATGGTATATTGGTTATAGCCTTATCATGGTCTTAATGGAAAGATTGTCTTCAACCTCTCTATTCTTGTTGCATTTGTGAGATTCTTCATGTTGCATAGGTATTTAAGACCCTGTTTTACATATTTAGTAATTTTTTTTACTCTAAGAGATTGGCTTTGTAATTTCTTAATACCTATCTACTCTTTTTAATCATGCTTAACTAAAACTATGTTCATCATATATAAAGTTTTAACATTATATAACTGCCTTTTCCTTTAGTGTATGTGTTTACAATATTAAAATAAATTTTTTCACAACCAAAAAAAATAAACTCATTCAGTAATTTATAGATTAATTGCTACTAGCTACACTTCACTTTGGGAAATGCTATTCTTAAACTGAGTACCCTATTTATTGGCTTGTTTCCATAGAGCCAATCCACCCCTACAAGGCGAAATCAACTCAAAAGCTACACATTTCCTCCTACAGGAAATTCTCACTCCAGCGGATGGCCCATGGAGAAATACTGGAGACTTTACAAGGAATTCACATAATCAATTTCCTCCCATTGAATTAAATTTTCTCTTGCTAATATTGGCTATGGACTCTTGTTCCCAACTTGCTTCTTCTATTTCCAAATGCCCTTTTCTCATTTATTCTTCCAAATATAATTCTTCTGAAAACCACCTCACTTGTGCAGTTACATTAGCAATGTCATTCATCCCTGGTCAAAGGGCTGTTTACTGACTAATATTGAGGTGGATGAATTAGTCTTTTAAAATTTATATTCTTTCTGCTATCACACTGGCTCCCAGTCACAAAAGTAGCTGCTAATAGAGTAATTAACACTAGGGATTTTGAGGTGGGTTTTTTTTTTTCACCATGAATTAGCAGCTGTTCTAATAGCTGACTTGGGGAAAGTTCCTAGAATAGCTTCACTATGAAGTGTGATTATTTTTTAAATTCAGGTCAATTTGTATTGCAGGTCAGTTTATACCTGAAAATATACTGTAAGGTTCCAATTCAGGTCATGTCATTCCTGATTTTATTCCTTTGCTATATCATGAAAATTCTCCTGTCCCATTAACTTATCTTAGAAAAAAATAGCTCACAGACATTCCTAGACAAAATTGTAAATCAGGTGAAGTTTGTTTTTGGTGCTCCAAGAGTATCCCATCCCAGTGCCACATCCCTAACTTCATTAAGGTCCCAGTGTCCCCAGGTTCTCTCTCCAGCCTTTATTATTATTATTTTTTAAATGGAGTCATGAAAAGATACTGGTAAAGGCTTAGAATATTGCTTTTCCTAAGAATATTTCATTTTAATGTCTATAAAGAGACCAAACTCTAATTGTGGAGTTTCAGGCATCTATGGAAAAATGAGGAGCTATTGTTATGGACAAGAGGAACTTCTTTTGCCCTGATTTCACATGATGTAGCAGCTTAGTTTTGCTGTATGTTGAGAGCTGCAGGAATCAACTCTTAAGCTGATTATCATCAGAATTTCAGACAGAGAGTCTGAGTGTTTTCTTTTAACACTCCACAGAAAAACAAGTCACTTTTGTAAAAGGAAAAGTTTATAATTCAGATTCCAAAGCCATTTTTACTGGACTCACATTTTCCTTTGTGTGCCTCCCTCAGGTTTGGTGTTGTTAGTATCTCTAGTGTGACTAAAACTGCCCTCTAATGACTTTTGGCCTTTAGGCCTAGTGTGAGATTGGGTTTGAAAATTGGTTTTCCTTGACAGAGAGCATCTCAAATAGATGCTTTTAAAAATGTGACATTAATTGCTACTGCTTTCTAAAGAACATTTTCCCTCTTGTCCTCATACTCTTAGGTGAACTGGTCACGGAGGACACACTTTTACCAAACAAGCAAAATGAATAAAGCTTTTATAGAACTGCTAAACAATCAAGGTGAAGAGGGTAAAAAGGGAAAGCTGAAAATATCAGAGCATGTAAAAAGAAACCTCACTTGATCTTAAGCTTCATAGGCTCAGATAATTGGGAGACACACAAAGATGAGAGGTCCACTGTTGTCAGGTGTTGTATTAGTTTATTATAGTTAAACTTTTCTTTCAGATCTAAACGAAATCTACTATGTCCCCAAACTTTTTGCCAGTCTACAGAAAGGTCACCAGCCTGGATTACCTTGTGGGGCATCATAAACAAGAGCAATTCAATTCACCAAGTGTTTATTAAGCTTGAGTAAGACACAATGCTAGGATCTGGGAATACAAAGACAACACCAAAAAAAGCTGCTGCTCTTAATGAGTTTATGTACCATTATTCCCCCCAAAAATCTAGTGCATTTTATAAGCATTTCTTGATTGTTTGAATATGAACTAACCATTGCTGTTCAATCATTTCACTCATGTCTGACCCTTTGCGACCCTGTTTGGGGTTTTTGTGGCAAAGATACTGAGGTGGTTTGCCATTTCCTTCTCCAGCTCATTTTACAGATGAGGAAACTGAGACAAACAGGGTTAAGTGACTTGCCTAGGGTCAGACAGTTAGTAAGTGTCTGAGGTCAGATTTAAACTCAAAATAAGTCTTTGTGATTCTAAGCCTAATGCTCTATTCACTGTGTCACCTGGCTGCCCTAGTGAGATACAAATTGGAGTTAAGTGACTTGCCCAGGGTCACACAGCTGGTAGGTTTCAAGTGTCTGAGGCCGGATTTGAATTCAGGTCCTCCTGACTTCAAGGCTGGAGATCTATCCACTGAGCCACCTAGCTGCCCCAACTGAACTGAATTTTAAACTCACTTCCCTAGAGACTGAGGTGGTGTAGGGGAGAGTATGCTCACTGAGATGTGGCAAAGAAATGTTAATATTTTATTCTCATTATATCATTGAGAATGGAAGTAGGGCATTAGTTACTGGCCCCTAACAATGGGGGCAATAAGCTGGTGTGGGCTTGAGCTAGTGGTGGTAGATATTTTATTTTTAATATGTGGAATAAAATAAACGTTTCCATAACAGTATAATAAAAAAAGATGACTGCACGTGAAACTGTAAAACTATTACATACAACTTTCTATTCCTTTTATATACATAATGAAGTTATTATGTTAAGTTCTTTCCCTCCCAGATGGTTATCATTAGACACAAATATGTGTATGTGTATACACATATACATATGTGTATGCATATATACATATGTGTATACATATACACACATATGTATGTATGTATCTGTGATCATTCTATACATACTTCTATTTATCAGTTCTTTCTCTGGATGCAGATAGCATCTTCCTTCATAGGTCCTTTGTAGTTAGTTTGGGTATTTATAATAGTCAAAATGACTTATTTGTTCAAAGTTGTTCTTAAAACAATACTGCTGTTACTGTATACATTTTCTTGGTTCTGCTCATTTCATTCTTCATTATTTTATGCAAGTCTGTCCATGTTTTTCTAAGATCATCAAGCTCATCATTTCTTACAGCACAGTAGTATTCCATCCCATACCACAACTTGTTCCACCATTCTCCAACTGACAGGCATCCACACAATTTCCAGTTCTTTGCACCACAAGGAGAGCTGCTACAAATATTTTAGAACGTATAGGTTCTTTTCCTTTTTCCCTAATCATCTTTGGAGATAGACCTAGTCAAAGGGTATAGGCAGTTTAATAACTCTTTGGGCATGATTCCAGATTGTTCTCCAAAAGTTCATTGACAGCAGGGACTGCTTAATTTTTGTATGTACTCCAGAGGGCCTCACACAGTGTCCTGCACAGAGTAGGTACTTATGTTGATTGACGGGTCACTTGAGGGCCAGTGAGGAAATGATAGGATCACAGAATCATAAATCTGGAGCTGAAAGAGACCTCAGAGGCCATCTAGTCTAACCCCATTATTTGACAAGTGAAGAACAAAGACCCAGGGAGGTTAAGTGACACAGGTGATACTCATAAGCAAGAGGATTTGAATAAAGGTCCTCTGATTTGAGGGACAAGTCTCTTTCAGTCAACAGACATTTATTAGCACCTACTATGTGCTAGGCACTATGCTAAGCACTGAGGACGGTAAAAGATAGTCCCTGTTCTCGGAAACTCACAGTCATGCAAATAACTATGTACAAACGAGCTATGTACAGGATAAATTGACGATAATCCACCAAGAGAAGGCATTAGAATGAAAAGGAATTAGGAAAGGTTTCAGCTGACAGAGAAAAGATTATTAAATAACCAATTATTGGTGAGATCCAGGGTTTCTTCCATTCCTATCTCTTCATTCTACTGGGTCAAGTCAGCATATGAAGGAGACTCCCGATAATGAGATTGGATTAACTTTCTCCTCAGTTTTGTTCAGACCCCACGCAAGTGGGGAAGCCCTTTGAATTCTATTCAGGAGTGGGTGTGTGTGTGTGCATGGGGAGTGGGGTGGGGTGGATCCTTTATCTAGATTACTGAGGAGGCTGAGGGTGGTTTGGGAATGAACATGATCAAAGTTTTGGTCCTTCATTAGAATGGGTCCAATATTCATTATAATATTCATTCCTCTCATTAATTGTTAACCAAAGAACACAGTTGATTGCCACTGTCAGGAACACCCACTCTTCCAAGGGCATTTAAGTGTTGAGTGGATTGCATGAGGGGGTCTTTGGCATTTGAGAGTGCCACTGACTCCCCAATCATCTAGAAATTATCTCTTGAACTTTTTATACATCACAGCTCAGAGTCAGGTGATAGAGTGTCCTGTTAGAGGACCGGCAAGAAAGCTGTTCTTAATCTGACCAAACTTGTCCAAGGCTACTGACTAACTGCGTGATCTTGCTTTTCCCTCCGAGTAACCTCATTTTTTTTTACCTTTAAAGGGAAATTGAAGGAAAGGGTATGCAGGTTGGAGTATCTTGGGCTCTAAGGTCTCTTCCAACACTAACATTTATGATTTTAAAACATAAGGTGAATCTGGAAGACGCAGTGAAAGCAGGAAAGGCAAGATCATAAAAGTAAGGGTGGAGTTCTATAATATATGCCTGCTCTGCTCTCACAATCATTAGGGCCAGCTCTGAGAGTTGGGACAGGAAGCACTATTTTTTATTGGCCTCCTGACATTAAAATGATCCACACAGTCAATAGAGTAGACCATATTTTACAGCCCTATTTCATTTGTGGTCATATAGAGCCCCAGTTTTGTGCTCTGTCAACTAGACCACACTGTGTGATCTATCTCAGTCACAGGACCACAGATTTAGAGCTGGAAGGGACCTTAGAGGTCATCTAGTCCAACTCCCACATTTTATAGAGGAAATTGAAGCCCTTAGAGATGACATAGTCAAGCAGGTAGTAAGTGCTGACTGAGCTGGCTTTCAAATTCAGGCCCTTTAACTCCAAATCCAGAAACTGTTTTCCATTATGTCATACTGCAGACAGTATTTCTCCTTCCTTGTATTTCTCTTAGCACTTTTCCTGGAGTTCTCTCCTTTATACTTCATCACATTTTGCCTTGGATCATAGTTACGCTGTATTTATTTTGAACACATTCTAGTATTTATTAGATTATAAACTCTTTGAGAACAGGGTCTATTATATCTATTATAGTATAGAACCTTATGCATTATAGGTGCTTAATAATGGTATGTTAGATTGAATTGCTAACTGTGTACATTCTATCACACTTAGCTAGATTAAATCATGGCAATTTCCCAAACCTGAAATGAAAAATGTTTCCTACCATAGGAATATAGATATAAAGTTTGAAGGGACTTTAGAGATTATCCAACCCCTTCATTTCATTAGAAGAGGAAACTAGAGTTTAGGAAGATTGTGACTTGCCCAGAGATAGCACTTGAACAGTGGCAGCGTAGTAAGAATAAGTGTATTGTCTACTGTGGTGGCTATTTTCAAAGGGAGAGTGTTTGCCTTTCCAGTCTTTGTTTTCTCCAAGTTGGGTCCCTTATCTGTGTTCTTGTTGTCCCTTTGCTTCCCACCTCCTTAGAATGTGGGCCCTGGGGCTTTTATTTTCTGTCTTTGTATCTCCCATATCTACAATAATGCCAGATCCATAATAGGGACTTAATAAATACTTTTTGAATTGGATGGATTTGAATATGAAACTGCTGTATGCCCAAGTTGCTTCTAAGAGTTAAACTGATAAGAACATGGGAGGTCCTGGAAAGAGGAGATGGTAGGATGTGTTTTGAAGTGATAGTGGGGTGAGGAGGCACATCTTTGATATTGTCTTTTGCGAAATGCTTTCCCCCTATTTTTCATATTGATTGAATCAAGAATCCTGCTTCCCCTCTCCTCCCCCCCCCACGACTGTTGAAATAGATCAGATATCTCATATGACCACTTCTACCTGTTGTGTTGTGCATTCCTCTGGGCAAATTGTTTCCATTTTTTTCTGTGAGGAAGGAGAGAGTTAGCTTCACGACACAGTGAAAAATGTGTTGAATTTGGAAGAAGAATAAGTTTGAATTTTGGATTTACTCCTCATTTTCTGTGTGACTCTGGGCAAGTCCCAGTTTCCTTATCTATAAAATGAGGGGTTTGGATTAGACAACCTCAGAGGTGCCTTCTAACTCTAATTTTAGTGAGCATTTTGGGGTTCTTTTTATTTTAAGCATTATTTTAAGTATAGTTTTGCTCTTTTGGGGTTCTTGCCCCTTCTTTTCCCCATCTCCTTGCCTTATTTCTCACCCCTTTCCTTTCTCCTCCCCATTCCTCTTTTCTCCTTTTTCTTTCTTTCCCTCCTCCCTTTTTCTTTGCCCTTTTCTTTGCTCTGTAGACTTTGTTAGTCCTAGGGCCTGTGTGAGGATGATACACTCACCAAGCGCCGACCCCACCCAGACTGCTAATATTGGTAGCTGTCTACAGCCCTCAGGACTGGGTGGGACGCCAGCTGCAAAGAACAAAACCTGCCTGCTACGCGGGGAGAAGGAAAGAGCTGGGATGTTCTGATCTCTTGGCTCTGAAGGTCAGGGGTTAGGAAAAGGCACAAATTCCCATAGTCTTTATTTCAGTTGCTCTTTGGTCCACCCACACCAGTTTCAGCTAAAAGGTGAGTCCTCTCGATGGACTGTGTCTCTCTCAGGAGCCAATAAAGTTTTAGAAGTTTGAAAAGAAAAAAAAAACAAAAGGAACTCGCCATCAGCCACTAGCGTGGCTGCGCCTGCAGGCTCAGACTGTGAGCCCGCGAGGCTTGTGTGTTGGCAGGCAGGGCCTGTGGGGCTCAGAGAAGGACCGACTGGTTGGCCTGGAGGGACCATCTGCTGCCAGAAATGGGAGTCACTGTGGATGTGCACCAAGTGTACAGATACCCATTTGAGCAAGTGGTGTCCAGCTTCCTCAGAAAGGTAAAGAAGTAGCAGTTTTTGTCCTTTTGATCTCCTTTGTCCTCCCTTGGACTGTGGGTGTTACTTCTGCCTACTCTGAAACTTAGTAGCTATGTGCCCATGTGCAAGATCACTCCCTTGCCAGTCACTCCCTGCCTGCTTCCTCAAACTGAACTGTCAAGTAGAGAGGGTTGAGAGATTCTGTCGCCCTTTCACTTCTTTCTGTGACTACAAGTGATCCTTCCCTCCTTAGAAGTATCACAGCACTATGATTATACCTCTGGGACTTTCATATTCTACTTTGTATAACATATCAAGTTCTTTGGGGATAGTGTCTGTAAGTGTTTGCTGAATGAATGAATGAATGAGTGAAAGAGGAACTCCTGAGATCGTGGTTGTCTGTCTCACCTGCTGGAGTTTTTTTTTTTTTAAACTTGCATCTGCCTTTGTGGTGAGAATGTAGGAATCCTCATCCACAAAACTTTTTGAGCAAAGAAGCTGTTGGGGCCTCCACTGAGGAGCTGGAGACTCTGATAGGACAATGTTCTTGGGAAGGAACAGGAAGGAAAAGGAATGGCTGGATGGTTGTTATTTTTTTTTGCACTCATTTGCCTCTGTGTGAGACGGAGGTGATGGAAGGGCCACAGGATTTAGAGTTGGAAGAATCCTTAGAAGTGATTTCGTTAAATTCTTTCATTTTACTTTTCTGTCACGCCATACCATACTAACCCTCCATCCAGGAATCCAGCCATAGCTTCTATGTCTGTGTCTTGACCTAGTCTGCCATCATTTGTCCAAGGCTACTACTCGCTTCTATGTGTTGACACCACCTATTGGAACAGAAGTTTCTTTGTGGGCAGGAATGCTTTTTCTTTTGTATTCCTATTTCCAGCACATAATAGTGCTTTGCAGGTTGTACTCTTTTAGTGAATGCTTTTTCTTTCACTCATTCATTTGTAAAATAGGTTAACTGAAGAGACTAGATCCCTAAGGTAGTGACAAAACCCAGGTTCGGTTCTGATCCAATTAGATTCAGTTAAACAAGCATTTATTAAATCCCTACTATAATCCATGCATTGTATTAGGTGCTGGGGATACAAAGAAAAAAAAACCAAAATTAAACCTTTTCTGTAGATCTGACCAAGTCACACACACTCTGCCTCCACTCAATGGAATTGTAGTGGTATCCTGTCACTTCTAAGATCTCACACAAAATTCTCTGGTTAATGCTCAAAGCCCTTCAAAACCTAGCTCCCTCCTACCTTTCTAGTCTTTCTTACACCTTATTCCCTGCCACGTACTCTTAGATCCAGTGACACTGGTAGAAAGGGAACCTTTCGGGCTTGGTGGACAGCCACAGGAAGTAGGCTAATATTGCTCTATATAGAAGGTATGGTTGAGAGGGGGAGGTAAAATATAAAAAAAACTGGAAAGGAATGAAGAGGCCAGTTTGTGAAGGTCCTTAAATGCTAAACAATATTTTATATTTGATCCTGGAAATAATAGGGAGCTACTGAGTTTGTTGAGTAGCAGAAGTGACATGGATAGACTTGCACTTTGCAGCTGAATGAGAATCAGAAGCAACTTGAGACAGGAAGACCAATTAGAAGCACATTTCAGTAGTCCTAGCATATGAGGGGCTTGAATTAGGATTATGGCTGTGAGTGGAGACAGGGACATACAAGAGGGATGCTGTGAAGATAGAAACCATCAGATTTGAAAACAGTTTGTCCATGATTCTTCAAGCATAATATAATTTTTAAAAAATCTCTAATCATCCAAATTATTATTTTTGCTTTATTTGATAGAGTGATTGCAACTCTTGCTTTTTTGGACAAACCTGATACATAGTAAATTCTTTTCTAGACTTAAAATTCTATGTAAGTCTTTGATTTTTGCACGATATATTTCTTACAAGCAACAAATTGTGTTTTTGTTTTCTAGCCTTGCCACTCTTTCATTTTATTGGATTGTTTAATCCATTCACAGTTAATGTTATAAAAGTTAAATTTGTTTTCCTCTATTTGTGTCTTTAATACTGCTTTTTTTGGAACTTTTTCTCTTCTTTTTTTAAGTTAGTACTTTGTCCCTATTTCAGTGTTGCTTAAACTTCTTAGATGTAACTCTATTCTCACAGATTCTCTTCTCTTACCCTTCCCATTTTAATGCTTTTCTCAGTTTTTGAGTTTACCTGGTTAATTGATTTCTTTTCTCAATGTTTTTGTTATATTTCTCTAGTCCTCACTTGATTCATCCATCCCTACTAGTTATCACCCTAAAATTTTCTTCCATTTTGTTGCTAAATTTCTTGAGAAAGTGATCTATGACTGGTGCTGCCACTTCCTCTCTTCTCACTCTCTTAACTCTTTGCAGTTAGGTTTCCAACTTCATCATTAAGCTGAAACTGATCTCCATCCCTACCCTTCTTGACTTCTCTGCAGCCTTTGACCCTGTTGAAAACCTTCTTCTCCTTGAGACTCTTCTCTTGATAACCCTCTTGTCCTTGAGACTCTTCTCTCTAGGTTTTAGTGACAACACTCTATTCCAGTTCTCATACTTCTTCTCAGTCTACTTTGCTGGATTTAAATCCAGGTCACTAACTGTAGGGTATCCCACAATGCTTTTCTTGGGCCTCTTCTTTTTTCCCTCTTTAAGATTTCACTTGGTGATTTCATAGGCTCCCAGAGATTCAATCATTAGCTCTATGCCAATGATTTTCAGATCCGTTTATCTAGTTCTTAATCCTTTTCCTTAAACTCCAAACTCACATTGCCAAATGCCTGTTGGACATCTCCAAATGGATTTCTCAGACATCTCTAGTTCAAAATGCCCCTAAACAGAACTTATTATCTTCTCCTCCCTCAAACTCCACTTTTCTGAACTTTCTTATTTCTATTGAGGGCACCATCCTTCAAGTTACCTAGGCTAGCAACCTAGGTGTCATCTTTGAATCCTCATTCTCTCTCACCCCCCCCATCCCAACAGGACTGTTTCTGAGTCCTGTACTAATATATTTTTCTTCCCATCTTATTCCCCCCCCAGTTCAAAATCTCTCCTCTTCTTCAACAATCTTTTTTTCCTTGTATTTCTTTCCTAAAAGGATTTCTTTGCTTTGTGCTCTTCTCTTCCTATTCAAATTCTCTTCTTTGACTTCTATTTGGCATTTCAACCTCCCCCCCATTTATTCTTCCATCACTCTCTTTCTGACTCCCCCCTCTTCCCACACTCCCATTCACTGATGGGTATCCTCAAGGTAGCACTGAAAAACCACTTTGGCTTCTTCCTGAATTGGGGGATTTGTATTTCACTGGTTTTAGTTCTTCCCCTAAGTATCTTAAGGGGGTGGGGAGAAGGAACAAGAATGGCCACACTGGGCCTAACATAAAGGTTACCAAAAGTCCAGTGTGGCCATTTATTTTGTTCCTCTGCCCCAGATTCCTTCCTTGACTCTCTTCCTTTCCTTTTCTGGCTGACCTGAATCATTGACTACCACTTTTTACATGGTAAGGAGAGTAGGAGGAAGATGTTCCAGAGTCCATGCAGCCATGAAGTCCCCCAACTTAGAGACTTCTCCAGGCAGAAGGCAGCATGAATTTCTTTACCCTCCAACACCATCTCACATGTCTGGGAAGAATCAGTGTCTGCTTTTTAGGGTGGAAAGGAGGCAGGGGCTGGATTGCATTAGTAGACCCAGCAGCAGGAAGGGATTCCCATATGGGCCTCAGGCATGATCCTATGAATTATTTTGTGCAGTCCTTCCAGAAGCATAGAGTGAGTGGGGAAGGGTCACTAAATGAATACTTTAAGGATTAGCATTTTCTAGCATTAGTTCATAAAGATTTTACCTTGATGGGATTCCTGTTTTCTTGTTCTGGGAATTCATCTGTAATTTTTCTGCATCTGGCACATGATTCTCAGTTTGAGGTTTTGTTTTGATAATTAGTGAGGCTGCTAGGTCTCTATCCCAAAGACATAAAAAAAAGGGAAAAGCAACTATTTGTACAAAAATGTTTATATCAGCTCTTTTTGTGGTAGCTATGAACTGGAAATCTAGAGGATCTAGAGGATACCATCAATTGGGAAATGGCTAAACAAGCTGTAATATATGATTATGATGGAATATCATTGTGTG
Organism: Vombatus ursinus; assembly: GCF_900497805.2. Taxonomy (NCBI): domain Eukaryota; kingdom Metazoa; phylum Chordata; class Mammalia; order Diprotodontia; family Vombatidae; genus Vombatus; species Vombatus ursinus. The sequence continues at coordinate 35,458,344 of NW_020954641.1, forward strand.
ATAAGAAATGACGAGGATGATTTCAGAAAAACCTGGAAAGACTTAGATTCATAGGTTGACAAAGAGGGTGATACTGCCCTCTGGGGGGTGCAGGAATGATCCAGAGGGACAGTGGTAGCCTTAGGTGCAACTGCAGGGTGTTGAATAAAAATGAGCATAAGGAAACAAGAGAAGAAAGCATAAAGAAAGAAGAAAGAAGCATAAGGAAGCATAAGGAAAGAGAAGAGAAGAAAAATTTGGAAAACCATTCATACATGTTTCATCTGTTGTGTAACAAAGTCAAAGTATAGTGATTACATTATTTTCCAAATAAGCACACAAAATGCAAGTTAAAACTGATCAGTGGTCAAGTCTGTGGACAGGTCTTAACAAGCAAGTGTTGTCAGGCCAGCCTGTTGCACATTGTCAGGAAGTCCAGCATGCATCAGCAGGAATATGTATGTGTAATGATTTTTTTACAATATGATACTATATGGTTATGTGACACAATAGTGAATCATCAAAATTTCAATGTAGGAAAAAAACACCAATTCACATAAAAAATAATAGTTTTTTGAAATGATGCAAATAAAACAAACATTAAAGGGTTAAAGAAAGTAGATTAGGGGAGGGTGGGAAGAGTGCTGAGTAATCTCTCTTTGAAAATGAGGTGGTAGGCCAAATAAGTTTGGGAACCTCTGAATGAACTGATACAAAGCGAAGTGAGCAGAAGCAGGAGAACTTTGTACACAGTAACAGCAATGATGTACGATGAAGAACTAAGAATGATTTAACTATTCTCAACAATACAATGATCCAAGACAATCCCAAAGGATTCGTGATGAAGCATGCTATTCACCTCCACAGAAGGAACTGATACTGTCTGAATACAGTCTGAAGTATGCTATTTTTCTCTTCCTTTCTTCCTTCCCTCCCTCCCTCTCTCTCTTTTCTTCCTTCCTTTCTGCCTTCCTTTTTTCCTTCCTTTTTTCCTTCTTTCCTTCCTTCCTTCTTTCCTTCCTTCTTTCTTTCCTGTACAAAATGACTACTATGGAAATGTTTTACATGATTGCACATGTATAAACTATTGCACTGCTTACTGTCTCAGGGAGAGGGGAGGGGAAGGAAGGAGGAAGGGATAGAATTTGGAACTCAAAACTTTTAAAAAAAGTTAAAAAATTGTTTTAACATGTAATTGGGGAAAAATAAAATATATTAAAATGGAAAAAAATGAAGTGAATAAAAATCAATGCAAAAGAAATAAATGGAGAAAACCAACAAGCCTACCAATCCTAACCTTAAGCAGAAGTATATTAAACAATTTAATAAAATGAAAGAAAACAAAATAAAAAAGAGAGTGAGTGAGGATTGGAGAAAATTTCTAGCCTACAGTCTTTTTCATCATATTGCCTGGAAAGTCTGCCCAATTCCTTTGTATCCATTTTATATATGTCTACATATATGTCTTCTCCCTGGTAGAATATAAACTTTATGAAGACTGGGGCTGTTTTTCTTTGTTTTTGTTTCCCCAGTGCCAGGCACATAATATGTAATTAAGAAATGTTTGTCATTTGATTGATTGATAGTCATAGCTTATTGTGAAGAACCTTAAGAGAACAATATGCCATTTTTATAACTGTCTTCCAAGGTACAGAATCAATGGAGTGCCTGGCTGAAGATCACACTGCTTCTCAATGGCACATTTTGCATATTTAGGTCTTCTTTGTTTTCATTCCACTGCTCTTAAAAAATCAATCAGCATTTACTGAATACTTACTAGGGTATCTGTTTGACACTTAGGTTCTCTGCATACAAGTACCAAGAATGAAAGAATTCCCACTCACAAAGTGCCTATATTTTTAAAGAAAAGCAAAGTACATATATAAGTACTTACAGACTAAATATAAAGAAAATCCATGTGCAAATAGTTAATTGAATCTGTGATCTAATTGATTTGGGAACTTCTTCAGTCATGTAGATTGAAATACATCCATGCCTGTCTGCTGACTCTACTCTGTGTGATTGTGATCCACATCCTCCCAAAAGTTTGCCAGTGGGGGAGGGGTCTATTCAACATTGGAGTCTTTTTTTGCTTTTTTCCAACATTGTGACAGGATCAGTGGAGCGCTGTATTTTGGATAGTCTCTTTAAAATGCTCAAGCAATAAATCTGGTATCAAGCCTTATAAAAATAAGGTACTAGAAGGAGGGGGTATCTTAGATTTTGAGGAACGTCTCTTCATTAGAGGAGGCCAGGTCCCTTTAATAAAGTGTTTTGGCTCAGAGATCTGCCTCAGTTTCTCTTTTAGTTATTTGGGATGTTTTTTGGTCCTCAGACTAGGTGGTAGTAGATTGAGTACTGGGCCTAGAGTCAGGAAGACCTGAGTTCAAATATGACCTCAGATATTTACTAGCTGTGTGATCCTAAGTAAGTCACTTAACCAGTGTTTGCTTCAGTTTCCTCATCTGTAAAATGGGGATGATAATAGTACTTACCTCTCAGGGTTGTTTTGAGGATCAAATGATATAATATTAGTTTTAATTAATTAATTAATAATTAATAATAAATAATTAATTAATACTTGGCACACAGTAGGTACTTAGTAAGGGCTGGTTCCTCCTCCTCATTGAACCCTCAGCCAAGTTCATTCATTTTCCGTGTTTTGGCCCGGATATGTATATTGTTGAACAAACTCTCTAGGCTATCCATTCAGATGCATGTTGAAATCTTTTTATCCATTTGGTTTTTCCTCTGTGAATGAATGAGGCAAACTCCTTAGAGTGATTACAGGTCATTCTCGGAGGTTCTGCAATGTCTTGGGACTAGTTGTAATCAACTCAGACATTCAAAAAAATAGAAGCATCTGAAAGACCTCACCATCCACTTAGAATCCTTCCTCAGTCAGGACTCTGCATTTGATCTCCTCTATCACAGCAATAAATACCTTTGTTCAGCATATGCCTTGCCTGATTTTTATTATCAGGTCACTGAATAGGGTTATTTCTATCATTAAGTTTTCCAAGAAATCTCGAATGATCTCAATACACAGATAAGAGACACCTTATTGTAAAAGAGCCTATAAAACAATGAAACAGTGTTTTACTCAGTCTAATGCTTTTTTTGGTAATCTATAAATAAGTGCCATAAGATCTTATGCAGCAACTTCCAAAAGTCATAGTATAATAAATGCTTTTGGAACACCCTGTATTTTCTATATTTTTCAGTCCCTTGAGATGGTAAAGATGTGATCCCTTATTAAATATCATTTGCAAAAAACCTATTTGTTTCCTAACAACACTGTCATTAACTCAAGTATAAATAACTCTCATAAAGTTTTGGTATAGATGGGAGAGGGAACATATAGCTCAGTAGCTGTGGATGTTTTCTTGGTCACTTTTTTTTCTTTTGGTGGCTATAGAGTCTGAGATTTTTCCCTACACTTTTAACATCTTCTTGTCATGTAGATATATTATACATTGTTCCTTCAATGCCCTCAAATTATCACTGTAGCACATATATAGAGGCTACATGCCTCTATGTACTTGATCCAATCTGACTTTTTTTTTAATGTCATTTCTTCTTCCTGTGATGTATAAAAAAGTTTAAGAGACAGTTTCTGGGTAATTAATCATTTTATTAGTTATTGCTAGCAAATAGTTAATAAAATGATGGTGATTTGGCCATCTCATAAATTGAAGTTTCATGCCTGAGTAGAACACAATGGGCTTCCCAACTTGGGTGGGATCTGAACAAGATTGTGGTGAAAGTTAATCCAATCACATTATTAGCAATATCCTTCAAATGCTGATTTGACCTAGTAAAGACTGAGGAAATAGGAAGGAACAAAACCCTGGATCTCCCCAGTAATTGGTTATTTAATAATCATTTCTTTCATTCCTTAGTAAGGTTCTCCATGAGAATCATTTGGAACCTCATCATCCTGCAACATTGGATGAGCCTTAGTACTGAGACCTTATCAGTGCTCTCTGCCCTTCTAATTAGAGGAAGGAGCAAAAACCTCCTCCAAAGCTTTCCATTTAAGAAGGGCATTCAAATTAGCTATCTCTTCATTTCCTACCTTGTTTATCTCCTATGGACTTCTCTATCACAATCTCTGTATCTGGTACCTTCCTTTGTTTTCTACTTCCTTTTGTGTATTATCTCCCTTATTAGATTGTAAGCACCCTCAGGAGAAGGACTATTTTTCTTCCTTTTTTTTTAATTTGTATCCCCAGGGCTTAGCATAGTGTCTGGCACTTAGGAGGGTCTTAATAAATGTTTATTGACTGACTGTAAGAACCTCAGGAGTTGTGATGTTAGGATCCAAGTATGGTGATTCCACTATCTTTGACTGAAAAAAATATTTGTTACAATAACAATTTTTGCAAATAATTTCAATTTTTCCTTCTGTTTGTAGTGCTCTTCACATTATCCTTCAATGTCCTTTGGATAACTTTGCTTTATTGGATATTTTGCCCAGCTTTCTTTAACACAATGCTTGGCATATAAGAAGCATTTAATAAATGCTTTTTGATTGATTGACTGATTTTTATCCTCCATTGCTTCTCTCTGCTTTATGAGACTGCTCATAATTATTTATCATCTTTCTTTGTAAGATTTTATAGGCTAGTTTGTGTTTTAACCAAGTATGGCCTTTGATAGCCATCTTTCCAATTAGCAAGTAAGTCAAATGTCTGCTAAGGTACTTTCTGGGGTCTTTGGGTCTCCTTGTTGTAGCAATTATTTTATGTTGGTTTAGCTTCTGGATGAAATTATTGTAGTAATTGTTGATCTTATTTTTGTTGTTCATTTCCATTTTTGATTTTCAATAGCTTATTTAAATAATTCAGGATTAAATTTTTTAAATTGTACATCATATATTTTACTCATTACTATTCTTCTTTATTATAAATTCTGGTTTTACTTGAGATAAGTCCGTGGACTGACTGTTCACAGACAGTTCACTCTGATAACTCCCACATCCACATGTCTTTTTCTACCTGTTTTAATATAGTCACTTTCATTTATTTTTATAATGTTATTTGATGCTCATCTTGTTCTGTACCCACCAATTGTGTTTTTATTTATTTTTTTTTTTAAAGAAAATGTTCATGAAAGAGGCAGAGGTTCTTAACTTTTTGTGTCATGGACTCATTTGGCAGTCTGATAAAACCTGTGGACCCTGTCTCAGAATAATGTTAAGTATACAAAATAAAACAGGGTTACAAAGGAAACCAATTGTATTGAAATATAGTTGTCAAAATATTAAACTACTTCATGGACTTTAGGTTAAGACTCCCTGATAAAAGAGACATAAGGCTTCTGCATAATCTACAAATTTTTGGCTTTTCTCATTTATTTCTTTGGAACTATACTTACATATTTCTTTCCATCCTCAACTTTCCCTGTTTTTGCATTGAGATCACCAACTATCAGCACATAAGTTGATTTGATTTGAAGAATCTTACCTAGTTCTGCATAGAATTTCTCTGTCATTTTGTCTTTAGCAATTGATGTTGTTATGTAACCTGCAATTATTTTCATGGTCGTCTTTTTTTTTTTTTTGCAAGAAGAATAATTACAAATAAATGCAAGATAGTTAGGGAAGGAGGGCACTAGCAGTTGGAGACAATTTAGGAAAGGTTGCATACAGAAAGTGGTGTGTGAGCTATGTCTTGAAGGAAGAGAGGTGCTCTTTGATGTGGTGATGAGGAGAAATTATATATATTTCAGGTATGGGACAAAGCCAGTGTCAAGGCATGGAGAGGGGATTGAATGCCAAGTGTGAGGAACAGACAGAAGGCTATTAGGCTGAAAAACAATGGAGTATGAGATAGACATTAATGTGCAATGTACACAATGTGTTTATATCCAAAGTACTAAGTACAATGCTCATAAGTGCTTACTAATTGTTTCCTCATTCATTCAGTGAAGCTGGAATGATCCTGGAGATTGGATATGTGTCTTGAAGCTTTAAAAGCTAAACAGACATTTATATTATATTTTAGGGCAATAGGGAACCACTGAAGTTTATTGAATAGAAGAGTGACTCAAATCTCGACAAGTAGTAAATGCTTGAATTGAATTGTTGAATTGCACTGTATTGAATTTCATTCATATAGTGTGAGACTAGCAATAAGGAAGCTTAAAGCTTTCTGAAAAGTGAAGGATTCTACAACAATGTAAATCATGTATCCTCCCAATTTTGTTTTTGCTAGTCAGGGGTTTTATGCATGGGATTGTTGTTTAACTGAGGCATGCCAATGTGATAAATTAAGGTTCATCCATTACACAGTCTTACTGAGTTTTGAGTAATTGGTTTGTGTTCCTCATAGTTAAAAACATCAGCATATTCTCTGGGGAATTTCCTGTCCCTGATTTCCATATTCTATTCTGTTCTATTTCAGTAGGGTCCCGGGCTAATGAAGGTGAGGGTAGGGGTTGGATCCCTTTGTGAGCCAGTTAGCTTTGCCTTCTTCCACAAATACAAGCTATATATACTCTCAAAGTAGGCCAATCATTTTCAGAATGTGTCTGCCTGATCACAAAAAAGTCTGGAAGACAGAACTGTGCAAATCCCTACTCATTCCTTAAAAAACTGCTGAAAACAAAGCATATGGTAGTAAATATGGATGAAACATTTATTCCTCTTTGTCCTTGTCTTGGCCAAGGCGCAGTCTTGAAAACTCCCTCCTGGCTTTCTTGCATGGTGTCTTCTCTGCTCTTTGGGCACTTCTTTTAGCCTTTATTATTGTCTTTTCTTAGAGGGAATTAGTATGATAGTGGTTCTTAAACCATGGGCCCTTTGTCCTTTGTGGAGATGGGGAAAGAAGTTATTGCAAGACATCAGCTCTTTGAAAGGGATAAACAAATCCCAAGAATGTACCTCCAGAATACATGTGGTGTGACTAGGATAATGAATAAACAAACAAATCTTCTACAGACTGAGTACATTGCAGATAAATATGGCTAGATGCTGTTGTCATTAATAAAACACAAATTCATTGTAAAATGTTTCTGAATCCATAGTAGCTTTTTACTGCCATACATTTTTACAATCAGTGGATACTAAGGGTATAATTACTATCATATTTGGAGTCTGAGAAGTTTTTTGACACTTTAAAAGGTTCCTCAGACTTGAAATGTCTGGGAACCTCTAATCTTAGTTGTTTTATACAATATAACTCAGCAGCTATTCTTTTCTTTACTTAGAGAAAATAAGTTTAAATCAGCTATTCCTAGCCTGTGGACCCCATGGAGAAGAGGAAGCTTTTGTGTTCTTTCAGGGTGTGAGAATTTTGCTATAATCTGAATGGTAATTTTCTTGTGGTTTGGTTAAAAGAACCCTGGAGTAGGTGGCAGAAGACATGGATTCTACTCCTGCCTGCAACATGTACATTATGTATGACCTTGAGTAAGTCATACTTTTCTGAGCCCCATACTCATCATCTAAAAAAGGGGAATATTTTCATGACCTGAGAGGGTTGTTGTGAGGCCCACATGTGACAATACCAATTCAGTTTCAACAGACATTCATTAAGTCCTTGCTGACTTCTAAGCACTATAATTGATGGGATAGAACTTTGAAAATTTTATAGCTTTGTATAAGTGCAAGGTGGCATAATTCTCCTTTCAGTGTGAGGTTTCCTATGAGGATTATATGAAAATGTTGGCATCCAGGAGAATAGCATTTATACTTTTGGGAAGCTGATTTATTTTATCCTGATGTTTGAAGCTGCTAAAACACTAAGCAAGTTGTATTTTAAATAGTGTCTTGTGCTATGGCTTCTGGTATGTTATTCCCTCACAAGTCATAATACACTACTATTTTTAAAACCTTGAGAGGCATTTACTCTCTTTAGCCTTGTGTGTAACAGATCACTTACACTAAGACAGTGCATGCATTAAGAGTTTAGGTGGTATCTTTAAAACAGACAAACTAGGAATTGCTTCCCAAATATTATGTTTGTTAGCTGACTCTTAGTGAATGAATGGATGCATGCTACCAAAAAACAATGTATTGAATGAATCATGGTATTCATCTGGACCAGGGCTTTTTTTTTTATGACTTTCTCTCATGCTCTGCCTCTTTCTTCCCTCTATCCTTCTCCCTTCTTCTCACTTATAGCTGTTTCTCTCTTTAACTAAAATCATTTACAAGGAGCTTTCCCAAGTTGGGTAAATGAATTATAACTGTACAGAAGAAGCACCTCTGGTGAGCTCAAATGACTATATTTAACGAGCTTGCCTTTTAGGAATTGGCATCAGAGAGGACTAATGAGAGAGGGATGTGCTATGAAATATCTACTTCTCAAATTTCATGTATTTTAAATCTAATAAGTCAGTAAAGAAGACCAAGGACCCAAAGGACCATTGTGTTGAGTTAGTTTTCTTATTTATATATCAATTAAAGGCCAGATAAAACTTTTCCTATAGAGTTGTTGGTGTTGATTTATTATTATGTGGACAAAAGAAACATTGCAAATATTATGCATAGGGATGTATGATTTCACCCTTAAATTGCTTTGGGATTAAGTAACATACTTAATTTGAGTAGCTGTAACAAAGTACAAAGGCTACAATAATTTCTTTCCTGCAATACAGTGATCCAGAGCTCCATTTTTACTGGAAACTGGATATACTAGAAGAAATTGTTTGAATAGTTACAGTTAAGCACATAAATGGCATTATGAATGGTATTTTCATTTCTAGTAGAAAGTTGATTAGGCACTTACTAATAGTTTCCTTTTCTTTCATGTGTATAAGAGAGAAAGAAAAGGAAAGAGTACTTGGTCTGGCCTTATGCTAATCACTTAGGCAAGAGTGGAGAGAATTCTCTGCATTTATGAAACCACAGATACTTGATATACTGAAAGTCTATAATAAGTATTTATTAGGTGCCTATTGTGTGGAGTCATTGTACTAGCTCCTGGGGATAGAATACAGACAAAAGTGAAATCATCCTTGATTTCAAGAAACTTGCATTTTACTTGGGAAGACAACATGCATGTGTCTGTATGCATACATACATACATACATACATACACATATACATATCCACACAGAGAGACAGGGTAACTGTAAAACTCTGGAGACTAGGAAGGGTTTTATGCAGAAGGGTTTGAACTTAAGTCTTCCCGAGGGTGGATGTGAGAAGAGAGAGCATTCAAACAAAGCATGGAGAGACCAGTGCAAATGCATGATCATGGAAGTAGCTTGTTAGAGAAACAGCAGGAGGCCTAGTGTGACTGAATGAGAGAATGTGAAGAGGAGAGAAATGTGAAATTGGGCTGGAAAGGTAGGATGGGTCTAGGTTAGGACGAACTTTAAATGTCAAACAGAGGAGTTTATATTTAAACCTACAGTAGACCTAGGTTCAAATTCTACCTGTAGTAAATACTAGCTGTGTCACTACAAGCAAATGATTTAACCTCTAAGTTAGAGGAGTTAACAGTTTATATCTGGAGTCATAGTGGACTCCTCACTATCTCTCACCCTCCTTATCCAAGCTGTTGCCAAGGTCTGTCAATTTCACCTTTGCAGCATCTCTCAAATATACACCCTTTTCTCCTTTGATACTGCCACCATTCTGGTGCAGTCTCTGATCACCTCACGTCTGGACTATGGCAATAAAACCTGCTGGGAGGTCAGCCTGCCTTAAGTCTCTTTCCATTCTAATCCATTTTTTATTTGGCCACCAAAGTGATATTCCTAAAATGCAGGTCAGAACATGTTGCCCCTCTCCTCAACAGACTCCAGTGACTTCCTATTACCTCTAGCAACAAATACAAAATGCTCTGTTTGGCATTCGAAGTCCTTCATAACCTAGCCCCCTCCTACCTTTTGAGTGTTCTTGCACCTTATTCTCTGACGTGTACTCTTTGATCCTGGCCTTCTGGCTGTTCCGCAAATCTCTGTTCCACTCCATCTTTCGACTGGGCATTCTCTCTGGCTGTCTTCCAAGCCTGGAGTGCTCTCTCTTTCTCCTCCACTCTAACTGACCTCCCTAGCTTTAAGTCCCATCCAAAATCCCACCCTTCTACAGGAAGCCCTCCCTAACCTCTCTTAATTCTAATGCCTTCCCTCTGTTATTTCCTATTCATTCTATAGATAGCTTGCTTTGTATATATTTGTTTAAGTGGTGTTTGCCCATTAGAATGTAAGTACCTTGAGGGCAGGAAGTATCTTTTGTCCCTTCTTGTATCCCTAGCACTTAACATAGTGCTTGACCTTTCATAGGTGCTTAATAAATGCTTGTTGATTGATTGATTGATTGATCTGTGGAAAATAAAAGCAGGTCAGAAAAAAAAAAGCTAATACATTGACTGAGTCTGACAGAAGGTGCCAGTGTTTAAAAATTGGCAAACTCTACAAATAGTGTTTTATTTATTGTTTGGTTTATATCTAGACCAAAGAAAGTGATGGAGAAAATGTTAATAATGAAGATTAAACTTAAAAGTGTCATATGCACATTTTTTTTTTTCTGGAAAACAGTGCACAGATGAAGATGAGGAAAGGACCCTTCTGAAGAAAGGCTGGAACTGATAAATTGCAAAGGTTGGGTCCAGATCATTCCACCCCACTCCACTTAGCCTTGATAAATTTATCCAGTGAGTTGTTCATTTGGTGTGAAGAAAGTCTGGACACCTCCCTAGGAATAAGAGGAAGTGTCCTTCAGATTCACTAAGTGATTTTGTAATGTTTGCTGTGGCCTCTATGAAATCATTTAGCTAGTTGGAATCTGAGATTTGAGCTAGTGGGAGCCAGTAGAGAGGTCTCCTGCCAATCCCCTTGGAAAAGAGTATTTGAGGGTGGGGGTGGGAAGAGATTGCCTCATCCTCAGATCCAATTACATCTACAATTTCAATTAATCCAAATAGATTTCTTTTTGGACCTGGTGTCCAAGGCTTGTTTACATTTGGTGTTTGAGATGTCTTCTTACCTGATGAATGTATTCAGATTAATTGGGATGGTGTGATTTTGACCCCACCCTTACACAAATATGGATGGGAAAAGAGATGTGTGATTGAAGTGCCATCATTTTAAAGGCACTCAGGGATCAAGATATCCTAAATATCCCAAATAGAAGATGATTCCAAAAGAAAGGAAAATATGACATTATTATTTTTTAAAGGTAACTGAGAAGACTTTAGTAAATATGTATCTACTTTGTTACTTCTGTGAAATATTTGAAACTAGTTAAGTTGTATTGAGGGTATTCATGATGAAAGTAAGAGAAGGACACAGGTAGGGTTTTGCAAATGATTTTCTACAATCAACTGCATCTTTACAGTTATAGAATTGACTGAGAGGTCTAGTGTAATAGTTTTTGACCTTTTTGAGCATAAGGACCCTTTGCCATTTAATGTAAAAATTTCAGAGGTCCTCAGATAATAGTTATACTATTATTATCTATTAATTGAGAAAATATATGATGAGAAACTATGAATTCAGCAATGCTCTGAAATTAATTTGGATTTTATTAATTACATCTATTATATAAATTTGAGAGGTGGTAGAGTATAATACAGGGTTAGGCTTAGAGTCAGGAAAATCTAGGATTTAGTCCCACCACTGTCACATATTAGCTAGGTGATCATGGGCAAATCAGTTAACTTCTCATTGCTTCTGCCAACTCTCTAAGTTATGTAGACATTACTGATCTGCATTAGTGGAGGGAATTTGTACATTGGGGGTCCCTAGTGCTAATAAATCCCAGGTGCAGACCACCTGTCCCTTCCAGTCCCAGAGCTTATATATGTACAAATGTCTTAAGACATTTTGTTTGCTTATACATTATCACACTTCATATTTTGTTGTCAATGGATAAAATTAAAATGACAAGTGATACTTAATGTGCATATGGACTTAAGAAACCTTTGCAGTAACTCTTTGCACGATCCTCTGTCCATTGCATGATAGAATACATGGTTCACAGGTTAGGAAACACTTGTGTAGATAAGTTGAGGTCCTGCTGTGGTCATTGTTTACTGATAACAAAAAAAAAATTTAATTCTTTGTAGCAAAATATCTCAAAATCCCCCTTTTCTAACAAAATGTCTCCTATACATTGTTGGGATCACAAAAATTGTCTTGGATGCAATCATAGAGATAATTTGATTCAGTGATTTTCTGTGTATCATCATCAAGCAAGACAAAACAGGGAAAGCCATGCTCATCAGAGGTGTTTTGTAGTGTCATCGAGAGTAGAGGAGATATTCCATATAGATAGTAAGGTTTGCCATATATTTCTGTTTGCAGATGACATTGTGCTGATTTCACAAATTCTCAGAATGATACAGGGCCCTCAGGGGGATCCATGATTCTTTAAGAGAGATTAATCTGTCAACTCATCCAGAGAAACCAAGTAAATGCCGAATGCTGAATGCCTGCATTATGACATGCATTTGGACTTTCAGGTACCACATGGAATTTGGACAGGTATTGAAGAATGGCAACTAGTTAGGCCAAGAATTGAGTAAGAGTTGAAAACAATGAAACACTTTCAGTGATTCCAATTTGTTCCCTGCAACAAAAGCCAATCTTTTAAAAGTGCCAGCATTCTTCTATTTATGATTTTTCTAAAAATCGTGATAGAGCATGATCTCAGGAGAACTAAAATTATGTATGACCTAAAGGAAAATGGAAAGATACATGTCACCATAAGAAGTTGTGCCTATTACTAACTATGATTTGTATGCCAGAGGTGATGTAAAAACAATAACATTAATAATAGTTAACATGTATATAGCACTTTAAAATTTTGCAAAGTGCATTGCAAATATTATCACATCTTACCTAGACAGCAGCCATGGGAGAAGTGCATTATTATTATCTTCATTTTACACATGAGGAAACTGAGGCAAATAAAAGTTAAGTGACTTGCCCAGGGTCACACAGCTAGTAAATGATTGAAGCTGGATTTGAATTCAGAACTTTCTTCTTGACTCCAAGGCCAGTGCCCTATCCATTGACTATCAATTGCCTATAAATATGGGGGACATATGTAAATAGAAAAGCAAATGAATCTGTCATATGAAGAGAGTAAGGGATAACAGATGAATAACTAAGTTATTATAGTAGGACTCACAAAATATTGAAATTACTGTATTATTGTTCAAAATAGCCTAATAATGCTATATAATAGAAATTCTGTTTTAGTGCATAGTTTAGAATTTTGATGATCAGCATGTTAAATTATGAGACCTTAGAGTGTTGGCCTAGGCTCAATTTAAAGTTGCATTTTTTGGTATATAAAGATACTTATCCACTTATATAAGTGGAAGAAGCTAAGTGACACAGTGGATTGAGTACTGGGCCTGGACTGGGCCTGAGTTCAAATTCAACCTTAGATACTTCCTAGCTGTGTGACCCTGAGCAAGTCACTTAACCTCTACTTGCCTCAGTTTCCTCATTTGTAAAATGGGGATAATAATGCCAAATACCTCCCAGGGTTGTTGTGAGGATCAAATAAGATAGTATTTGTTAAACTCTTAGTACAATACCTGGCATTTATAAGTACTATATAAATGTTAGCTATTGTTATTATTTCTGTAATGTTTGAAAATCATTTGTTCTTTTACATTCAACAACATTAATTAACTGCTTACTCTCAATTGGTTCATGTGTATACACATGTGTGTATATGTATGTGATGCGAAGATTATGTCTTCAAGGAGCATACAATCTAGCAGGTAAATATTCCCTTGGTAATTTTGTCTTTATTATCATTTTTTTCACAAATCCTTTGTTGGTAAACATAAACTTTAGTTCACCTTTCCTTTCTAGAGTTAAAGTGTAAGGTTTTTCTTTTTCAGAAAACCCACATTTTTTCCTTTTCTTTTTTGGTTTGGTACTCATACACCCAAGAAGAGCATTTTTATCTAAACAGCAGCACACAAAAAGAGTATTGCTCATCATACTGTTACTCTCTGCCTTATACTGTCACTTCTTCAAAATGGACATAATAAATTGTTACTCTCAAAGCTATACTACCAGTCCCTCTGAGCTTCCCTCTGTTCCACTCTCCTTTTTCAGAAATATTTCAGTGGCCCTCTCTTTGGGGTCATCATTGTTGCCATCCTACACACCCCAAGCAAGCAAATAAAAAACTTAGAAAAAGAAAACAAATTCTGGTAAAGTTAAGCACAGTCAAACAAAATGTATACACACTGGCCACATCAAAAAAACATGTCTTTTTTCTGCCCTCTTAAGTTGATTACTTCTTCATAATGAGGTAGGTAATATGCTTCATCTTCAGTCCTCTGGCGACTGTATCAATTATTGAGTTCTTAAGAATTTCAAAGTTGGGGCAGCTGGGTGGCACAGTGGATAGAGCACCGGCCCTGGATTCAGTAGGACCTGAGTTCAAATCCAGCCTCAGACACATAACACTTACTAGCTGTGTGACCCTGGGCAAGTCACTTAACCCCATTGCCTAGTCGAAAAAAAAAAGAATTTCAAAGTTGTTATTCTACTTAATGTCGTTTTTGTATAAATTGTTCTCCTGGTTCTGCTCACTTCATACTTCCCAGGATTATGAAACGGTCTCTGTCCTCACTGCTTATGGCACAAAAATATTTTTCTCTCTTCCCTCTCCTGCTAGTCTCCCTTCCCATCCCCAACCCCCATTTCCCTCTTGAGTTTAACTGATGTTTCTTTTTCTGGCTAGGCAATTGGGGTTAAGTGACTTGCCCACAGTCCCACAGCTAGTAAGTATCAAGTGTCTGAAGTCAGATTTGAACTCAGATCCTCTTGACTCCAGGGCAGGTGCTCTATTCACCATACCACCTAGCTGCCCCTTAACTGATATTTCTATACCAAATTGTGTGTGTGTCTTTCCCCTCTTAAAACTTTTAACAGAACCATTCTACTCTAAACCTTTGGTTTTTCTTATTTAATCTCCTCAATTCCCCTTGTGAAGACACAAACTTTCTGATGGAACACTTGCTTTTCTCTATATTAGAATGTTAGCACAACCTCTTACAGTTCCTTATAATTGCTCAAATTTACCTTTATAGGTTTCTTTGATTCTTTTTTTTTTTTTTGCTTAGGCAGTTGGGGTTAAGTGACTTGCCCAGGGTCACACAGCTGGTAAGTGTCAAATGTTTGGTCTGAGGCTGGATTTGAACTCAGGTTCTCCTGACTTCAGGGCTGGTGCTCTATCCACTGCTCCACCCAGCTGCCCCAGTTTCTTTGATTCTTATGCTTACATTCCAAAGTTCCTACTCAGCTCTGGTCTTTTCATCAGGAATTCTTGAAGTCCTCTGTCTTATTAAAGGTCCATTTTTTTTCCCCATCAAGAATTATTATCACTGGTGCACGGGTGAGTTTCTCTTGGTGGTAACCTTATATCTTTTGCCTTCTGGAATATTGCAATTCATGCTCTTCTCTCATTTTAGTAGACACTGCTAAGTCAGGTGTGATCTTGATTGTGATTCCTTGGTATTTGAACTGCTTCCTTTTGGATGCTCACAATATTTTTTTCTTATAGTGCCAAGGCTTTAAAAAAATTATAATTTTTCAGGGTATCCAATGTCCTGGGACAATATTTAGGGAGTCCTTAAATTCTCTCTCTCCTTGACTTATTTTCTAGGTCAGTTGATTGTTGATGTCAGACACCTTATTTTCTTATATTTTTCAATCTTTTGATTTTATTCTGATATTTCCTTTTTAAAAAAAATTTTTTTTGGCTAGACAATGGGGTTAAGTGACTTGCCCAGGGTCGCAGCTAGTAAGTGTCATGTGTCTGAGGCCAGATTTGAACTCTGGTCCTCCTGACTCCAGGGCTGGTGCTCTATGCACTGCACCACTTAGCTGCCTCTGTTCTGATATTTCTTACTGTCTCATAGAGTCATCGTGGATTTCTCACTCTCATCCCCTTATCCGAACTGTTGCCAAGGTCTGTAAATTTTACCTTTGCAACTTCTCTCGAATATGCCTCTTTCTGTCCTCTGACACTTCTACTGCTCTGGCACAGGCTCCCATCTCCTCATACCTGGATTATTACGACAGGCTGCTGGTGGGTCTGCATGCCTCAAGCGTCTCCTCCCTTCAATCAATCCTCCATTCAGTCACCAAAGTGGTTTTCCCAAAGCACATATCTGAGCATGTCACCCCTCTACATAATCAATTCCTATGGCTCTCTCTTGCCTTTAGGATCAAATACAAAATACTGTTTGCATATAAAGCCTTTCATAACATAGCTACCCTGCTCTTTCTCCCCTCCCCACATACCTTTCCAGACTTCTTACACTTCACTCTGGGGCACATGTTCTTTGATTCAATGCCTCTGGCTTCCTGGTTGTTACACAAAAGAGACACTCCATCTCTCTTCTTCTGACATTTCTCTGGCTGTACTTCATACCTGGAATGATTTCCCTCCTTTGTTCTGACTACTAACCCCCCCCCATCCCGACTTCCTTTAGTCCCAAGTAAAATTCCACCTACAGGAAAGCTTCCCTAACCCTTCTTAATTCCAGGGCCTTTCCTGTGTTTGTTGTTGTTGTTGTTTTTCCTTTGCCCTTTTTTCTTTTTCTTTTCTTTTCTTTTTTTTTAAGACAAGGACATTTATTTGGGAGGGAACAGATGAAGAATTCACAGATTCTTCAGCCACTGGAGGGAAGGACCCAGGGGATCCTCAGGATGGCTGGGGATGTCAGGCATGTTGTTATCATCTCAAACAGGAATAGGGTAGTTGTAAGGGGTAGCTCGGTTGACCATGCCTGCGTACTTGGTATAGGGGCTTAAGGTATGAACAGAGCCAAGGTGCCAATGGTGAAGGTCAGGGTCAGCACTGGCTTCTTGGCCCAGGCCTCCTTCAGGAACCGGCCCGGTCTACCTGCTATGTTGGCCGCTTTCCCCATCACCTCAAGGGCAGCTGGGATTTGTATGTTGTTTTTATTCAATTGTTTCAGTCCAGTCTGACTCTTTACGATCCCATTTGGAGTTTTCTTGGTGAAGATATTGGAGTGGTTTGTCATTTACTTCTCCAGCTCATTTTACAGATAAAGAAACTGAGGCAAACAGAGTTGAGTTACCTCCCTATGGTCACACAGCTAGTAAATTTCTGAGGCCAGATTTGTACTCTGAAAGATGAGTCTTCCTCATTCTAGGTTGGGTAATCTATCCACTGTACCATCTAGCTGCCCCTTCCCTCTGTTAATTATCTCCTATTTATCTTGTATGTGTCTTGTTTTGAAAATATTTCTTTGCATGTTGTCTCCCCCATTAGACTATAGGCTCATTGAGGGCAGGGACTGTCTTTTGCCTCTTTCTGTATCCCTAGCGCTTAGCATAATGCCTGCTGCATAGTAGATGCTTAAAAAAAAGGTTGATTGATTTCTTGTTCTAGGCTAATTTTTAGGAAATTGGTTCAGTAAGTTTACTACTTTTTATTCCAAACTGTTCTTCTATTTAATCTCTTGCTTCATTTTTTCTAGGTATTTATGTAGTCTTCATGGAAAATCTCTTTTTCTTTTGAGTTTTGACTTATAGTTATTAAGTTACTCTATGCTAGGTTGAATTTTGGGGCAGCAGATGGCATAGTGGATTGAGTGCTAGGTTAGAGTCAGGAAAGCCTGAGTTCAAATCCAGCCTCAGAAACTTACTGTGACCATGGGCAAGTAACTTAACTTCTTTTTGCCTCAGTTTCCTCATCTGTAAAATGGGGATAATAATAGCATCTAATAATAGCACCTCCCAGGGTTGTTTTGGGGATCAAATTAGGTGATTGTAAAGTGCTTAGCACAGTTCCTGGCACATAATACTATATAAATGTTAGCTATTAATATTATCATCTAGATCTTCAATATTTTTTTAATACTGGTTGATGTGTGCTACTGCCTACAAACATCTCTATGTCTTCTTCATCCTTAAAAACCCTTTCCTTGATTGCTCTAGGTCCACTATCATCTCATATCTCTTTTGCCTTTTGGTGAGATGACTGTTTACAACAGGTGGCTTTTTCCCCTTTCCTCTTACTTTTAACTCTCTACCATCTTGTTGTCAACTTTGTCATTCAACCAAAACCATTCTTTCTGAAGTTATCAATGGTCTTTTACTTGTCAGATCTAATGACCTTTTCTTAATCCTCATCCTTCTTGTCCTTTCTTCAGCTTTTGCCACTGTCTATCACCTTTTGCTCCTTGATACTTGCTTTTCTCTGGGTTTTCAGGAAACTACTCTCTTCTGTTTTCCCTCCTATCTATCTGACATCTCCGTGTTTTTATTCCCTTAAAAATCAAAAAGCTCAGGAACCATATGTTGTATAGTAAGTAGGAAAACCATTGTATTTGGAGTCAGAGGATCTGGGTTTGGATCCTGGCTCTTTGGCTTTGTTGTTGTCATGTCTGACTCTGTATGACCCCATGGACTTGTCAAATGACGCTGGAGTGTTTGCCATTTTCTTCTCCAATGTGTTCCCATTTTACCGGTGACAAACTGAGGCAAATAGGGATTAAGTGACTTGCCCAGAGTCATGAGCTAGTAAGTGTCTGGAGTCTGAATTTGACTTCAGATCTTCCTGACTCTAGGCCCAGTGCTCCATCCACTGCACCACCTAGACGCCCTCTCCTCAATTTAGCAGTAGCATTTTATTATACTTTTCTGAGTATCACTTTTCTCATCTGTAATGTGAAAATGGGGTAGATCATTCCTTTCTGCTCCTATGAACTTTTGGCTTTTTAAGACCTTCACTTTTTTCCTAAACCTTTTTCTCAAAATAAGTTCTTTTCTTACACATAATGGTAGTTTTCAACCTAAGAATTTCGTATGTTCATTCAATAAGCGTTTAAGTACTTATTTCATGCAAACTTACTGTGCTAGTAAAACAGTGAGGAATATACAAACATTGAATGAAATATTATCTCTCTGTCCTCGTGGAACTCATGATGGGAATCTAAATATCTATCTAACTATCTGTCTGTCTGTCCGTCCGTCTGTCTATCTATCTTCATATATATGTATGGGATAATATATGTATATATATATGTACATAAATATATAATAATTATATAATAATAAAAAATACACAATAGAATATGAGAAACCAAGAGAAGCACAAAGTATCATGTGAGATCTAAGAAAGGAAAGACCATTTTCAACTGGAATCATTAAGTAAGATTTCCTAGAGGAGATGGCATAGGTGCTAGGCTTTAAAGGATGGGTAGGATTTCTAAACATAAAGATGGAGAAGAAAGGGGATTTCAAGTAATTGTGTAAGCAAAGACATGGAGGCAGGAAAGACTTTGCAAATAGTTGAGGGATAGAGAATAATATAGTTTTGTTAAACTTTTGCTAGTGTGGAAGAGTGTAATGTGATGCAAGACTGGAAAGTTGGAGAAGTACCAAGTTGTGCATGTCCTTGACTAATTTTGTACTTCATTGGGTGGTAATAGGTGGTCATGGAAGGTTTTATGCATTTATTTTTAGTTTTCAACAGTCACTTTTATAAGATTCTGAGTCCTAAATCCTGCCCCCCTCCTTCTCCTCAAGATGGCATGCAATCTAATATAGGCTATACATGTACAATGATATTAAACATATTTCCACATTAATCATGTTGTAAAAGAAGAATCAGAGGGGCAGCTAGGTGGTGTAGTAGATAGAGCACTGGTCCTGGATTCAGGAGGACCTGAGTTCAAATCCGGCCTTAGACACATAACACTTACTAGCCGTGTGACCCTGGGCAAGTCACTTAACCCCATTGCCCAAGCCCCCCCCGCCAAAAAAAACAATCAGAACAAAAGGGAAAAAACATGAGAAAGAAAAAACAAAAAAAAGAAGAAGAAGAAAATAGTATACTTTAATCTGTATTCAGACTCCATAGTTCTTTCTTTGGATGTGAATAGCATTTTCTAACATGAGTCTTTTGGAATTGTCTTGGATCATTGCATTGCTGAGAAGAGCTAAGTCTCTCAAAGTTGGTTGTTGCACAATATTGCTGTTACTATGTATAATGTGCTATGTATAATGTGTATAATGCATTTCACTCAACATCAGTTTATGTTAAGTCTTTCCAGGTTTTTCTGAAATCATGGAAGGATTTTTGACAGAGGAATGACCAGATACAAAGTGTTGCAAAGTTGGTGACCTTGTTGGGAGTAGAATATAGTGAGGAGAGATTGTAGGCAGGTCTTTCGTGTAAGCTTTTCATTTCTGTTTTTGTATCTTCATTATTGAATTGAATATGATCTTTCAAAAGTTTGTTATAATCTGGTATAAACCAATTGACATTTATCAGGTGCTTACTATATAAAAAGAACCATGACATTATATACTTTTCTCTAAATTTGTTATACTTGTCTATTCATACATACACAGTATACTTTGTTGGCCTTTCATTCTCATTTACACTAAATAAATAATAATATCCACCCCCATAATTTGTTACATTATAACATTTATAGAAAAAAAGATTTTCTACTTTTAATATATTGTTGCATGTGGTACACTGTGCTCTTACACAGATACATATATATATATACACACATATATATACAGTATACTTTCATACATTAACATGTTTCTTGAATCTGATAATTCTATTTAAACATCTACAAAAAAATCTACTTAAATACCTACTTAAAAATCTATAATTTCTGCTTAAGCAAACAAAAAACAACTCTGAGAACCTTAATTCAACAGGAAGCTATATCAATCCAGGAGACCACTAAATTATTGATCCTTGGTAGATGTTAGGTAATAGAAAGAATTTCTTTGTAAAATGGCCACATATATTGATACCTGTACATATACACAGCATTCCTATGTTTCCTTCTTTCATTATCAGCTTTCACATAAACTTCCCTTAATCTAGGTAATGTTCAAATATTCAAGTTACCACAAGATGGCAACAGATCATTTCATGCAGTTTTGGGAGTAGACTCAATGCAATAATTTCTAACTTTTAAAAATTCTGTAGAATGAAAAACAGATCGTTTTATTTAGCTACTGGTGAATACATTAAAATAAACCTGAATAATTTTATTTTTTACTTTATTGTGTGGAAAATTGTTTTGTTTCCAATTAATATAGTTGGCTTTTTGAAAATATTTATGTAGCAAAGTGACTTGAATCTCTGCCAGTGATTGGACTAAGGCATGTGTTTCACAGTGTTGTGTGGTAATGAAATTCTGATTTTAATTTTGTTATTTCAAAGCATCATGTTATGCATGAGACCTGAGTGTATAATGAAATGTAATTTCATGATTTCCTCTGGTTCTTAAATTAATCTGAAGTTTTAGTGAGTACCAACCAAATACAGTCAAATGTTTGGGTTGCTCTTCTGTGCTAGAATTTCATTGATGGGTAATCTAGAGAAATGATCAGAATTTGAAAGGTGCTTCAGATAATAATTTTATTGCCATGCATCCTGAGTGATAGATTACCTTTCTTGCTTCTCTTATTGCTTTGTAGTCTAATAATCCTTTTTTTTTAAACAATGTGTTTATAATATCCACTCGGCATATGTATGCTAACATCGCAAATTTTAATGGAAATTCTGTGGACCATAGTACATTAATTATCCCTGTTTATCTTCTTATAACAATTTTTTTTTCTTTCTCCTCACATTTTCTTCAGACGAATTGAACAAATTTCAGAATGGTGCATCTAAAATAATTGTCCTTCTCAATGTGGGATGATACAACCAAAACTTTTTCATTGTGTTAGAGAATGCTGATCTTCTGAATAGCGTTGTTATAGCATAGATTGTTAGATTTTATAGAGTTTTAGAATATTAAAGCTGGATGGGATCTTAGAAAGCAGAACATAGAATTTTAGACTTGGAAGAGATCTAAGAACATAGAATGACAAAACTGGAAATGATCTTAGTGATTGAGGTAGTTCAGGTCACTCAATTTACAAATGAAGAAACTGAGGCCCAGAGAGGGAAGCAACTGTTGTCCTTTATGTTTAGAAGCTATCTCAGCATCTCTTTCTTCCTTTAAGATGCTGTTCAAGTACCATCGTCTAGTGGGGAAAGGAGGGAGAAAGGGAAGGGAAGAGAATAATCATGCATATAGTGAGTGCTGTGTGCCAGGTATTGTGCTGAAAACTTTTTTTTTTTTACAAATATTATCTCATTTGGCATCTTCTACATAAAACCTTTCCTGATTCCCCAACTGGTAGTGCTCTGTTCCCCAAACTACCTTATATTAGCTACTCTGTATATATTTGTATTTATTTGCTTTATATTTATGGTATTTATATGCATTTCTTAATTTCCCCATTAGGTTGTAAGCTCCTTATGAATCAGAATTGTTTTATCCTTTGTACTTGTTGGCAGTCCCATAGTACGGTGCCTGGCACACTGTAGCCCTTCACAATAGTTGATTGGTTGGTCAAGGTCATGCAACTTGATCAGTAGAGGATGAGCAAACAGACACAGAGTGGCTAAGTGACTTGTCCTGGGTCATATAGGTTGTACATATCAGAACAGGGCTCAAACTTAGATCTTCTCTAATACTATTTTTTTTTTTTTTGGCCTGGGCAATGGGGTTCAGTGACTTGCCCAGGGTCACACAGCTAGTAAATGTCAAGTGTCTGAGGCCGCATTTGAACTCAGGTCCTCCTGACTCCAGGGCAGATGCTCTATCCACTGCACCATCTAGCTGCCCCTCTAATACTATTTTTAAAAAAAAAGTTATAAAATAGATGACCATGCTTTATGAGCAACAAGCTTTGAAGACACAATATATAAACAAGGGAAATGGTAGGGGTGGGATGTGAGAGCATAGTTCTTCTAGTTCCTTTTAATTTGTCTAGAAACAACCTTTCAAGACAGGAGTGTGGGAGAGCTAACCAGGGTGAGACTGGGATCAGTGATTTGTCCTAGGATTGGTTTATTAACTAGGGCCCATTCTTTACTTTGTACAATCACTTGATACCCAGGTTACCCCCTATCCGCAGGAGGGTAAAAGAAAATATTACTAAGCCTGGACAAGAGGGGTGAGCAGAGGAGCTGCTGGAGATTGGGTTAGCTGCCATGAAAGATTGGACAAGGAAGAGAGCTATCTGAAAGGCAGTATTGTGTCATGGATAGAATGCTGGACTTGGAGTTAGAAAGACCTGGATTTGCATCCTTCCTTAGATAAACTGTTTAGTTGTATCATCATTGGCAATTCACAACCTTTCTGTGCCTCAGTTCTTTCATCTGGAAAATGCAGTGGTTGCAACAAAATCGCTGCTAGGCCTATACACCAAAGAGATAAAAGAATACAAATAGACCTATACACACACACACACACACACACACACACACACACACATCTAACATATAAAATATAGCAGCTAGGTGGCATGGTGGGTAGAGCATGGGGCCCACTGTCAGGGAGACTTGAGTTCAAATTTGGCCTTAGAGACTTACTAGCTGTGGAACCTTATACAAGTCATTCAGTCTCTGTTAACTCTAGTTTCCTCAGAGGTAAAATTGGGTTAATGATAGTATCCACCTTGCGGTGTTGTTGTGAGAATTACATGAGATGATATTTGCAAAGCACTTAGCACAGTGTGTGACACATAATAGGCTTGTGATTTCTCTCTGAATCTTATCAACGGTGGACCCTGTCCATTTGTTGGAAGTGGCTCTATTCTCTAATTTTTTTGGGGGGGATTATCATCTTTTTGAGAAAGGTAACCTATCAGCAAATGATTTCTCAATAAATATCCCCCATATGGAAACTATGGTTATTTTATAATAAAAGTAAGTGCTATCACAGGAAAAAACGGGTAAATCAATTTTTTTTAAACTGAATATCTTCATTCCTTTATCTGGAAAGCAAATCTAAGACATTAGACTGAAAACTGATCTTTACTTAGAGATTACTTAGAAAATACTCAGTGATTCTTTAAACAGAAATATCTATTTTAGTAACCATGAACTCTTTGTGTTCTTTCCCTTAGTACCCTAACGCCATGGATAAAAATGTGATTGCTGTGAGAATTGTGGAAGAACGAACAGGTGAGCTGCAAGCATGCTTGTTATGAGGTCATTCATGGTTGTTATCTTTTATTTATTTATTTATTTTAGGCAATTGGGGTTAAGTGACTTGCCCAGGGTCACACAGCTAGTTAGTGACAAGTGTTTGGTCTGAGGCTGAATTTGAACTCAGGTCCTCCTGACTTCAGGGCTGGTGCTCTATCCACTGCACCACCTCGCTGCCCCATTATCTTTCTTTTAAAAGAAAGATTAGGCACAAGAGATGGATTTGTGGTCTAATAGATTTTCGACATCAAAACAATCAACAACCTCTGACAGTTAAGTTTCTTTATTAACTTTTTCTGCTGGTGACAGTAGATGAATAATTTTCTGTTCTACTCTTACCAACTTTGATATCAGTGACCAAATAGAGTTTGTGTCTGCCAGAGGTCAACCGGCTAGTTAGTGACAGAGTCTGGATTCCATTCTCACTGGATAATATCTGAATAATAAAGGTAGATAATTAGATAATAGAGACAATATCATCTCACCGAACAATATCTCCCAATTCCCAATCCATTGCTCTCTCCATATTACTCATACTATTCTTATTCTTAGTGTTTGCATTTAATTATCTTAGTTATAGTTACATGTTGTCACGTGTGCCAACAGTGAAAGCAATGACACAGATAATCCAAGGTGGTAGATAGTAAAAAATTCTCCCCCCCTTTTTGTTTTAGCTTTATGATACATTAATGATAATAATGATAACTTACATATCTATAGTTTATTACAACCCTGTGAAGTAGTTAGTGTAAGTATCATTGGCCTCTTTTTTCTTGGGGGCGGGGAAAGATCAGGCCTGTGACTTTATTGGCACAGAGAACTACCAATACAAATTGGCATCTGCTCTGCAACATTTGGTCTTGTAGAGTTGCCTAGGTAACTGAGAATTCAAGTGACTTATCTACAGTCACACAGCTGAGGTAGAACTTGAACTCAGGTCTCCTCACTCCAAATCCAATGCCATTTTCACTATACCATAGTGGCTGTCATTCACATGAAATGGACTAATTGAAGGTGGTGGCCTAGAAATACGACCAGGTAAAGTATGTCTGGGATTAAAAATATGCCATGGAACAGTCACATAAAGATGACAGAGAGCTTATCAAATTGATGTGAAAGATAAAAATAATTAAAATCTCTATGCACACATGCACACACCTACACACACACACAAACACAGAGCTAGGTGACACAAGGGATAGAGTTGTGGACCTGGAGTCAGGAAGACCTGAGTTCAAATTTGTCCTCAGACACTAGCTGTATGACCCTTGGCAAATCATTTAACTTTTGTCTGTTATCAGTTTCCTCATCTATAAAATGGGGATGATAATAATAACACCCACCACCCACAGTTGCTGTGATGATCAAATGAGCTAATATTTGTAAAGCACTTTGCAAACCTTGAAGCACTATGCAAATACTAGCTACTCTTATTATTGTTATGTTATTGTTTTTAGATGTCTCAACAGGGATCATCTACAGAAAGAGGATTGCAATCTGTCAGAATGTGATTCCAGAAATTTTAAGAAAGGTAAATGAAGTTTAACTTTACTTAGTATTGCACTAGTTTGGGGCAGCTAGGTGGCACAGTGGAGAGAGCACTGGCCCTGAAGTCAGGAGGACTTGAATTCAAATCTGGCCTCTGACCAAATATTTAACACTTACTAGCTGTGTGACCCTGGGCAAGTCACTTAACTCCAATTGCCTTAAAAAAAAAAAAGAATTGCACTAGTTCTTCATCCCCCATTCTGCTACACTTAGTCATAGAATTGCAGGAAGGGATTTTAGAAGTTATCTAGTCCAAACCAATCATATAAGGAAACTGAGACCTGACAGTGTCTCTAACCTTACTGGGGTGATACCATGAGTTAAGGTTAAAACTGGAAGTTGGCAGCAACTCGTTGGTGCAGTAGATAGAGCACTGGCTCTGCAGTCAAGAGGACCTGAGTTCAAATCTGGCCTTACACACTTACTAGCTGTGTGACCCTGGGTAAATCACTTAACCCTGATTGTCATTCCCCACCCACTCCCCCCCCACCAAAAAAAAAAACCCCCAAACTGGAAGTAGAACCCTGGTTTTAAACTCTAGACTAGTGCTAATTCATAAAAATATAATGGTAAAAGCATCAGTGCAAAAATTCATAAGGCCTATTTCCTTTGCCTTCAGGCAAAGTTGTCCTTAAACCATTCGGAAGAATGGGAGTTTCTCTAGTACATAAATTTTTTCACATGGAAGAAGCCTGATCAGCGTCCCAAGTTCTAGCATCTTGTAATTCCTCATGGGCTGCTAGGGGGCACAGTGGATAGAGTACTGGGTCTGGGGTCAGGAAGACTCATATTCCTGAGTTCAGATCTGGCCTCAGACACTTATTAACTGTGTGATCCTGAGCAGGTCATTTAACCCTGTTTGCCTCAGTTTCCTCATCTATAAAATGAGCTGGAGAAGGAAATGGCAAACCATTGCAGTATCTTTGCCAAGAAAACTCTAAATGGGGTCACTAAGAGTCAGACGTGACTGAACAACAAAAATAATTACTCATAGTCGGGGATTAAAAAAAATTAAGTTTAACTCCAATTCCTTCAGTTTTAAGTTAATTCCTCTTTGTTTTTTTTTTTTTTTTTTTTTTGGTCTTTAATGGAGATATAGAGATGGTCTAAATTAGTCTTAAAAGAAATAGGAAACATATTGCATGAGTGAGTTGGATTTTACATTTTTTCTTGAAAGGGTAAAAGTGATTCTTTTTATATAAAAATGATCTGATGTGTAAAAGTCGCACAGATTTAGTTTGACCTTTTAGGAAGGATGATAAACTTCCTTTTTAAACTCGTGGCCAGAGATGACAAAAGGAGTATTTAAGATGGAACCCTACTTCTTGGAGATCTCCTTTAAATCTTTTTGTACTCATGTTTCTATAGAGTAATTATATTACAGAAAAAGTGTTTATGATAGAAAAATTGTTTTTTCTCTTTGAAATCCCTTAAAGCCACACTGCTGATGCATTTTAGGAAGAAGGTAAGTGAAAAGTTTTACTTTCCCTCCACATTGCTTGGATCAGAAGGAGCATTGTTGTTGGGGGGTATTTAAAGAACCTGGAATTAGAGCATTCTGATAGATATTTGAAACTTGAATTGATTGTGTATGATTCAAATCCCAGCTCTGCTCCCTAAATGATTAAATTTGAAATTTAATTGCTGTCTTGTGTAAGTGGGTAGAAAAACAGTGGTTTCTACCATTTCACTTATGGAAGATTCAACATTATGTTAAAGATTAAAGATGACCTTTAGTGAAAGGAGAGGCTATGCCTCACAATAGCAATGAGCTTACCTTCAATTTGGGATGGTAAAATGTTTTGCATTGTATACAGAGAGTATGATAGGGATGGTTTCTATACACAGTGCATGCTACCATTGCCCCAAATATGCATATTGAATCTATTATTCAAAAATGCATTCACCTTATCACACATCTCAAATTCTAAATTATTTAAGGTACTTCTGACTTGTACATTTCTGCTTCTTGTATTTTTTGCACATCTCCTCCACTTAGGAAAGCATAAATTTTCAGGTATTGGGCAGAGACTAAAATGAAGAAAATATTTTACCTGATATTATCTTGCATGTGATGGTCTATAAGTGGGTCCTATTAGAATCCATCAATTTAAGAGGGCCATAACTGAGCTAGAGCTGAAACATGAAATAGGCTGATAATTTACTTAGTGTTTAGTGGTTAGGGAAATCTGGCCAGGGGACTATACGGCTTGCATAAATCTTGGGCCATCTGCATGTCCTCACTAGCATTTATTAAGGTCAAAGTACATTTGATTATCAAGGGCTTACAGCAGTTGGTGAGATGTGTCATCTCTGCTTAATAGTCATTTGGCCTCATAATTATCCAAGACTGAAAGTACCTCCTTAGTTCCTTTTCATGTAGCTTTCTTGCAAAGGTAAGAAGTTGCCATCCCTTTGTTGGACAGGTGAGCATTTTAAAAGTGCCAAATATCCAGTTGGAAGAAGAATCATGGCTCAATCCTCAGGAAAGAAATATGGCTATAAGAAGTCACTGCTTAACGTGGACCCAATATGCATCCATGAATGAGGAATCTGTCTTCAGGGAAAGCTTGGAAAATCCAAATTGGTAAGATTCCCTCTATCCTTTACTACCAACCCTCCTTCCTCCTTCTTTTTTCTCTTTCTTTCTCTTGCTGTCTTTCCCTATTTTAAGTTTTATGCATATAACATTGTTTCGATTCATACCTTTTGCTCCTAAGAATATTGTAATATTAGTCCCTTTTGAAATTGCCTCTTAAGATTCCTTTAAAGAAGGGCTTTTAAAAAGCTTCTACTAGCCTGATACATTTATTATCTGTCCATTTGAGCTACTTATGTCATGATCTGGATGTGTGATTTCATTGGTATCTGGCATTCTTCAGGAGCAAAAGTTCCTCAACCCATGTAGATTGACAACTGCTCTGCAGTTTATCATCTTATGGAGTTGCCTGGGGTTACCAAAAGGTTAAGTGACCTAGCCACAGTCATATAGCCAGTATGTTTTAGGAACAGGACTTGAAAGCAGGTATTCTGGCTGCTGAGGTTGGGCTCTTTATCCACTCTACCATGATGCCATGTCACTTATGCCATAGTGCCTGATGATTCACTCTGTTAAAGTACATATGATAAGAAGCTACTAGATGCTTTGCAATCATCCTTCTAAGAAGATGCTATTGCTCACACACTGCCAAAAGAAGATGCACATTAAATGATTTCCTCAGTAGTGAGGACAAGTTTGCTCTGAGCAGTCCACACTCTCAGGTGGGCCAAATGTTTCCCATTTGGTGAAACAGCTGACTGGGGATAAGAGTACCATCTGCATGTATGAAATAAAGTTTTTCTTACTACATGGTAGTATGAAAAGTGCAGCACTTTAGATTTTCTAATTTTATGTAGAAAAGTTCTGTTTTAGACAGGAATCTAATTTCATTTCAACCTAATATTTCTTGGGCCCTTTTCCTGTTGGATGAGCTTTCCTCAGTGAAATGAATATTGACACCATGGCCTGGAAATCCCAGGGAAATAACTTTTTGGAAACCTTATTCTTTCATGTTTTTGTTTTGAAATCTCCCCAAAGCCCTTTAAAGATATTATTTTACTGGCACTTTATTTTTCCTTTTGCCCTCAACTCTAGGATTTCTTTTTTTTCTATTAAAATACAATTAACTTTAGCATGGCTTATTGAAAAATATGAAAGACTGGTGGCTGAGTTTTGATGTGGCCATTAACTAATTGTGTGACTACGGACAAGTCACTACCATTCTCTTATTTCCTCCTAGAAATTGCAGAGATTGGATTATGTAATCTTTGGGACCCTTTCAATTTTGACATTCTGTGATTCCCCGATCAAGTTTCTAATGTTTCCCCAAAAACCTTTTAGATTGGGTTTGATGGTCTTTTCCTGAAAAGATTATTTCTTAGTCTATCTATTGTTGGGTTCCTAGAGGTGATTTGGAAAGGTGCCAACTGTTTAAAACAGGGAATATTTTACCTTCAAAAGGCTGCAGGGGGAGTATGGGCCAGAATGTAATATTTAACTTTCTTTCTCAGGCATAAAAAGATTTTTATCTTCAAATTTATATGATCAATGATCTATATTATAAACTAGACATCCTAACTTAGAATTTCTTGGGTTTGCTTGGTTCTTGGTGACTCTTGTTATTGGTTTTTAAGAGTTTGTTATTTTCTTCATGCTAGGACCTACAGGTCATATATAGAAGTATAAAGTATGGCCCTTGTCCTCAAAGAATTTAAAATTGATCAGGGAAAATAAGATGGATATGTGAAGGAACCCAACTAAAAATACAAATATGATTTTAAGTAATATATAATTATGGTACAGAGTATTGGTGCAATAGAAATTCAGTGGAGGCAGGAGCTAAGTCCTGGTGGGCTGTGGAGGAGGTGGAAACTTGGCTTTGAAGGATAGGTAGGACTTTGTAGCTAGAAAGGAGTAGGGAGAGTATTCAAGTAGGGGACAGAAGAGAATCTGTTGTTCAGTCAAGTCAATTTGTTGATTGAATCTAAATTTATTGATTAGAATGAATGGAAAAGGCATAGGTGGATCAGGTTTGCTGGGGAAGATAATTTATGTAGACATATAGTAGGAAGTAAGGTTGGAATGTTAGGTAGGTTAGTGATTGGCTAAGGAATTTAATTTTTTCCCTTTAGGCAATGGGAAATCATTTAAGATTTCTTAAGCAGAAAAATGAGGGAATAAAAGTAGTACTTGGGTTCCAGGGATCTCATGGATATTTAGCTCTTGATGTGGTTTAAGGAAGACATTTCACCAGACACCTTGAAACAAGTAGGTACTTGAGGGAGAGAAGTCAAGTAAAGAAATACATTCATTTATTCTTTCATTTCTCCCTCAAGAGTTGTGATAGTAATGACTAGTCACTTACGGGGACCAGAAGACGAAATATGAACTTTTTTTTAAAGACAAAAACTGTCAAGGCTGTTAAGCCTAAAATTAGATCTACAAGCTGTGTGTTGGTTAGCAGGTGTGGGTGTGTGATGGGAAACCAAATGTCATTCTGTCCCTATGCTCTGCCTGTCTCTTCAATTCCGAGATGGGTTTGAAATGGATTTCCTGCAGTATTTTGCTGAGACTATGCTCTATTTCCCTTTGCGTGTCTAATTTCAACTCCCACCTGAGTTTTTCACAATTGCGTCACCTCTTCAGGCCAACCACCTCCCCCTCCATCCTATTACACTTTGTTAATTTCCAAATCAGTCCTGTCTTCACTAAATTAACTCAACATCTTCCCACCCCCTGTCATCTTATAGGATCTTAGGATCAATGAGTTGTAAATCCTAGACTGTTAGAGCTGGGAGATGACGGAAGATCATGAGGTCTGTCCCTCTCAGATTCCTTAATATCTAAAGTCTTTATTTACTCACTTTAAAAAAAATGCATGAGAGAGTCTCTGTCCTCCAGGAGATTAGAATCTATACAAGATGTATTCTTGACATAGTGTCTTCCACGTTGTAGGCACTTAATAAATCTATTGAAATTAAATGACATAAACACAATAAAAATAATAATAAAATCCTTGATGTGTCATCAGTGATATCAAGTTTATATGGCTTCCCACCCCAAACATATTAAACAGCTTCTACATCTTGTGGAATCTTTATTCAATAATACAAAAATGTCAATTGGGCCTGACAAGTCCCAAAAAAATAGAGACTGAAGACTGAAGCTCAAATCTGGAGGTCAAGTTGAACTAATAGAAGGAGGTGATACTTAAAACTACCTTGGGTTCCTCTAGGCAATACATGTCAAACAAAGATGCCAAGGTCATATATGTCAAGAAACTTATTGGTATCCTGAAATCAAAGCAAGAAGAACATATTCAAAGCAATTAATACCTCTGTAATAGCAGTCTTAACATGCACAAAGCAGACCATGACCCAACAAAACAATTTAAAATATGAACAAAACACAGAGCCCATCATTCTAAGGCAGTTTTTTTGGGGGGGGCGGGGCTAAGCAATGGGGTTAAGTGACTTGCCCAGGGTCACACAGATAGTAAGTGTTATGTGTCTGAGGCTGGATTTGAACTCAAGTCCTCCTGAATCTAGTGCCAGTGCTCTATTTGCTGCGCCACCTAGCTGCACCATTCTAAGGCAGTTTTGGAAAAATTAATACTTCCTCACCAAAAAGCAGGATGATGGTTGGCAAATATTTTTATAGCACGTGATAAACTGGTTTGGAACTTACAGAAGTACTTTTGTACCATGTAGGTAATACTTTACCAAGCAATAGTAAAACCTGAAAATATGTTTATGCCAGAAAGTAGTTACTTTGAAGTAGGTAAAATGCAAGAGTGGAATCAAAAGGCCCTTCATTGCTGACATCCACATAAATTCAACCAAAAATATCTGGACAAAGAAGTACCAAATAAATGATTGAGTCATATGAATTTGCTGTTAAAAAGAAATAGAGGAGCTTATGATGGCAGTGAAGGACCAGAGCATAACTATCAGAAATTACAGATGGGTTGTGTTTAAGGAATCTGAATTTAGTGATCAATGGAGATTATATAAGGAAAAAGTAGTAGTTCTACAACAAAATCACTGCTAGATAACTTAGCGCTTACCATGTCAAGAACTATTGGTTAGGATTATACATTAGGACTTCTCTATCTCATAAAATACCAGGCAACAAATTTCCACGCTACAAATAGAGATCTCAAAATGTCTTTGAAAATTCCACAAGTAAACTGTACTGGAACTGGACTTACCACTGACAGTCCACAATTGCTTGGGCCCAACACTAAGTCTTAAAAATTTAAGAACTATGTTTTAAGTAGATGCTGCTATACCAAATACTCATAACCACCAAGGTGTGTGGAATAAAAAAAACTAGCAGAAGAAATCCAAATTATGTGGGAACAGTATTAAGTTCATATCATCCCCATAATCTTGTTTGCTTCTGGAACTGTCCCAAAAAAGGCTTTCAATGAGCCTACGACAAGTTCTAACCTAATACTTTTACAAAATTATGAGAAGCAGCTCTTTTTTTTTCCACCTGTGCAATAGTCCATAGAAAATTTAATGTATAAGAAAAACAGGATAGACACTTGTCATAGGTTCATTCCTGTCTGAACTCCATCAAAAAAGATGAGAATGAGATAATTATTAAAGCTCACAAATCATGAATTAAAATTTACAAATCACTTTACACACATTATCTCATTGGATCCTGACAGAGAGTAGGTACAATATGTGCTATTACCCTCACTTTAGAGATGTAGAAATAGAGTCTCAGAAGGGTTAAGTTACTCACCCATGATCACATGTTAAGTGCCAAAGGTGGGTTAGGTCTCTCCTGACTACAAGTTAAATACTTTTTCTACTACACCGATAAAATGGATTCTACCTTGCTTCAGACCATGTTTAGCAATGTTATTGTGTAGGTGTGTGCTTTTCCTTTCTTGAAGTCAGGACTGATTGACATGTCTGAATTTATGTGTTCCTTCAAAGCATCTGTATTTTCATCTGTGCAGTCAATGAGTTACATTTATTGAATGACTTGTTTTGCGGAATCGTGTGTGTGTGTGTGTGTGTGTGTGTGTGTGTGTGTTTGTGAGAGAGAGAGAGAGAGAGAGAGAGAGAAGAAAGAGAGAGAGGAGAAAGGAGAAAGAGAGATTGTATAGGACTTTTGTTATCACAAAGAAAAATAGAAGACCTGATTTGTGGTATCTAAGACCTTAAAATAGAAGTGGGTAATTTTTGTTACTTTTTGACCACAGGTTTGGTGCTATAGATGGGTAGTTTATTATATTTTAATTTATACTTTTATTCTCAAAGTTAAGTGTTTAAAATTTCATTGTGATTGTAGAAACAGGTAACAAAAGCTGGGTTTTTTGTTTTGTTTTGTTTTTTTTCCTTTTTGGTGAGGCAATCGGGGTTAAGTGACTTGCCCAGGGCTACACAGCTAGTAAGTGTCATGTGTCTGAGGTCAGATTTGAACTCAGGTTCTTCTGACTCCAAGGCTAGAGCTCTAACCACTCATGGCCTGGCTGCCCCACCCCCCTTTCT
The DNA here is from genome assembly GCF_900497805.2 of Vombatus ursinus. Taxonomy (NCBI): domain Eukaryota; kingdom Metazoa; phylum Chordata; class Mammalia; order Diprotodontia; family Vombatidae; genus Vombatus; species Vombatus ursinus. The sequence continues at coordinate 35,491,906 of NW_020954641.1, forward strand.
TTTTTAATGTTTCCATAAGGACCTTGCCTCTTGGATCTCACTTAGCATTTAGTAACTTTTCAAGGTCATTGCAATCAAATATTGTGTTTTATCCCCAAGTAGACTTCTTATTTAAACTGTTTGTTCCCAGGATATTTATGAATATTCATTGATTGGTTAGTAGTAAGAGAGGGTGCTTGACCTCTGGGATTTTACTATCAATGCAGATTTATTAATGAGCTCCTGTTGTATGTTTGCAAACACATTTGGAAGTCTTATCTGTGCTTATTTCTGGTGTCTTTTGCTCATGTTCTTTTTTGTTAATAGGGTTAGTTTACAAACTCAAATATGAAGGAAGATGAGTAATCACATTTGATGCCTACTTGCTTTGATTTCAATAGTAAACATTTCCTTTAATTGAAGAATACAATTATAAAATATTTAACTGTGCTTCCATATAGAAGAATTACTTATTTTTACTTCCTAACCATAGCAGTACAGAGATTTTTGTGTTAAATTAAAAAGAAACATTTGTGGCATCTTAAGGGAACATTTAATTTCATTTCAGTATAGTAAAGACTAATTAAATTCATGATATTTAAGAGCCAAGACTATTCCATCTTTGAATAAGTGTCTTAGTTACATGTTACTCATCTTCAAGTTTAAGAAAGTCTACTTACCCTTTAATACTTAAATATAATTTTTAAGACTTCTTAATGTTTACCTATTGAAACATAGGCTACTAAGATTAAGTAGGCACCTATTACAAATTTGTGTTGAAGCAATGCATATGCAGCATGAAATTTCTCTTAGTACATGATCAGAAAGTTCATGTCCAACTTTAGAGACAAATTAAATGAAAGTGATAAGTGGCTGTCTTTAAACTGACAAATTGTCAGTGCTACTAAATTTTGTCATGTGAATATTAGAATATTGGTGTGGTAGTTCCAATTAATAAGGTAGATAAAACTTCATATCTTAATAAAGTACATGAACTGGTAGGTGTATGCTTTTTAAAATCTTATTTTTATTGATAGCTTTAGTTTTTAATGTCATTTTTATTTTCCAATATATTTCTACCTCATCCCTACCAGAGTGCCATTCCTCTTAAAAAGATTAAAAAAGCTTGGTAGCAAAACCAATGAACATATCACATCTGCCAGTGTATACAATGTTATATAACCTATCATCCCTCACTTCTGCAAAGGGAAAGAGGTACATTTTTTTTCAATCCTTTTCTGAGGTGAAGCTTAGTCATTTTGCTAATATAGTGTTCAGCTTTACTGTTGTTCTTTCTGTTTACATTGCTATGGTTGTGTATGCTGTTTTCCTGATACTGATTATTTTACTCTTCACAGGGTCACATGTCTTCTCATGATTTTGAATTCTTTATATTAATTGTTTCTTATAGTGCAGTAATAGTCTATTCATTATTGTACTACAATTTGCTTTGTTATTCCCTAAGCAAAGAGCATTTACTTCACTTCCACAAAAAGTGATACTATGAAGATTTTATTGCATATGGGATCTTTATTTCTATCTTTAAATTCTTTGGGTTACGTATTTTGCACTGGGATCTTTGGGTCAAAAGGCATGGACATTTTAGTTAGTTTTTTAAAAACCTTAATTCCAAATTGGTTTCCACCAATTAAACACACATATAGACATACCCCAACACCAATAGCAGTGGAGATAAGCTGAATCTATTCTCTTGGGAATTCAATGATATCGGTATGCATGTACATATTTTGAGAGTCATTGAATTTTTTTTTTCTAATGGTAGATCTATTTCTTTCAAGAAATTTTGAAATATCTTTTTCTAGGAGTAAATTGAGCAGATAACTTGATGGTACTCTAGTTTTCCATTTTGTTTGCATTTCCAGACTGTTTTTATTTTTTTTCTATCCTTACTTCTACCCTTTATTACTATATTTTGTATTTGACTTGTCCAAAGTAATGTAATGCATTGGTTATGCAGACTTTGCTCAGGATTTACTTCTTACCTTAAATTCCAGCCCTAGAGATAAAGAAATTAAAGAGATAGCTAATGGTTTTTAGAAAAGCCTCTGGATCCATGGTCAAAGGAAGCATTATTCTATACACACAGATTGTGACACATGCTGACCTTGATGTTCAGCACACTAATTAGTGGTCAAACTATTAATGAAACATGAAACAATTAAGGAAAGGGGAATAAAGGTTTTATCTGTATAAATAAAACACCTGAACCAGAACCTTCTTTTTCCACAATGCACTGCCCTCTTAGATATTAATTTGTCTTTTTTTATGTCTGCACATATGCTTTTAATGAATCTCCCTATTTTTTGTTTATTATCTCCAGGGCACTTCCTTCCCTCATTTCCCTTAATCATTTGTTTATTCAATTATTTGTTTAACAAATATTTATCATTTTTATTGATGTTAATGATGTGTGCACTACAATGGGCTAATCTTGAAGATGCAAAGACATTTAAGATAAAGACCATGCCCCTAAGGCACTCACATTCTAGAAGGGGAAATAAAATGTGTATACAAAAAACCCCATCAAAAACTGGAAAGTGATAAATGTCTAACAGAAGTCAAAGTTCTCTGTACTTTAAAAGGTCTAAGATATAAACTGGCATTCTGAGATTCTTGGAATTTGGGAGTTGAAAGGAACCATAAGAACCTGTCTTCCTACTTTCTGGCAGGAATTTACTGCCCTATATTAGATGAGTGATAATTTATCTGATAAAGAATTTTAGCACTCCTGGAAAAGCACCATACTCAGACTGGCTATCTTCATGTTCTGACAAGAGCTGCTGTTTGCAAGCTTTCACATTTCAAAATGAGGCTATGTTTTTCTTCATTTTGATCTTCTGCTAAGCAGAGTAATTTTTCTGACTCTATTTTCAAAGTCAGTCATTGAAATTAGCACTTACCTGTGTAGCCAGGGCCCTAAAAGTGAATGGTCCCAAGAGAAATTAGTTGTGAGCCCTTTGAGAAATTTAATATCCTCTGCTGTGTTTTCTTCCCTATTTTAGTTTTTCTGCCATTGGAATCTTTGTCCTTGAAGAATACTGAGTATGTTGCCAGTAGGCAAACGGTAGTGTACTCTTAGCTTACTGGTCAGAGGAAGGAAGCAAAAGTTGAGCACAAATAAACATGAAAAGAGCAAGTATACATTTTGCAGGTCAATTAGCATTAAGTGTCATACCACTGACTAAATGGAGAAGCCTTTGAACAACATCTGACCCAACCTTTGCCTTATATAGCATCCTCAACAAGTAGACAGCAATGTCAGTAGACAGAACCCTGTACTGACCTGAGTTTTAGTTTTAGCTGGGCCACTAACTTGCTGTGAAATACTTTACATGTGAATAGCCCAGATATCACTCTTTGCAGCTGTATCAAAGATGGGGATATTTTCATTATGGTCAGCAATAGCTCATTCTTCAAATTTAGCATTTTTAAAGGAATATGTCAACTGAATTAAGATGACAATACAGATTTAAAAATAGGTTTTTATTAACTATAGGTATTAATGCCATATATTTGTATATATGCAAATTTGCTTTATTCAAAAACACTTTTAAATTCATTTTCTCCAGAAGAACTAAGTTTGAATCCCATCTCAGATATTTACTAGCTTTGTGATCCTGGGCAAAGTCACTTCTCTCAGCCTCAGTTTCTTCATTTGTAAAATGAGAATAATTATAACCACCATACAGGGTTGTGGTAAGGATCAAATGACATAACATATATAACATGCTTTGCAAATCTTAAGGATCAATATAAATGCTAACTATTATGATAATGTCTCAGAAAATCACTTAACCGTTTGCTCAGTTCCTGCTTCTGAAAAGTGCGAATAATAATACTTATTGTACCTATGTCACAAGATGATCATAGAAGTTTTCATAAAAAATGTGCAAATGCCTTGGTATTGTCACTTTGATTTTTCAATCATTCTGTCTTGAATATTTAACTTTTCAAAATCCGAAAGTATTAATGAAATTGTTTCCTAAGGCACAGTAACCAAGTTTCCTAGTTTTGTTAATTCAATTAAAATTTTTTTTTTACTTGTATAACATGTAAACTGTTTACATGTCTCTTCTCTTCTAGGAGATAAGGAACTGAAATGCCCTTCTGCAAAGTTTAGAGAAGCCAAGCAATGGCACTTTTTAATCTGATTAAGAGGGAATTTATCACTGGAGACAATAGATAAGAAAGCAACACAGCATAAAGAGGGAGACTTAAGTAATCCTGATTAGTACCAAAATTATATAATCTTTCTTTAAGGGTTTTAATAGATGAGACTTAGACTTTATAATGGAAAGCCTTCCTTCCTTCTTCTTTCCAGTGTCAGCAATAATTTTTTTTTAAACCAAGGTGTTGATTTTACATGCAACAGCTTGAAACTCCTTAAGACAGTAAAAATATGAATATAATGCCGGTACACTTAGAATCAGAATCACAGTCCTCAATCATGTTGAGAATCAGCATCTGGTGACTACACTGTCAGTTTTGTAATCAGTGTTAATATTGGTAGCTAAGCAAAGAGACAGAAAGAAAAATTGAGCAGCAGTGTTCAGTTTCCTACTATGCATTTACAGCAGCATTTGAAGTAATTTCAGATGCTGGAATCCACTGCTGCCACTTCTGATACACGTCCAAGCTCAGAACACAAATTGTAAAATATGCTGTAGCATTGAGAAGAAACTCAATGGTCGTCCCTATTGCATTCTCTCTTCTGCCCTAGAAACAATGCAATAGCCCCTTGTTTAAAATGACAGAGGGAAGAAAACCAATGCTTTGTGCCCCTCGCAAGTTTTGAATAAGACGTATCCATGTCAGGCAGGAATCAGCTGTTATGGGTTCCTAGGCTTTTGAGAAAGCTGCTTATAGATGTGCCAGTAGCTATCTGTTATGTGATTCAGATAATATTGGATTGTGTGTAGTTGTGGTCTCACTCCTATGTCTGGCCCCCAAAAGTCATTCTCAATTCCAATATTGACACTTCCTAGCTGTGTGATTGTGGGCAAGTCTGTTCACCAATTTGAACCTCAATATTATTGTCCTCATCTGTAAAAGGGGATTATGATACTTCTGCTGTCTCTCTCAGAGCAGTGTTTTGGGGAAGTGCTTGATAAACCATAAAGTATAATAGAAAGATGTTATTAATAAATACCATTCTATTGAATAGAGCCTTACAGGTTCTGGGCATCTTTTTCTAGGGCTGGCCCTATTAATAAGGGGAGAAGATAGCTATGTCAGGTAGAATTTCCATCATTTGATTCAACCTTTTGAATTAAGGCATAGACAGAAAGATATTGTTAAAATGTACAATTTTCTAAGTAGGGAAGAAGTAATAAACTTCAGTGGCTCTAAACTTCTTAGTCTGAAATTCAACATTATTGTGAGGAGAAAATGACAGTACATTTTCAAAGCACTAAATGTAGTGTCTGGCACATTGTAGGCCCTTAATAAATATTTGTTGCCTTCTCCTTCCCTTCTTTAAAGTTCTCCATATTGGGGATCCAACCAACCTTTCCAGGTGTATTTCATGCTCCTGTACTTAGCTCAATTAAACAACATTGTCTGTTCTCCTACTGTTTGCATGACACTATGCTAAATGAAAAAACCAAAAAAGAAAACTAGCCCTCTACCCTCAAGTAGCTTCTATCATAGTAGGTGAAAAAATATGTAAACATATGTAAATATAAAGTAATCTAAGGAGGAAGAGAACACCAAGAACCAGGGAGATCATGAGAGGTCTGGAAGAGATGTCACCTGAGCTGAACCATGAAGGAAGTTAAGAATTTTAGTAGGTGGAGGTGAAAAAGCACTCTAGAGTCTAGCCAAACTAGACTTCTAGATCTTCTCCAATCTCATTCTGCTTCCTCTTGCTTCCGTTCATTTGTAAATGTCATCCCACACACTCAAAATGTAATTCTTCTGAACCTATTGAAATTGTTTTCTTTCCCCATTGAAATAATTTCTTTTTCTTCATGTTTTCCCGGGGTATTTTTCTCTGGATCTTTCCTTTGCTCTTACCACACAATGTCTTGTATTGTATGTTGAATTTCAGTCCTCCCTATTATATCATAAGCTCCTTGCAGGTGGGGCCTGAAGTGTATAATTTTTCATCTTTGCATTTCTAGCAGTAGAAATTTAATTGGAATCAACTAGCACCACTACTTGGATCCTAGGAACATAGATTTAGACCTAGAAGGAAGCTTAGAGACCATCAAGTTCAGCCCTCTCCTTTTACAGATAAGGAAAATGAGGCTGAGTGGTTAAATGACTTATTCAGAGTAACATAGCTAATATGTGTCTGAGGCAGGAATCAAACTCAGGTATTTCTGATTTTAAGTCAGCACTTTTCTTTCCTGGGCTGTAAGGGAAGTAAGCACTGTCATACTGAACAGGTAAGTTTTGATGGTGGTTGGGAGGAAATAGAGAAAATTGGAGAACACGGAGTGCTACAGGGCAAATTGGCCCAAATGGAATGTCTTGGTAATATACTTTTGGCATGGAGGGAGGTGTAATCTTTTGAAATATGAAAGGCAATGAACCATAATCTATTGGCTTTTCATCTCTCCCTCTGCCTTCGTTTACAAAACCTTACTCTTCATCTACACTGTGACCTCTAATCCATTGACTCCTCAGTTATCTCCCAGGCCATCTCTCTCACACTGTCTCTTCTTTTCCCCATCTTGACCCCTTGGTGAACATGTTAAACTCTACATTGTCCTCCTTTCTTGAATCCCTACCTTCCCAACCCCCCACCCCCCTTATCACATTGCCAATTCTGCCCAGTCAAGCTTCAGCCTTGGACCACTTCCACCACTCATCACCTTCTTTCCTACATATATGCTATTGAAAATCATATAACAGTTCTGATTGGTTTCATTGTAAGTATATTACACTACTTCATTTGGGTCCTCACTGCTGCTAGGTAATACTACTATAAACTGCCCTTATGAAATTATTATTTTACTCTCTGTAGTTGCTCTTCTAAAACCTCTTGTTCCTCCTGAAATCTCTCATGATTCTTCCTCCTCTCACTCTGAACTGAGAACCTTGGCTCATGTTTTACTGAAAAAATTGAAGCCATTTGCCTTAAGCTCCCTCTTCTCTCTTCCCCATTTCCAATTACTCAGTTGTTTTCTGCCATTATCTCCTCTTTTACTCCTTTCTCCGATGATAAAGTGGACTTAACTCCTTACCAGGCCAACCCTTCTGCTTTTTCAAGCCATCCCATTTCATCCTGTCTCCTCCAAAAGATTATCCCCCTAGTCATCCCCACTCTTACTTATTTTCAATTCCTCCATGTCTAGTGGTCCTTCTAATCTATGCCTGCTAATTATCATCATGTACCTCTTTTGCCCTTTCTAACTAAACTCAAAAAGGCCGTCTACAATAGGTGCCTCCACTTTCTCTCTTCTCATTCTCCTCTTAACTCCTTATAATCCAGCTTCTAACCTTATCATTCCACTGAAACTGCTTTCACCAAAATTAGTAATGATCTTTTAGTTGTGAAATCCAACGGCCTTTTCTCAATCCTCATTCTCCTTGACCTGTCTGCAGCCTTTGACATTGTTGATCATTCTTTATGCCTTGATACTCTCTTCTCTTTAGGTTTTTGGGATATCACTCTCTCCTGGTTCTCTTCCTACATATCTGACCATGCTGCCATCTCTTGCTGGATCTTTTTCCAGGTCATGCACTCTAACTCCAGTTGCTCCTCAGGGTTCTGTCCTGGACTATCTTCTCTTTTCCCTCTATACTGCTTCACTGTGTGAACTCATTAACTCCCATGGATTTAATCACCATTGCTATGCTGATGATTCTTAAATCTACCTTTTCTTCCCTATCCTCTTTGCTGACTTCCAATCTTGCATCTCCCATCGTCCTTCAGATGTCCTTGAGCTGGATGTCTAGAACAGATCTTAAACTCAACATGCCCCAAACTGTGTTCATTATCTTTCCCTCTAACTCTCTACCTTCCCTTCCCTATTACTGTAGAGGACAGCATCCTTACCCGAGTCCCTCAGGGGAACTGAGAAGTCCTCCTGGACTCTTCACTATCTCTCACCCTGTCATTTTCAATCTGTGGCCGAGGCCTGTCAATTTCATCTTTGTAACATCTCTCAAATGTACCCTCTTTTCTCTTCTGACACTGCTATCATTCTGGTGCTGGTTTTCATTACCTCATGCTTAGACTATTGTAATAGCCTGCTGGTGGGTCTGCCTGTCTTAAGTCTTTCTCCTCTCTAATCTATCGTTTGTGCCACTGAAGTGATTTTCCTGAAGCATAGATCTCATCATATCATCCACCCTACTCAATAAATACTGTGGCTCCCTATTGTCTCCAGGATCAAATATAAAATGGCATTCAAAGCATTTCATAACTAAGCCCCTTCCTACTTTTCTAATCTTCTTACACCTTATTCCTAGATTTGTTTTCCAGTGATGCTGGTCTCCTGGCTGTTCTAGGAACAAGGCACTCCATCTCTTGACTCTGGGCATTTTCTTTGCTTCTCTCCTATTGCTAGAATGCTCTCCCTTCTTTGCTCCTCCTACTGACTTTCCTGGCTTCCTTAAGTGCCAACTAAAATTCCAACTTGTATAGGAAGGCTTTTTCAACCGCTAAGAATGTACCCATTCTTAGGCCTTCCTTCTCTTAATTATTTCCTCTTTATCCTGTATGTAGCTTGCTTTGTTTATATTTGTTTGCACCTTGTCTTTCCCATTAGGTTGCAGGCTTCTTGAGAGAGTTTTTTGCTTCCTTTTAAATCCCTAGTGCTTAGCACAGTGTCCAGCACATATTAATTGCTTATTAAATCTTTATTGATTGATTGAATTAAATTTCACTTTTGGGGCTCATAGTTAGGGGAAGAAATTATGTTCCTTCCCTTTTCATGCCTTTGGTTTTTGTTTATTCTGTAAGCGATAAGGATAATTTAGTCTACTTTATTTTTTCATTCATTCACCAAAGATGAGTCTACTAAATGCTGTGTATCCCACATCAAAGTTGTTCCTTAATGCCTCATCACAGTGTAGGGGTGACTTATGATTCTCAAAGGCTAAGTCAAAGGTTGGTGGGTCACTAGCATTGGCATGTCTTACTAATCTAGAGTGGTAAAAGGAACATTGGATGTAGAATTAGAAGACTTGGATTTGAGTTCCTGCTCTGTCACTTACCATGTAATCTTGGACAAGTCATCGAACCTTTAAGAGTTTCATTTTTTTTTCTTTTATGAAATGATAGAGCTTTCATAGATTGTTAAATCTAACTCTTTTTAAACTCTCACATTCCTGTAGTCATGGCCTTGGGGTGAGGGTGAGGAAGCAGAGCAACTTGGAAACTTCATGATGTAACCATTTGGTGTGACATTATTTGTTATTCCGTGTTTGGTCCTTCTAGGGAGTGGATCAGTGGGTTTCCCAAACCTTTCAGGGACCTATAGAGAACATTGAACTCTGCCTCAATTGTCCTCTCACAAGTGCATGCAGATATCTTCTCATCCTTTCCTCCCCCTTTTTCACTTTGTCTCAATGACTACCCTAAAGGCAAAAGTCCTTCATAAGGATACCATTATTCTTAAGAATAAATTTTCCAGTAAACAATTAAAAAAACTCAATTAGATATTGCTTTGTTTAAAATATTTGCTATTAAAGTGCTACTAGGGAATCTCCCTCTTCTACTCCCCTCCCCCCTGTCCTAATCAGCCTAATCTTATCCTAATAGTGATCCTTCTGTACTTCCTGGTTCTTGTGCACTGTCTCAATACTAAGCTCCCTACAAGTCCAAGGGATACTTGTCCTATCCCAACAGGCAACAATAGCTATTTACTCTACTTAATTTAGCATTGTATAAAGAGTAGAGTGCAGGACTCAGTCATAAGAAACCTGGCTTTGTATTCCACCTGCTATTTGGGTTTTTTTTTTTTTTGCTTGGTAATGAGGTTAAGTGACTTGCCCAGGGTCACACAGCTAGTAAATGTTATGTGTCTGAGGGCAGGTTTGAACTCAGGTCCTCCTGAATCCAGGGCTGGTGCTCTATCTACTGTGCCCCTTAGCTGCCCCCTATTTGGGTCTTTTTATGTTTTCTAATGAAACACACTGTTACTTCCTTTGCTTTATTGTGACTATTTAGGCAAGGGATTCTTTCTTAACCCAGGAATCCACGAACTTTTTTTTAGGTCTTGATAACTATATTTCAATATAATTGGCATCCTACAAAATTCTATGTATTTTATATTATGTATTCAAAAATATTCTGAGAAGGCATCTATTGGTTTTATCAGATTGCCAAAGGGATCAATGGTACAAAAATGGTTAAGAGGACCTGATTTTGATGCTCCTAATAAAAAACTTTAGGTGTGTGATAGTTACTGCAATAAGTAGATTGTAAATAGTCAGAGAGGGCTGCAGTGCAGATTTGTTCATTTGTTTGACAAACTACTAACCCATCAATGTCTAGTTCTTCCCCGCAAGATTGTAAGCAAGAAAAAGTATTCCATTGTACCCATTAAAACTAAAAGTCAAATTTGGTTGGCTTGGTCTCTTCAGTAACCCCCCCTCCCCCATCAATGAAAATTCATGGAATCATATTATAGTCCTAGATTTTACCTCACATAAGGGACTTGTGCAAAAAGCACTTTGTAGGGTTTTCTTTTTCTTTTTTTCAGTTGGGAAAGAGAGAAAATGAATGCTTGATAATTGAAAAATAAGATTAACAAAGAAAGCATCTTGTAAATAGTGGAACACTATATAAATATGAATTCATTATTAGGATAATAAATTTCTGTTTGATTTAATGTAACATTTGATACTAGAAGAGACTCTAGAGATTATCTAGTCCCAAGTAGTCATTTTGCAGATGTGGAAACTGAGGCCCAGAGCAGTGAAGTGGTTTTCCTGAGGGAACACAATGTGCTACTATCAGAACCAGTTCTGGAACCTAGGTCTGGTCTGGAGTTCTTTTTACAGTATTACACTGTACCTGAGCTCAGAGATAAAAATGGCCATGGTTAAAAATATTATTCTACTTCATAACTTAGTTTTATCATTAATCGAAATGAAGGAGAAGGAAGGGCATCTCCCTTGTGTATAGTATTGCACCAGAGATGGAGTATTTTTCTCTTTCTTTTCTTTTTCTTTTTTTCCTGAAGCATCTGGTCTAGAACATTGCTAGAGGCAGTATTCTGGGATAGATTGTCAATTGGATTATTCTAATATGACAGCTCCTATGTTTCCAGAGACAAGTAGTTCCCAAGGGGAAAAACTAAAATTTTAGTGTTTGGAAAACTTTTTTTGGGTTTCTTTTGTTTCATGGGTTACTTATTTTTGTTTTTTACTCGAAAGATTTGGGTGAACCTGGACCCAAACCCTAGATTATAAATTCTTTAAGGTTAGGGATCTTGATTCATTTATCTTTTTATCTTTCTTAGAACCTATCAAAGGACTTGGCATGTTTATATTTGGCATAGTTTTTACATTGTGCTAAAGAATAGAAGTATATGATTTTAAAGGTCTGAGATATGTATATGATGGAATAATGAGCTGCAGAATCTTTTTGTAGAAATCATTCAAGTGGTTAAGTGTTTTTTTTTAATAAATTTTGCATATTTGAGGAAAGGGACTGTGAATGGCAAGGCACAAACCAAATAAATGGTTATCTAGGGAGCCACAGTGCTAAATTACTCTTTTCTCTGAATTTTCCTTTGGGAGAAGTGGAAGAATCCTTTGGACTTAACCACAAATGCATTTATACCTGCCACTCACTGGCAATGGAAATGTTAGACAGGATTGGTGTCTGCTCAACTACTAGGACCCATTTCTATTTCTACTGTTTCCTCCCATCCTTACCTAACCTTTTCAGTAGTGACTCATGACCAGTTGTCTGTAATGTTGTCTTGCCATGAGAATGGATTTTATAGTAATAATGCTGTTTCTATAGCATTTTAAAGTTTTTGAAGTGCTTTTCTCACAACAACCCTGTGAGGTAGGTAGTGTTAAGTATCATTATCTCTATTTTACAAATGAGGAAACTGAAACTCAGTCAAGTGACAAGCCAAAGGCCATACAGCTGGTAATTGTCACAGACAGGACTCTAAAACTCAGTACTTTTTCCACTATACTGCAGAAACAGTTAGATTATGGAAATAATCCCCTACAGTGCCTTGCCCAGGGCTTTCTTTGGTTTTACTAGATATTGAGTAAATAAGATGAGATGAGAGAATCTTTACAGGCTTTGCTTTAAATAGCGTGGAAATATAATCCAGGTAGTTAGAGACAGTGTGGTGTAGTAGATAGATCACCAACCTAGGGTTCAGGAAGAACTGAGTTCAGATCCTTTCTGACACACCACGAATAACTCACTTAATAGCTCAGTGTTACAGATAACCCCTTAGAAGATTATAAATTGTAGAATAGTTGTGGTCTGCCTTTGTGGAGGTGATTTCCTCTCTGGGAGTACCCTACACCATTAAAATCAAAGGCTTGGTTTTTTTTTTTTAAGAACAAATCAAAAGTGTTTTAAATCCACTTAATGGGCCTAATTTGAATGGGAAATGGCATAATGTGAGGTTATAAAGTCTGTATTTCTTTTGGGGGAACCCACTTGCTCTGTGGGTGTTGAAGGAAAGGCTTGATACAATCTGAATTAGAATGATGTTCATACTCCTCCCTTTCTCTTTCTTTTTCTCCCTTTTCCCCTTTCTTTTTCTTTCTCTCTGCTCTTTTTTTTTTAACCAAAGGCATTTTAATTAAACTCCCATCATGAAAATAATTAGGCCAAATTTGCCATACTTAACCAGTCAATAATTCAGTGGTGGGATCTCGTTAATAGACTTTGCTCTCCCCATGACTGCCATCTCAGGGATGCAGGGTAGGTAGCTGTGCACTGTAGGGATTAAATGGTGATCAATATTTTCCATGAACTTTTTGTCCTCCACAGAAAGAGACAGAAACACAACTGTAACTAAATGAAGCTGAGACAAAGGGAGGTTGGTTATACCCTGTGGTTTACTTGAACAAAGCAGTTTCTAGGACTTGGATTATTCTTTCTGTCTTTGATCCCATATGTTCATATTTAATTACATCAATCTGATGGGGAAAAAATTATAAGTGTGTCTCAGATACAAGGACTGAATGGGCCTGGATTTGTCAGTAAAATTTTGTAGCTCTTATTGGCCTGTTCATTGATCAGCCATGTGAAGACTGCTCCCTACTGAATTCAGCAGCATGAATGCCAGTGATGTTTTCCAAAGAGAAAGTAGGAAATCTGATATGGAACATGTTCCATGTGCTTTCATTTATTGAAGATAACTCAACTCAGCAAATATTTTATTTTTTAAGTATCTGATATATTCAAGGCACAAATATAAAAAACACAAACAAATACAAAATTACAAATTTTGTAAAATAAAAAAAAAAAACCCCAAACAAAAAACCAGGAAAACATTCTTGCCCTCAAGGTGTTTACATGTGAAGTCTTTCAAAGTTAATCAATCATCAGTGACTTGGATAAAGTAGAAAGAACAGTGAGGGAGTGGCATGGGAGGCAGTATTTCAGAATAAGGGAAAAGGATTTGAAATGACCTTGGTAAACTACAGAAGTAGATTATAGAAAAAACCACAACAGAATGAAGTTATAAAGTTAAATTGATGGTAGTTTACATGGGGGCTGTGTGGTACTTCTTTTTATTCACCTCTGATTGACTGTCTAACATTCTTTTCAAGCTCCCAGGGCCATTTCTATCCTTGTATTTCACTGCAGGTGACTACCTCTTATTGAAAAATTGAGGCCATGCATTGTAAGCTCCCTCATCTTTTCTGCTCCACACCTCAAAACCTCTCAATGTCTTTAATCATTTTCTCTGCTTTTGCTAAAGAAGAAATAGTCTTTTCTCCTAAATAAAGTTATATTTCCATTTGTGCTATCCCCTTCTATTTCCTCTGAAATCTTGCCCCATCCATTTTAATCACTTATCTTCAGTCTGTCCTTATTTTCCCCCATTACTACATCTGTAAACTCTTGATTTCTGGTCAGTTTGTTCCCCACAGAAGCAGTGTAGTCTAATGGATAGAGAGGTATCCTTGAGTCCAGGAAGACCTTCTCTGGGCCTGAAAACATGCTTAGGTCTCTTCTGAACTTAAAAGTTGACTAGTATCAAACTGGTCAAAGTTCGATGCCTCTTCTCCTTCACTGCTGAACTTCTATAAAAGGTTGTTTACACTCGCTATTTTACTTCTCATCAACCCCTCCCTCCTCACCCTTTTATAATCCGGCTTCTGACCCCTGGACGCAGAGTAGAAAAACAGGAGGAAATTGAGCTATAATGCATTTGGTGAATTGTCTTAGTACTTTTAATGATGCCAGGCTGATCTCTGATTTGTCTTTCATAATAAAGGTTATATTTTATACACATACATATATACATATGTATAAATATACATATATGTATATATTAATTTACTAAGTGCCAAGCACTGTGCTAGGGCCTGAGGATATACATAGAAAAGCATGGTAGTCTCTGCTTTCAAGCACTCGCATTCTATTGGGAAAGAGCACAAATAGAGAGGTGGGGTCATCACACAGCAGGCTGGACGAGGAAGCTCAGAAGTCCACAGGGTGCACTGGCAAAGCAGTTAATGATGTCGAGGGATCTGGCGAATTCAATGACAGGGAAGCTGGCAAGGTCAGGTATTCTTTCATCTTACCAGAAGGACTGTAGCTCTTGACTCCTTTCTCATATGTGAACTAATTCAATGAACTGCCCATCTAATTGCATGTCATGATGTGGGGCAACAGGTTTTCTTCATTTCAATGTGAAAAGACTTGAATCATCTTATCGTCTTCATTAGATGTATAGAGAACTGGGTAGTAAAATGGTGGGGGAAGGAGAATAACATAGAGACATAGGAGAATAGGTGAAAATAACTGGTTTTAGCTAGCATGGAAAAAAAAAAGCTAAGGGATGATTTAATAAAAGACTTTAAACATGAGGTAAATTAAGGGTGTGCCCCTTTGCCGAAAATGACTTGTAGAAGATACGTGAGGACTTTTGAATTGGTTAGCCCATGAAGTACTCTTATAAAAAGGTTGGTGATGACCTCTATTACCATCTTCACTGAAGACAATGAAATAAGTGAACATATAATAATAGTAGTAGCTCATACTAAAAAAAAAAAGAACACAGCTTACAAAATACTTTCCTTATGAGTCCTCTGAGGAAAAAGGCACAAGTATTATTATAACTATCAAATTTGCCCCATGTGAAACAATAGGTATTCTTTATCCACTTGTGGTTTTTTTTTTCTGTGTGGATAATAAGGGATAGGGACCTGTGATTTCAGTGAAACAGGGAACTCCAAAGTGAAGGAACTACATCTACAAATGCAGGTCCTTTTCTGTGATCTATTGTTTTGGTTGCTCATGGTCACATAGCTATTTGTGTGACTTGGAAAGAAACTGAGTCTCATTGATGAGGTAATTGGCCCCCCCCCCCCAGTTATGTAGCAAGAAGGAAAAGGACTCATAATATATTTTTCCCAGTGTACTGTACTTCATCTATATGAATCATAGCGTTAAGGATTTAGTTTACATATGTGAATAATCCAAAAATTGCTGATCGTGATTGCTAAACACTGGGATGAATTATTGAGAGAAGGCATAGTATTTCTTGCCCTTTAGTTTTTAAAAAATAAACTGTCCTATGACAAGGGCATAACTTCTCTTTTGAACCCTATTATTCTATGATATGTGGGGAGATTCTGAGGACATTTTTCAGAAGGTTTCTGCTATAGATGACTGAAGGAATGGAGCTAGAGGACTGCAGTTTCCCTCAAATTGTAAGAATGTTCAACTTTTCATTTTAAATATTAAAATCTCTGTAAAGTTCTATGTTGATAACCTGTAATCAAGGAAGGGAAAGATTAATGTCTCAAGAATATAATTTTATGCAAGCAAATGATTTTAAATGGGCTTAAACATGAGAGATAGAAGGACCCTTATCTAACCTATGAAAACATTCTGAATATTTGGATAAACTATCGTGTGTGTGTGAGTGGGGAGGGGAGAGAGAGAGAGAGAGAGGAGTTTTGAATGGTTTTCCTTTGCCTTATGAATCAAAATGCATAGGCTGTTACTCAGTAGAAAGAGTCCAATCTGGGGCTTACAGGGACAATTTAGACCATGATAACAAAGCTTTTTGGATCCAAGAAGTTACCAGAAATGCCTTCACTGTGAATGCACATTACCAGAAAATGTGCCTTTTATTTTCTCTCTTATCCATGTTAAAGGAGAGGGAAAGCTACAGATACCCCCTTCTACCACTTTTGATTGAAAATAAAATTTTGGGGAGAAAGGAGTCTAAATGGCTCAGGAGAATGGTAATCTTTCATTCCCGATGTCACCAATTCATTTCTGTAAACCCAAGATTCTTTTTTGAAGGCCTGTAAACTCATTGGTGTCTCAGTTGTTTTTTAATGGACGTGTAGCCAGATGACAATGATAGGTCCCATAGAGATAGTTTCAGAAAAGGACAAAAAATGGAAGGGAAACATAATTCAGTACTTCTTCCTAACCTCTGAGGAGTTCTTTTGGAACATATTAATGGAATGCTGAAGAAGGCTGTAGAGCAGCTGCTCTCTTTCCTCCTTCCCTCCTCATGAACAACAACAACAAAAGATTCCAGACAACAGGAATATTAAAGATCATGTTAATATGCCATTTTCCTAGAAGGAAGCTATTAAAAAAAACTTGAATGAGAATATTTTTGCCTCAATTTGAAAATCGTATTAAAAAATTCACTACTGAACTACTATGCATGAGTTGGGAAGGGGAGAATTTGGGGAGCTTATTCAACTTCCCTGCTGTGTAGCAGCAAATGTTTTCTGTATGAGGGATTTAGTGGCTGTGCCAGAAATATGGAAGATAGCCCATACACAAAGCCTACACTCTGAGACCCAAATTAATGCAATGAAATTTTAGGGTACGGTTAGCTGTCTCTTGGTCTCAAAAGGTATGAGAATATGATCACTGAAGTGAGCTCCTGGGCTACTTCTGGTTAGGGGCATACTTTGCCAGGCCTGTGGAGTCTCTGACTTTGGGTCTGTCATTGATTCTACAAGTACCAAGACCACAAAGAAAGGGTCAGGAAAGAAAATTGGGGGCTTCTGACCCTTCCTTATATACAGGCACGGTGAGTAGAGTGGTGGACCTAGAGTCAGGAAGACTTAAATTCAAATCTGATGTCATACACATACTAGTTGTGTGACTTTGAGTAAGTCACTTAACCTCCATTTGCCTCAGTTTCCTCAACTGCAAAATGAAGACAATAAGAGCACCTATCTCACAGGGTTGTTAAAAGGAGCAAATGAGTTGATAATTGTGAAAGCACTTAGCACAGTTCCTGTCACATAGTAGGCACCATACAATGCTTTCCTTTTCCTTTCCTTCCCCCTAAAAAACTTAAATCTTAGGACATTTCTAATTTTTTTTTTATCCTTCTTTTTGATCTTGCTTTGGATTTTCCAGCATTTTAGCAGATGGAGAGAAAAAATGTTATCTTGCCTCTATACTCTCACCTTTGCTTTATGATCTTGAGTAGTATAATTAATTGGGAGAATGAAGAAAATGGGGAACAAGATATATAGGGAGGGGCTAGTTTTGCTCACCCCATGACTGAACTTGTAAATTTATCATTTACTGCACAGATTGCTCTTGTGACCTTGGACTGGGTCTTCTGAGACATTCTAATCTGTAGGTTCCTAGGGTAAGCTACCTCCCTCCATGTGGATGGCCATCATGTATACAGCTATAGCTTCCTGGGATTTTGGACTAAGGGCCCCCTGGCTCAAGAAGGCAAGGGTAGCAAAGAGCATAAAAGAACAAAAGAGCCAGTAAGTCTGTCCTAAACACATAACTTAACCCAGTTTTCCTCAGCCAGTCTCCAAACTTGAAAAAATTCACTGTCTGTACAGTAACAGGTTAATGTTTCCCTAGGATTTTTACTCACCTTTATATGTTGGGGTGTTTTGTATCTGTGCAATGGATCAGAAGACAAAGTCAGGGGGAGAAAAAAGGTGTGTCATTACAACACAGTAAAGGACAAATGATCCTTTTAATTTATTGAAAATTTATATCATCTTTGTACAGAGAAATAAAATTACATCAGAAGGATATGTTCTATTGCAGGACAGAATTCATACAAAGAGGCAGAATATCAATCACTGGGGCAGGATTTCTCAACTGCATATTAGAGACTTTTGCCTGTACTTTTCTAAAGCAGGGCGCCCAGAAGGTAAGCTTATTTCCCTTCCTCCTACTAATCACTGGCATTCCTACCTTGCTGAGGCCTCATTCAAGTCTCTTTAAAGCACTATTCATTCTGATAATTTCACTTTGAATTTCATGCATTCTGTGAACTTTGGAACTGACTGGAAAAGTCCAGACTAGAAAAAAAAATCTCATTCTTTCTCCTTGCTTTTTGATATAAACCAAACTATATAGCCTTTCAATTTTATTTCTCCGATTACCCACAGGAACTCTTTGCTTAATTCAGACTGTTTTACTCACTATCTCCCATCATGGTTTGCATTCTACTGCCTCTATACTAAAGATTCTTGACTTTTTTTTTTGGTCATGGATTCTGTTTAGTATTCTGAATCCTATGGACGCCTTCTCAGAATAATGCTTTTAAATGTATAAAGAAAAAAATGGGATTATAAAAGAAACCATTTATATTGAAGTAAAGGTGTAATCTTTTTTTCTGTCCAAGTTCACAGTCCCCTGAAATCCATCTATAGATACCAGAGTAAGTACCCTTGATCTATGGCAATAGAGATAGTGACTTGATCTTTGGTTTCATTGCTATGAGGTGAGGAAAGTACCATTGTCAGTGTAGGTCGACATCTTTACAACTTGCAGTCTTAAAGGGTTTCTGGAGCAGCTAGGTGGCACAGTAGATAGAGCAATGGGTTGGGAATCAGGAAGCCTAATCTTCCTGAGTTCAAATCTGACCTCAGACACTTACTAGCTGTGTGATCCTGGGCAAGTCACTTAACCCTGTTTGTCTCAGTTTCCTCATCTTTAAAATGAGCTGGAGAAGGAAATGGCAAAACACCCCCAATATCTTTACCAAGAAAACCCCAAATGGGGTCAGAAAGAGTTGGACACGACTGAAATGATTGAGCAACAACAAAGAGCAGCAGTTCTCAAAACTGGGGGTCTTCAAAACTCTTTTGTTATTGTTGTTGTTCAAATAGGGCACACAGCATTACGTGACTTGCTCAGGTCCATACAACTAATAAATATTAGAGGCTAGATTTGAAACTCAGGTCTTTCTGACTCTAGGCCCAACACTCTATTGAATGGACCACCTAGATGCCCCAAAACCCCGACAAGGGGTCAAAGTCAAAATAATTTTCATAATAATATGATATTTTAGTTTTTAATATTGCAAATATTGATAGCGATAACCTACATAAATAAGAGCTCTTGGGCTGGGAGGAAGTGTCCTCAATAATTTTAAAGAGCTAAATGGGCTCATGAGACCAAAAAGTCTTTGAGAGCCTGAGTGACTTGCCCACAGTCACATTTGCCATAGTCAGTACTTGAACCAGATCTTCCTGGCCTTGAGACTGGTTTTCTATTCACTATGTCTTCTCTCTCTTTGCCTTTGCTAATTCTATTCCCATCCCATTCCCCTCTGCTTATCCAGAATCTGCCCAGTCTTCAAAGCCCATCTCAAGGGCCATGAAGTCTTCTCCTAGTACTTATCTGTCCACAGTAATATTTCCTTCCTATAACTGCCACCTATTGTCTCTACCAGCTATCGGACACTTAATTATGTTGTTTAACTTTTCAAGTATTTGTATCTTGTCTCCAAAACTTGACTAAAGCTGGAGGGCAGGGATCATTTTTTTTTTTTATATAACTATCCTTCCCATTACCTAATACAGTACTGAACAACATCAGACATTTCCTGAATATTTGTTGAATGAATGAAAGAAAATAGAATCAGCAATGTACTCTACAATGTTTCTGATGGATAAGACCATAATAATTTTTGAATGATTTTAAAGCTTTAAAATAATGTTCTCAAATAGAATGATGCTTTCAGATAAATTTCTCTGTTCTCCATGACTCACAATGTCTTAGAAACATTGCAGCTTTTCTCCTGTTCATATTTTACTTTCTTCTAATTTATTTATTATTTAATGGCTTTTGTTTAGTTTGGAAGCTTTTTAGGGGATGTTCTATTTGCTTTAACATTTTGATACAGTACCTTGGCATACAGTAAGCACTCAACAGATAAGCAAGTATATTGCAGTGGAGGGATTGTAAGCCTTAGGGGCAGGAGGAGATGAGGATTAACATCCCAGCTCTGATACTTATTACCTGTGTGACTCTGGGCAGGTCATGTAGTTTTTATGAGTCTGTTCCCTTATCTATATAATGAGCTTAATTATACCTCTACTACTTAACTCATAATGGTGTTCTCAACCAACAATTTAATAAGCATGTGTTAAGACCCTACTATGTGTCAGGCCCTGTACTGGGTGCTTGAGATACAAAGACAAGAGTGAACCAGTTAGCAAATCCCTGAATTCAAGAAGTATACATTCTGTGGAGGAGAAAACATGTGCATTTATAGGTATATGGAAAACAAATGCTAAACAGGATACAAGGTCATTTGTAGGGGAGGCCATTACTATCAGAGGGAACCAGTAAAAGTCTCATGTAGAGGATGTAGAGCTATGTCTTGAAGGAAACCAGGATTTCCAAGAGGGTGCAATAAGGAGGGAGATTCTTCCAGGGACAGAGACAGGAGATAAAATTTAGTGAGTGAAGAATAGCATGAAGGTCAGTTTGTCTGCATTGTACAGAGCACAGAGGAAGAGAGTAAAGTATAACACACAGAAAGGGCAGGATTGGCTAGGTTTCAAAGAGCTTTAAATGCCCAACAGTGGAGTTTGTATTTGATCCCACTGGTGATAAGGAGCAACCGGAGTTTGTTGAGTGTGTGTGTGTGTGTGTGTGTTTTGGGGGTGACATGGTCAGTCCTGCACTTGAGGAACATTACTGTGGTAGCTGTGTGTGGGATGATTTGAAAAGGCAAGAGACCTGAGACAGGATGTGAAATTAGGAAACTATTGCAGTAGTCTAGGTGAGAAGTGATGAGGATCTCAACTAGGGTGATGCCTATGTGAGAGGGGCTTGAACATAGACTTCATGCCCAGTGTCTGTGAACTAGCCTAGTTAAAGGAAGGAAGGAAGGAAATAAGCATTTATTAAGCTCCTCCCATGTGCCAGGAACTGTACTAAAATATTTCATTTGGTTCTCTCAACCACCCTGGGAGGTATTGTTATTATTATGCTCATTTTACAGTTGAAGAAATTGAGGCAGAGAGAGGTCAAGTGACTTCTCCAGGGTCACAGAGTAACTAAGTTTCTAAGGCTAGGCTTGAACTCAGCCTTTCCTGATTCTGTACCACCTAGCTACCTCTACTGAACTTTAGAGATGCTTCTTACCAGAAAGTTGGCCATCAAGCAGTGATCCCCTCTCCCTCACAATACATAAGAACCATTTATTTAGGCAATTGTTTCCTACCTTTAGGGTTGTGTACTCCTAAGGGTCTTGAAGTTGCTGATCTGGGGAGTTTTTGGGAATACCAAAAATTGACCTTTTGTTCTTTTTGCAGTGTGGCAAGAGGTTGGTCTGGGACTCCTAATCAAGGCTTCCCGTTACCTCCCCTCTACCCACCTGCTCTAGGTATGTGGGGTATTCAAAGAAGACTAGCACTTTGGTGTGAGGGCTTGCTGAGCACTTTTCAGGGCTGCTTGGGTATCTACTTGACATTCAGCTTTCACTTGTGGCTCCAAGAAGCTGTAGCATGTGCAGTGGCCACACCTCGTAAACTGTTTTAGCAGATTGGCTAAACCGGATTGAGAGTAACTGATGGGCTTCAAACTTGTTGGTGAGTTCTGGGGCAGGAGGTGTCTACTCCAAGAATGTGAAGATTTCCCATAGTGGAATGGGTAGATGAGAACAATTTATTCCCATGGCCATGAAGGTAGCTAAAGCAGGTGCTTTGGAGTGCTTTGAGCTTGGTCAGACATTGAAGACACCAAGGTCATCCATTCCATCCCAGACCATTGCCAATCATCTTGACTTTTGTCTTGCCACTGGACTTCAGTGACTATGAAAGAGAGTGAGGCTGATGACTTCCTGCAGCTCTGCCTTACTTAAATCCAATTCATGCATGAATCAGGCTATCATATTGTGATCTCATTAGTCTTCAAAAACAAAGGACAAATAAACCTTGATACAGAATATCATGTAAGCAAATCAAGCAAATAGCCTGTCTAGAGGATACAAATAATTATGTTATGTACATATGCTTTCCTGAGAAGCGTTATGGTTTTAGTAGAGAGAGGGCCCAATTTGGAATCAGAATAAGCTGGGTTAAAGGCTCGCTGCTGACTCCTACTGATTCTATGCCCCAGGTAACTCTCTGTCATAGGTACAGAAGGCAGCTGGATGGAGCAGTGCATAGAATGCTGGGCATTGAGTCAGAAAGGCATGAGTTCAATTCTAGTCTCAGACTTAATAGCTGTGTGACCCTGGGCAAGTTACTTAACCTCTGTTTGCCTCAGTTTCCTCTACTATAAAATGAAGAGATAATAACAGCACCTACCTCATAAGGTTGTTGAGGATCAAATGAGGTAATAGGTATAAAGTGCTTAGCACAGTGCCTGGCACATAGTATAGTAGGTAATTTATTTTCTTTCCTCTTGCCTGCATAGACCTCCTTGGTAGTCTGGTGAAGTGTAAGGGATCTTAGAATCATGTTTTTGAATGCACAAAATAAAATCCATAGAATTACGAAAGAAATCAATTATATTGAAGTGCAGATGTTAAAAAAATGTTTAAAAGTTCACAGACCTCAAGTTAAGAGCCCTTTTAGAGTCTAAGGTTAGTTGTTGATCTGAATTGGTAAGTAGTATTTCCTCACTAGGAACTCCCTATAGTCAACCAATCAATCAGCCAGTCAGCAAGTATTTATTAAGTACTTACTAAATACCAGGCAAAAATCACGTGGTATCTCTTCATAGTGTTCAGGTTTTGTTGGTGGAGACAACTTGTCCATATCAGTTAGTTATATAAAAAACCTTATCCCAGTTATATAAAAAATAAATACCAGGTGACTTATGTGTGTGTGTGTGTGTAAAGTGTAGTAGATATCTATTAAAAATTTTCAAATATATGTAGATGCTTTTGTAATTGAGAAAAAAAGAAGATTGTCTAAAGGTTTTACTGAATTTATAGTAGCTTTTTTATCACATTATTTTCTCAATCAATGTATGCTAATAGTACAACTATTATCAGGTGGGCATCCACAAGATGTTTCATGTTAAAAAAGGTTCCTCATACTCACAAAGGATGGCAACTGCTATAGTAAGTCATGAAAGGATGTCAGTGGAAGGGCTGTTGGTTGTGAGAAAACCTGTGCCAATGAAATCTTGGATCCTTGAAGGATGTAATTATTCACAAATTCATAAAATATAACTTGAAAGAAACTCACAAGATAGCTTAGGTACCTATTCTTACATGAATCTGTTTCTAACAGTCAATGTAGAGTTTATGAACTAAGAAGTAATTTCTAATAATTTTCTATTTATCCAAGTATTCCTACCAATAAGGAATTTGAGGACTGTTTTTTTTTTTCCCTAACACAACTGTTCTTTTTTTAGTCCAGTATTTCTGAGCACTCAGAGACTAGGGGAGATGCTATGGAAATATGGAGATCTTATTTTGCATCTATGTAGCATGTTTTTTAGTAAAAAAAAAATTAGGCTAGTGAAATACATTTGCTGCATGTGCTAAAATAATTTAAGTTATTCCACCCCCTCTATTGTCAAGATCCCATCATTATTTTCATTGTATTAAGAGGAAAACTGAAATAGAAAGAGACTGAATTCAGCAGGTTGTGAAATCACAGTGTGAGGACTGTAAGGGGTCTTAGAGAACATCTGGTTCAACTCTCTCATTTTACATATGAGAAAACAGACCCAGAGAGTTCAAATAACTTCAAATGGTTTGTGGAATTTCTTGGGATAAAATAATTTTAAAAAATTACATTTATTGACTTATACAATAAACCTTACACAATTTTTTAATATCTTAAAAAAATCCACCTTTTAACCTGCAACATATTCTCCTTTTAAGGCTATCATTTGTTTTGTAAGATTTGACATTGAGTTCATAAGATTTTGACACATTCTTAAATTCTTTATCATAAAACCACGCTTTGATCACATTGGATAGTATGTATCTTTGATAAACAGTCCAAGCCTAGCTTTGATTGTAGCCTATAAATTTTCTTTAAAAAAATTCAATTTTATTTTATTTTTGGTTCTTAATTCTTTCCCTCCCCCTTTCCCATTGAAAAGGCAAGAAAATTAAAACCCATTACAAATATGTATGCTCATGCAAAACAAATTCCTGCAGCAACTATATAAAAAGATGAAGAAAAAGTAAGAAAGAGAAGGAAAATATGCTTTAATTTGTACTTTGGGTCCATCAGCTCTTTATCTGGAGGTGGATAACATGCTTCATCATTAATCAGCCTATAGGTTTTCAATGAGGTTTAAATTGGGTGAGTTTCTTGATGACTGAATCATGTTAATTTCTAACTCTTGAGTAAGTTTCTTAACCTTTGTGACATGTGGCATTATATGAAATCCTTTTGCAATTATATTTCTCCATTTGGGAATTATTGTGATTTTGGAACAATTTTATTTCTCTATATCAGTATATTTTTCAGAGTTCATTGTTCTTTCAGTGGTGATAATACTTATAGGCTCACTAGAAGTAAAAAAAAAAAATCTCCAAAGCATTTTTAGGTAGATGTTTTCCAGTCTGGTGAAGATGCTCAGGTCTTACAGACTTACTTAGACTTCTGACAATTGTTTTAGCATAGTCATGAATGAAAAAGTGAGTTTCATGAGTAAAAATAAATACATATGTTTTTCGAGTCTCCATTCTCTAGTCCTTTGTGTTGTTTTGCCCAGGACAAATGTTTTTCTTCATAGCAACGATTAATAGTTTTTGCTTTTGTTTTTTTTGCTTAACTAGTCTTCCAACTTAAAAAAGCCTGTGCCACATTATAGAAGAAATCAGTAACAACCCTTCCAGTTGCCAAGTTACTATGAAGGTCTTAAGTTTTCTGTGTATTTAATTAGGTTGTTTTGTAGTCTTGTTGGTTCTTGGCATTGTTTTTCATGTTCAAGCACACTTTCCTTTGTGCTTTGGCATGACTGATCCTGTTTTGCCATTGGCTTGAGTGATCCTTGAAACATTTTGACTTCACAGCAACATATAACTTGAACGATCATTGAAGTATGATTTGTAAGAGTTTTTGCACATTTACTTGGAGTAATATCCATTCTTGAAAAGGTATAGAATTAAAAACACAACAAAAGAGAGAAAAGAAATATATGTGCATGGCGTGAAATCCAGCATTCAATTAGAAAGAACTAATTGAAGGTGGGGAAGGCAGGTCAATTCCATAATGTTCAGATTTTCTGTGTCAGCCTGGTGTTGGTGGAAGCAACATGTCCATTGCTGTCACAAAATTATTGCTTGTCTCAAGTAATTTGTACATCACTATTTGCCCATACTCACATGATGCACTGGAGTCAGTAATCTTTCTGATATAACTGAAAAATTAAAAAAAAAAAACAAAACCAAGTCATCTTTCTATGCCTCAGTAACTTTTTCCTAGCCTGAATGAGACTCCAGGAAACTTAAATTAATAACAAAAGGTCTCCTTATAAGTTCAGAAACTATAGTCTCTTCTAGTTACTAAGTTGTTAGTGAATCACTATTTTTCTACTCCACAGAACTCTGTGCTCTAAAGTGATCCATGGGAAGAGGACAGTGCCTGCATGTCTGCCTTTGCACTGTGGCAGAGTGATGAAGTGATGGAGTGATGGCATAGTAGTGGTTAATTATTGTAATGATGAGATAGATTCCAGGAATGTGAGTACTGGTCTAGACAAATTGCCATCAGAGAGATTTGGGCATGCTGCCTTCTATATAGTATCAACTTATTATTTTACTGAAGTCAACTTTCTTAGTATGGGTAAGCAGTGTACCCTATAGAGGATATGTTTAGTGCTAGATGGAGACACACACACACACACACACACACACACATACACACACACACTTCTGCACTCCCACACAAAAAAGCTAACTCTAATTTGGTGACATTTTTCCAATTGGTTTACCAATTCATCAACAAAAAACACATCTCATTAAATTCTTCCATCATAGAGATTAATTATTCATTGTGAAATGGGTCTTAGCTACACGCTTCCTACTTCTTCTGGGATTGCCATGAATTTGTAGCTTTTTGAAGACTCATTTTAACAAAACAACTCCAAATGTCAGTTTGTATTTTAGCAGAAAGGACCTTTTCTTTTATTGCAGTGGTTAATATCTATAAATATGTTTCGCTGTGTATAAGAATTTTTTATAGGCATCTGCATTCCAAAACCCACTATATAAGAGGGAAAAAAACCCAAAGGATAAACCTGCCATTTGAAGGAACAAATAAATATTGCAAATAAGTTTGACATAAAGAACTACGATGTTGTAAGATACCTTCCATATATCAGTGGATTTTTTCCCCTCACTTGTTATATTTATGAAGCAAGCCTTTCAAGATTCTTCATCTGGCTTAGATCACTTGACAGTACTGATGAAATATGTACTCTCTCTCCAATTTCACAGGGTTGATTTCCGGGCTGTAAAGTCATCTCTGATGATAAAACTTTTCAGGAGCTTTACCCATGCTTAATAAATTGGCAATCTCTTACTAAGGGCAATTTCAAGTCCACTATTGAGAACTGAAATGGATTGGTCTATTTTATTTTCAGATCTTAGCTATGATCAGAATAATGCAAAGACTTTTGACTTTAATGATTTTTTTCCTGGTCAATTTTCTTTTTAAAATTAAAAGAAAATAGTGGTGCCCATGATCACGTACATCCTTTTAGCCACAACTGCCTGTCTTGCCATAATCATTAGAGACTGGTGCCCTTGGATAATATTTTTTGGGGGAAACATATCTTTTAAAATTGAAAATGAGGAAGATTTCTTTCTGAAAACGAGTATTCTGTGACAGCAGTATCTTTTGTTTCTTCTAGTGAGCTTAAATTAACATCTGCTGTGCCATGAATGAGACTTAGGAATCAAAGGTCCCTCAATGACTCAATCCCAGTTGTATAGGTTTGGTTATCAGTAATACTTTCAAGAATCCCATAAATCAGATCATCAAAATTTTGATCTGTTACACTTGATGAAACTTATTTAAAAAGTATAAAGCTAAGCTCTTAACTGAAATGACAAGGAATGATTCCTAAAGAACTATGATGAGCTGGTATTTTTCTCTTGCAGGGGGTAGTAGTCAGAATGCTTTAGCATAGTATAGTGGGAAGAACACTGGATTGAAGGTCAGAAAATCTGGGTTTTAGTCCTGATTTTTCCATCAACTTGCTATCTGACCTCGAGTAAGTTATTTCAACTTGTTAGGTCTTACTTTGCTTCTTCGTAAAATGAGGAGGCTTGGACTAGAAGTTCTCTAATGTTTCTTTCAAATCCCAAATTCTATGTTTGTTGTCTCTCCCCCTCCTCCTAACCAGCATCTTGACCCCATTAAATTATGTTAGATTTTTGTAGTGAGGACATGCAAATATCACTTGCATTTTCTGAACAGGTTCAGTCTTTAAAGTTGAGAGAGGATAGTGAGAAATGGAGATGGTAAAATCAAATGGAATTTAAGTGGTAATTTTCTGGGAATAATGAAGAATAATGATGATGATGGAATATAGGTCCAGGGTGGTTAAGTGATTTGCTCAAGGCCACACAGATTATAAATAGAAAGCTGAGATATGAACCCAGGTTCTCTGACTCCCAAGTCTTGCCATTGGGCAATATAGTCCTTAATTCTTTGTAGCTTTTCAGCTATTTGGGGAGACAATACTTTGATTCTGTGGTCTTCATTCATTTCAGAAATATCTGAGTATTGTGCTAGGTCCTAGAAGAAAGGAGCCTAAGAGCATGAGAAAATGCTAGTATCCTTCTGGTCACATAGCTGAGCAAGTAAGGGAAATGACTGAGTCTCCAGTGATTTCAGCCAAGACCAAAAATGGGTAGAGCTGGAGACCCAAAAAGGAAGAACTTTGCTTGACAGAGGTCAAAAGTGGCCTAAGAAAATAGTTTGACCTTTTACCAGAGGATGAGAACCATGTGGACTCATAGCAGAATTTAGAACCTCAAGGGTTAGGACCTAGAGATTGGGCCAGATGATTAGTCTGGATGATGAGAATAATGGAAGTATCATCTTATGGGTCTGGGATTTGGGGAAATAGCATATGAAAGAAAGCAGAGGACTAAGATGAAAGCACTGATAATGATAATATACAATATCACATACATTATGCTAGAAAGTTATACAGCAAGATGCCATGTTGGGCATGAAGGGAATTAGAAATATACACATAATAAAACATTCATGCCATCATCCTCATTTAATATTCATTAGTATGCACATGACCTTGAACTACATACATGATCTTTAAAGAAGACATGATCTCTTGACCTCATAGAGCTTATAATGCTACCAACTTGCTTGCCTTTATTAACATATAACTAGCTGCATGTCTTTCATGAAAAGTGGTCCAATGACAGCTTATCAATTTTTGGGGAAAAAATTCCACCTGAGCTATTAGTTTTCCATGTTAATTTTCCTACTCTGTTCTTGCTAATCTCAAAGAGAAAAAGAATGGAATTTATACCACCTATAAATCTTTACTTATTCCACACAAACTACCTATAGCCTTTTGTAAAAGCATAGAGCCAGTTTCAGTTTCAAAATTGAAACTGGAAGTTGTAGTCCTGGTAATGCTGCTTTAAAATAGCTTGAAAATTGGGACTGCATCTGTAGGTTATATAGGGACAAAGGTTATTTGATCTATGGATTTTTATTGTCTGGAGATCTGTCTCCTTGTTGGACCATACTGTGATGCAGGTAGAGTCTTGGTACTTTCAGACCCTCAGTTTTACCCTTGGGATTGTGAAAAGGGCATCTGACTATCTCAGACAGTCACTTACGAGGAATTTTGAAACTTCTATAACACAGTATAGTTCCTGTAAGGGTGGTACAGGGGTGGTGCAAGATTTTTAAGATCCCTGATTCCTGTTGTACGCTGGTTGTCTAAGATGTCATAACTGGCTCCCCTGGTCCTTCTTCAATACTCTTCTGGGTATAATTGTTCTAAAGTCCTCCATGTATCAATACAGTGTTAGTCCCTCTGTTTAGGTAACTCCTAGTGAGAGGCTTCCAGGAACCTAGATTAGATATAGTGCTAAGGAGGAAATGAATACATCTCAGTTTGGGGGAAAGACAAAAGAACTATTGTCCACTATGGATCCTGTTTGACTGGATTCAGATTCTATACCTCCTCGATTTACCTGTGGGATCCTATTCACTAGGACCCAAGGTGGACAGCTGGTTAGTCTTAAAGAAAAACAAACAAACTCCTAATTTATTTTAATCTGAGGGAGCTCAGAAAAATGAAAACCTGATTGAGTTGATAATTCATTTGCATAGAAATAACACCCTTCTTGTTGATACAACATTAAGTCATATAAAATCTTAGGACTATTTTTAGTAGTTTTATTGTCTAGTGTCTAAGCTATGATAAAGTAAGGATTGTGTTGGGGTATAATGGCAAAGTTTGGGAGTCAGAGGACCTGGGTTCAGACCCCAGCTTTGCCACTTACTATCCATAGGTGACCTTGAACAAATCACTTATCTCCCTGGGACTCAGTTTCCTCATCTGCGAAGTGAAAGAATGGATCAGATGATCTATAAAGTCCCTTTCAGCTCTAAATCTATGATCCAATGAACTTGGGAGTTGAACTACATTACCTAAAGTCTCTTTTGTCTTATTAATGTTGCATTTATTAATGGCCTTTTAAA
This sequence comes from Vombatus ursinus, assembly GCF_900497805.2. NCBI lineage: Eukaryota > Metazoa > Chordata > Mammalia > Diprotodontia > Vombatidae > Vombatus > Vombatus ursinus. The sequence continues at coordinate 35,521,939 of NW_020954641.1, forward strand.
ATATTTTTATTCACACTCTCCACTTCAGTGTATGTTGTGATTCCATCAATGGGGTGCTCCCTTTCTTGGTGCAGATTGTAACTCATCCATTTCTTTTCATCTAGTGTAATTCTTATATTCTCATAGACCCTACTGTATGTGTTACAAACTGAATAACTAAATCTTTTTCCATTTCACAAGTATAATGATAACCATAATAATAGCTAACATTTATACAGTATTTTAACTTTTGCAAAGCACTTTTCATAAGTTATCGCATTTGATTCTCACAACAACCCTGTGAGATATGTGCTATTATCCCATTTAATTGATGAGGAAACAGGTTAGAGAGGTTAAATGACTTGTCTGAGTCTATCAAGACAGTGCTTAACCTGTTCCAATAATAATAACAGGGAGCTCATTCACAGAGGAAATTCTTGCTTTATGGTGGAGGTAGTCTATCCTTTCCACATCTAAGATCTAAGTGTTTTGGTCAGAAGGGAGAAAAATACAGCAGTATTTAGTGATACATAACTTTTGAATAGTGTTTTTAACAGTGGCAAAGGGTTTGGCTGAGCCATCTACCCTCTTTGCCTAACCCACATTAACTAACAAGCATACATTTTCAAGTGGCTTAAATACAGGGGACCAGCATAGGTATTTGAAAGACAATGTGAAGGAACTTTCCAATCCTTCCCTTTGAATTCTCTCTTTTTATCTGCTTCACGAATGGCAGTAGCTGGAAACAGTGCCTTAGACAGTCTCATCTTCCTAGATTCATAGAATTACAGAATTTACAGTTGGAAGGAACCCTGGGGATCATCTAGTCCAATCCAAATAGATTAAATAGATTCTATTTATTTATGAGATAAAGAAATTGATATCCAGAAAAGGGTGGTAACATCCCCAAGGTCACATAGCTAGTTATTTTAAGAGGTAGGACAAAAGGACAAGTCTCCTGATTACTGGTTTAGTTTATCAACTTCTCTCTCTGGCAGTTGAAGCTTTTTAAAACATTGTTGTGCAACTTACCTTCTTAGCTTTATGATACATTAAAACTTCCCTGGATTCCTTTAATTTCCAACTAAAATGCCATTTTGTACAGGAAGCCTTTCCCAGCACCTTAATTCTAGTGTCTTCTCTCTGTTAGTTCTATACTATTTTCCCCTATACAGATTGTGAAATTTCTAAGGGCAGGACTTGTCTTTTGCCTTGTTTTGTATTCTAAAGGCTTAACAAAGTATACCAGTGTACCAGGGTACATAACAGGTACTTAACAAATGTTTATTGATTGATTGTGATTGTTTGGACCCACTTTGATTGGTATAGCAGTTTTAATATGTTTTGTTTGTGAGACGGGCAGGTTTGACTCCTCATTAGGTAGTCTAGTGGCCTCTGTGTTCACTGGGGTTCATAATATTAATGCTGAACTTCGTGTGGACAGCTTATTGGCTTAGCCCATTGCAGCTCAGAAATCCCAAGTTCAAGAGATTCTCAAACCTCAGACTTCCTAGTAGTGGGAATTACAGGCATACTATACCATCTCCAGTAGGTTTATGTTCTATTAAAGACAATGGGTAGATTTAGTATATCCATGTGGGAATAATTAATCTGCATAGGAAAATCTGGTGTCAGAGTAAACAATGACTATGAAAGGAAGAGAAATTTTTCTAAAAAACAACTACCTTAAAAAAATGAAAATGATTCCATTTTTTCTCCTGCCTCATTTTTAAGCTGTAAAGAGGCATTGGAGTGCATGTGAATTTGTGAGCCTTAGGATTTTTTTTTTCAAATGACTGACCTAATCGCAGTAGGTGGATTATCTTTAGACAGTGATCTGTGTACAGAGTTTTATTTTTTGAATCTTTTGGTGGTTTTCCTTCATGTCGCTTTTGTTTTGATTGCTCTTGTTAATTTAGGGTATTAAATGCTTGATTGTTTTTAAAAAACCATTTTTCTTAAACTTTGCTATGTGTTCATTGTTTTGCCACTTCACAGGTAATTTGAAGGATGAGGAATAAAGATGAGTAATCTTATTTCTGTTGTTAATGGTAATTATAGCACTTCTGTTGTAAGTTGTAACCTGATATTCTGTTTAAGCTCCAGAGGCTTTGTCTCTTGGAAATGAAAAGCCTGTTCAGCTCTAACAGCTTCTTAGTATAAAGTGAAGGGCTCTCGTGTCTTGGTATTAGATCATCAACCAAAGAAATATAATTGGCAGATATTGTACTGAAGCAAAAACGGTTCCTACAGGGGAATGTTTGCCTTCCAGTTCCACTGGAGCATATGGGTAAAAATAGATATATTCAGAGCTATGGCCAGGTGTTTCTGTCCTTGGGGCCAATTCCAAGAGTTTCTCACTTTGTCATACTCAAGTTTGAAGAATCAAAACTATTTCTATATATACATGGAGTGGGAGGTGGGGGGGTAGGGTGGAGAGTGAGCCCTTAGCCATCCAGTTTGTGTTTCATTATTACCAAAAAAAAAAAGGCTAGGAAACCCAACCTTAGCATAATAAGACTGGTTCTATGAATAGCAGAGCTTAGAATTCAGAGTATCTTACAGTGAATGATTTGTTAAGGAGATGCCTGTGAAAGTACCAACTATATTCTTCCTTTCCATTAAGGACTATGAGAATTTCATATTCTCATTAAAGAGAGGGAAAAGTTTTGTAGCATGAAATGGAGATAAATCTGGATTATTGTGTCAGTTAACTGTTCTGGCCTTGACACTTAAGGTGTAATGATTTGGGTTGCCTCTCAACACAAAAATGAATCATACTCAAGACCGAGTTTCTAAACTTCTAAGGGAAAATTATATTATGTCATATATTCTAACACGGTATTTGTATTTGATAAGAAGCCCACTTCAGATGCTCTGGAGATGTGATTATTCAAGGGAGTCAGTGAGAAAAGTACCTTTACATTTTTCATAGACATTATTTACTTTCTTTTCTAAAGTCCTACCCTAATGTCTTATTGTGGAATGGAGATGATTCTGGGTTCTTGAAGGCTATTCCAGTAGGAACAAAAATTCTGGTAGTTCCTACCAGGTGGGAAAGACTTCAGGTATGGGCCCAGTGACAAACTGTATGACTGTTGTCTGAGGACCATGACCCTGGATGAACTAACTCAGTGAGACTCATAGCCATTTTGGTTTCTGGGGTGATGAATTTTTTTTAACCGCAGCCATTCTCCAAGGCCATTTACTAAATTACAGAGAGGGTTGCAATCTGTACAGTGGAAAGAGTATCCAAACTGACACAATCACAGATCTTTGAAGTATGATTTATTCACTTTGTACATATGACAGCATGGTGCAATGGAAAGAGCACTGGATTCAGAGAGGATAGGGGAAGGGTTCAAATCCCAGCTTTGCTACTTATTATCTGTGTGACCTTGGGCAAAGGGCATAAGCTCTTTGGGCCTCAGTTTCCTCATCTATGGAAGGAGGTTGTTGGATTGGATGATACATGAGGTTTGTTCTAGCTCCAGCTCCAGTGAAATCCTAACCTGGTGTCTCATCATGGTTTGGATGAAATCCTAGGTTCTCGAAGGGTATACCAATTGATCACAGACTCTGGACTGAAGAAAGGGTTCCCTAAATGGTCCTGGTGATGAACTGTGTTTGTCTAAGGACTGGTCTATTCAAATTTGTGGAGCCATGTTACTAGAAAATTGGTCACCAAATGATGATTTTTTGTGGGGTGGGAAAGCGGAAGCACAGCAACTCAAGAAAGATCGCATTACAAAATTTTACATCTTTTGAAATACTGAAGTAAGTATGCCTTATATTCATACCTTTATTTCTATATCTAACATAGTTTTTAGAATATGAAGTTGGCTACTTTTTGCTCATTTTAGGGGGAAATAAAATATTTTGAAGATAGAATTACCTTCATCTTCATTATTGATTCCCTCTATGAATATGTTCCTATGGTACGCCAATTTGCTCTAGTTAGGTTTAATGAAAACAGTTTTAAATTGACATATCAGGTTGCACTCTGGAACTTCTTTCAGCACACGGGCCCTCCTTTCTCTGGAACAGCCTACTACCCCCTCTCTGTGGCCTATTCGCCACAGAACATCCTTCCATAAGGCCTACTCCCTCTTCTCCAGTTGGTAAGTTCCTTCTGGGCTCTCCATTTTGTGGAGGGGTTGTGCATAATCTTCATTCTCCTTCTAGCCCTGTTGCTGACCTCCTTTGGACTTCAAAACCATGTCTCCATTCAGAGTACCTTGATTTTCTGCTCATCCCCTATCCTTTTCATCTCCCCTTTTCTGTGTTGTCTTCTTCTATTGATAATCCCTGCTCCTTGAGGACAGACATTATCTTTTTGCTTGAGGCAGCTAGGTGGCACACTGAATAGAGCATTGGGCCTGGAGTCAGAAAGACTTGAGTTCAAGTCCAACCTCAGATACTTACTAGCAGTGTGACACTAGGCAAGTCATTTAATTTTTTTTTTTTTGTGAGGCAGTTGGGGTTAAGTGACTTGCCCAAGGTCACACAGCTAGTACATGTCAAGTGTTTGGTCTGAGGCCGGATTTGAACTCAGGTCCTTCTGACTTCAGGGCCGGTGCTCTATCCACTGCACCACCTAGCTGCCCCCAAGTCATTTAATTTGAAAAGCACTTAGCACAGTACCTGGCAAGCATTATATAAATGTTAGTCATCATCATCATTATCATCATCATCATCATTATTATTATTTATATCACCTACATTTAGCATAGTGGCTGGCGCATAGAGAGAACTTTATAAATGCTTATTTTTTTCTTTTTTTCTCTTTCCTCATAAACACATAAAAGTACAATATTAGATAAGAAGTCACTTTACTATAATATATAATGTTTTAGGAAAGTAATGATAAAAAATTTAATAATGACAATAATATTTTATGAAGCTTTAAAATACTGTTGAGGGTTAATTGTACTCCTTTTCTCTCAGGATCATGGAAGCAAGAATCCAGAGCTTGAAGCGACCATTATGAGGAATGGGTTGAACTTTCTTAGGCAAAGAATGACAAATTAATTTAAAATATCATTTCAGAGACCATAGTCCAGCCCTCCCATTTTATAGATATGGAAACTTGGGCTCCCAGAGGCTAAATGACTTTACCAAGGTTATGCTGATAATAAATGGCAGAACTGGTATTTGAACCCAGGTGATGCTACATAGTTAGTGTTTTTTTCCACTGTACTACCTACTTTACCTCCCAGAACAGACTCCGATCTAGGTGTGCTTTAATTTATACACTAGATATTTTGTCAAAAAGTTGTACTTCAAGCAACTTTTTAAAAAATTGCAGGCAACTCCTCCAAAGTCCCCATCTAAAGAGGGCTCAGAACAGGCCAGGGGGCATCTCTTCATTTCTAACTAGTGATACTGCTTGGATTTACCTTCACCTTCATCATGCCCCCTGGCTACATACTTTTCTTTCCCCCTACCAACTCCACCTTATGTGTGCTTTCTTCTTCCATTAATAGATGGTAAGCTCCTTGAAGGCAGAGACTGTCTTACTTTCTCTTATATGCATCCCCAGTGCTTTGCTCTGTGCCTACAGTGTTGTAGGTGCTTAATAAAATTTTAATTGTATTGTAAATAAAATTAATTTTAAATGAATGAGGGGAGGTGACTAGTGACTATTAAAAAAAGAGTTCTGATATGAATTCTTTCACATGGAGAAGAATCCATTTAAAATAGAAATGTAAACTGGGATCTGAATGCTTTTCCTCTGTGTCTGTTGAAATCTTTCTCATTCTTCAAAATGTCTCTTTGATCCTGCCTTATCCATTAAACCTTCCATGACCACCACAACTCACACTGACCTGAACTTCTCTGAACTCTTACAGTACTTGCTAAGACTGCTAATTTCAGCACTAAATCCTCTGCTGTCCTGGATTGCTACTAAATTATTTCAGTAGAGCTTGTGTCCCCAACAAGATTGTCATCTCCTGAAGGTCAGGGACCCAGGCATTGTTCTCTGTGTCTCTGTTTCTGTGTCTTTTCTCTTCTCTCTTCCCCTCCCCAAACCTGGACAAACCTGTTATTTAAGTTTGGGGGTGGGAGATTTATGTATTGTCTTGAATTATTCAAAGCAGATATACAGTCTAGTCTACATTCATTAGAAATTATATAGTCCCCTGTTTTAAAGGCAAAGCACTGGTTTTAGAGTCAGAAGACCTGGGCTCAAGTTTGAATGTAGACACTTTATGATAGCTTCATCACTTGCAAAGATGCAAATTAATAAGGAGAATTGCACTTTTGTATATTATTCTGACCAACAAGAACGTTTTTTGATCTGGAGAACAGGAGACTGGGAGAAAAGGGGCAGGGCTATGGTAGCGAACCTGCTTTCAGAAAGGCGGTCATGAGAAATACTTCATCCTAGAAGCAACATATGGAAGTTGTAAAGCCTCACATCCCTCATATTAAAGTAGCACACATTTCTTAATTTCCTAACAACCAGGGCTGTCCCAAAGTACAATGGGCTATTTCCAGGGATAGTGGAATAGTCATTGACTTCTCATTGAAACCTGGTGAACCTGGTGTTGGATGGCTACTTCATAGTCTATAGTTTATATAGAGCTAGAGCTAGAAGAGGCCTTAGCAATCATCGAATCCAACTTCCTCATTTTACAGATGAGGAAATGGAGACCCAGGGAGGTTGGGCATGTCATAAATGAGAAATTCCCATGCAGATATGAGTTGGAGTTGATGGCTTCTAAGACCCTCCCAGAGCTTTTTGGTGGTTTTTTAATTGCTATGTGACTCCAGGCAAAGGATTTCACCTCTCTGGGCACATCTAGAAAATGGAGGTTATAATACCTGGAAGGGTGGTTATGAGCATGGCCATTTACAGACCTTAAAGTACTCTACAAATTTGAACTGTTATTTTTATTATCATCATCATTGGCTTTTACATTAGCAGGTATTGTTCCTCAAAGTACATAATTAGAGACTTTAGCATGATAGGGGACCAAAGGTGCTTTCCATTACAATGCTTCTCTGAAATAATTAGCTCCCACGATCATACTACTTATTATTCAGAAGTCCAAGCTCTTAAAGACTAATAACAGTAGGCCAGATTACACCCTCTGTAAGCAATGACCAGCAAGAAAGCATGATTTCCAGAGGGGTCTTATGCACCGATTTGTTATCATAGTGATAATTAAATGAACATTTCCATTTTGTTAAGAGTTCCCTTCAGAAATACCTCTAAAAGACTGCTTTTGAAAACCTATGGTTCCTCATTGGATGTAATGATCCTATTGGGGACCTCCTATATAAATCCTGGTTTTCTCAAGAAAGCATCATGTTGATATTTATGAAAAGGGTTTTGACCTAGATTTAGCTGACTTTAGTTCCCAACTTCCCTGATCTTTCTCTTAGGCAGCCTTTGAGTTTTCAGTAATGATCAGTTATTGCTTAGGGACTCTTAAAATGGGAAGCTTGTAAAGTGTTTTTGCATCTTAAAAGCTCTGCAGTTCTTTCAGGAGGGTATATTTGGCAAATGCTGCTCTGCAGCATTAGGGAAATGAGTCTATGAGATAGCCCACTTCCATGTTCTTTTGCAAATGGAGAAAGATTGCTTTGTCATAAAACAAAAAATCCTCCAAGGGGAAGGAGAATAATAAAATAAATTGTTTTATGGTTTGTCAGTCAAGAAGCTTTTAAGCCATATCTATATAAAGGAGGATGTTTTAGTGAGGCATCAATGTTTGTTCTGTATTGGAAGTGCAGCAACATATTATAAAGGGTATGATTTAGTGCCCTTAAGTTGGATCTCCGTAGGTAGAGATTTAGGTGTTTGAACTTTATTTGGAAGAATTGTATCAAGTGGATTTTTACCTTTGACCATTTCAATGCAACAAGTATTATTAAGTACCCATGATGTACCAGTCACTGTGCTGGGCATTGGGGATACAAAGGCAAAAATAAAACTTCAGGAAAGTTGCATTCTACTGGAGGGATGTGGTGGGATACAATAAAGAATCTTAGATTTAAGAGATGGAAAGAACCTTAGAGGCCCTCTAGTTCAACTCCCTCATTTTACAGGTGAGGAAACTGAGCCACAGAACTTTTAAGTTCCTTCTCCAATGTCACAGAGATAACAAGTAATGGAGGTGGCATTTGAACCCAGGTCCTTTGACTCCACATGCAGTGTTCTTATCCCTGTATTAGACCAACAATTTGATGAGGGGAGAGCATTAATGATAGAGGTTTGTGGGTGTGGCATGAGGGAAGACACCTTTTAATAGGTGAACTGACCCTTAAAGGAAGTTAAGGATGCTATGAGGCAGAGATGAAGGTGAGTGCATACCAGGCATTGGGGAAAGTCTGAGAAAAGCCAGAAAGGTGCAAGATGGGATGATAAATTCAACAAACAACTAGTAAGTCAGACTTGATAAAATATGGTATGTGAGGAGAGTTAGATGAATTACAGGTGAAATTGTAGGGTGAAGCCAGGTTGTAGAGAGTTTCCACATTACGTGACAGACTGAGGAGTTTGCATTTTATCCCAGAGGTCATAGGGAGCCACTTAAGGTCTCTAAGCAAGGGAATTCTGTAGTCAGACTTTGATATTTCTTACTGAAAAGATCCTAAGCAATTGCTTGCCCTGCTCCATTAAAGGTTTTTTTTTTTTAATAGATTTGGTCTCACTCTACTTGCCTAACCATTCAGACTAAAATGGTAGTGGAAAGGGGAAAAAAAAAGAGAAAAATCAGCTGTCATATTATGAACATAATTGATTCAGTAAATAATGTTTTTTAATTCCCAAGGCAAACCTGAGAGGCTTCACTTATGTTAATTAGTGCTCTGTTCTGTAAATGGCGGCCTTCTTTATTTAGACAGATGGGCACAGTTCACCCATCTCTCACTTTCTGTGGAAGAAGCATGCTTTGTTTTTTGTTTTTTTTTTTAAAGAAAGATCATCTAAATTTATGTGTAAAATTTAAAAAAAAAAGGATTTTGAAAAGTTTCTGTGAAATTAGTATTGTCTTTATTGAGCTTATAACAGCACACATGGCTGTCTTTGTATAAATTTTTTTTTTAGGGGGGAAGTAGAGCAGGTTGAGGTCCCAAATTACAACTGTCTAAAAGTTATAGGTCCTTACCTGAATAAGAACTGAGAGCATTTCTCCAGCACTGGAAATTTTATTTTATTCTCTCCCATTTCTTTTTGTTTTGGAAGGAAACTGACCCAGGGTCTATGTGGTGTACAGTATGTCTTCAGCATTTATTTTAGAGAATCTCCCCAAATTTCTGGTGATATCTGTCACTTATTCAGCCAGAAGTTTCTATAATTGGCATTGGGTCTTGCTAATAAAGTAATTACTATTCCTAGTGATGACCACATAAGTTGTCACATTGCCTTGTGGATTATCCTAGAAATTTGTTCAGTATTATGTCCAATTGAATTTCTTTGAATTTTCTGTATGATCCCTTGACTTTTCCAGAGTCTAGAGCACTGGAACAGAATAATCATTCAATCAGTAAGCATTTATTAAGCACCTTCTCTATTTAAGGTGTGGTGCTAAGTGCTGGGGATTAAAAAAAATTTAAAAAATGTCCCTGCCCTCAAGGCACTAGCATTTTATAGGGGAAAAAGTTCATTTTTTCTTTGTATTCCCCAGTGGCTGGTACAGGGCCTAACATGAGTAGATGCTTAACCCTTGCTTATTAGATTGATTGATCCATAACTATTGTCCATCATCTCCCTAGCTTTCAGAACACCAAAATTAAAAAATGTCCTGGAGGATTTAATGCTTTTATCCTTTAATTCTTGTTATCCTGATTGATGGTTGCCTCAGGTGACCACTACATCTTGGCAAGGCTCCAACCATACTTCACTTCCAGGCAATCTTCTTACCACCAGAATGCTATCTTGAATCACCCTTCACAACCTTCCTTCCTTCTCCCTTCCCTGCTTAGAGCCATAATCATACCATCTCTCCTTGGTTCTAGACAAGATAAATTGTTGGCTCTATGGTACCACTCAGCATCTGTTTAACTTTCCAAACCAAAACATCCCCACCTGGACACCACTCTCCTGTATCATTGCTTCCCTCTATAAGTATAAGAATACCTTGAAGACAGGGATTGCCTTCATTTTTGTATTTGTATTTCCAGTACTCAGTATTTCTTGTAGGTCTTAATGTAAGCTTGATAACTACTTTTTCATCCATCCATCCATCCATCCATCTATCCATCCATCCATCCATTCATTCTGTAGTTTCTTCCATCTGAGTCATGCCTTTTTAAGCTTACCCTTAATTCTCCCAATAAAGGAAAGACATCTGGCCTTTCCTTCTTTTCCCTACATCTAGCCTTTGACTTCCTCAAGACCTAATTTTAATTATATTATTGTTTATACTTTTCTGTCTCTGGCAAATGTTTCCTGTGTGATCTGGACAAATCACTTAAACTCCTAGTGCTCTAGATAACTCTCTGAAGATTATAAGTTTCAGAGAAGGTGTGGTGGCCTGCATGGGGAGGAATTTGCTTCTCTGGGAATTGTCTGTATCAATGAAGTCACAGATCTAGTCTCTATCTCTTCAGTTTATACTCTTTTTAGTTTCTCCTACGAGAGGTCTTTCTCTTACCCCACTGATTCATGGCCTTGTGATAAATGTGCCAAGAAAGAAACAGTGGTAGCAAGGTAGGCTGTTTCCATATTTTACTCTCCTTGACTGGACAGTGAAGTACAGCTTTGTTAGCATCTCCCCATGATAGAATTTGTTTTCTCACTGATCTTCAGTTTTTTTTTTATATTCCTTGTTACATCATTCCTTCCTATATGGTTCTCACAGAAGAATATTGTCTCATATCTAAAAGAGTCTTTAGAGATCATCTAGTCTAATGTCCTCATATGCTGTAGAGGGAACTTGAGGCTCTGAGAAGTGACTTGCCCCCAGGCTCTGCTGGAGTGCAGGGCCTGAAACATAGTTTTTCTGATTCCCAGGACAAAGTTCTCTTTACTTCAGATACCACACTAAGGTAGCTGTGTGCTCTTTGTGTTTTCCAGATCCAACCTCCTTATGGAGGCAAGGCTAAGTGGGTAGAGATTTACAGTTTTGTTTTATAGTTAGATGTTTGCAACAGCTAGAGGAAAAGGGAGGAAGAGGAGACATTTTCATTGTTTCTTTCCTTCATTAGTTTTTCCAGCCTCATTACCATCTGTGTCAGAGCTTCACTTCTTCCTTACCTCTGCCTCTAGGGTCCCTCTCTTTCTTTATTTCTTTTTTTTTTTTTTTTTTTGCAAGCCAATAGGGTGAAGTGACTTGCCAAGGGTCACACAGCTAGTAAGTGTCAAGTTTCTGAGGCCAGATTTGAACTCAGGTCTTCCTGAATGCAGGGCCAGAACTCTATCCATTGTGATCTAGCTGCCCCAGTCCCTCTCTTTCTTTAACACACACCTTAAGCAACATATTACACATGAGACTTTTCCTGATCTGCCCCAACCTCCAGTGCTCTCCCTCCTGAACTACATTGAATTTAATTACTTCATATTTGTTCATATTTTTCCACTTCATTTTTATGCTGTATATATTTATATATGTACTTGTTTTCTCCATTAGAATGTAAGCTCCCTCTGGCTATGGATTGTTTCATTCTTAATACTTGTATCCACAGTATTGAGCACCATGCCTGTCAAATAACTTGTTGATGGATTAGAAATTCTATATTTGTGGCATTATGATGAACCTAATTCTTTGATGGAAAACATGACTATATATTAATAGCCTTGGACTCCTTGAAGGAAAAGGGTATGATAATCATGAAAGTATGTATATATTAAATATAGCATACTGATCTTTCTTCCTTATTCTCACAGGGAATTAGAATAATGGAAACTCTTCTGAAAGAACAATGTGGGACCCCTTTACCTGAATAAAGAATGATCAGTAAGTATCAAAAACAAAGTCTGGATCACTTTCTCTATCGGTTTATAGTAAGTTTTATGGATCCAGAGCTGTAGCTCTGTGCTCTGAAGTCCACCTCACATGTGTAGTACACTTGTTCAATATTCTTAGTTTGTATTGTTCTTAGGCAAGATTTAGGATCACAGCTGAATTTGAATAGTGGACAACTTGCTATAGCTCTGCAACTCTGAACGTGGTATGAACTTGCAAGAAAATTCTCAAGAAAGCAAAAGACCCACAGTGAACTGGGCCTCATGAAATTGCTAAGAATAATGAAGGGGGCTTTTAAAACCTTGTTTAGAGTAAGAAGGGGAATGGAAAAGGGTCTTTATGTTTGAGGTGATTGGTATGATATTAACAGATGACAGAGAGAAAACAAGCTTATTTAGTTCTTGGAGACAGAACCTAGCTGCTTTACATAAGCTTGTTTCTAATTCCAGATAATAAAGTACATTCCAGGATACTGAAAGAACTTACAGATATGACTGTATAATTATTGTATATCAATATCAATCAAGAAGAATTTATTAAGCACCTATTATATGGCATACAGACAGTGTCCTAGGTACTAGGTATACAAATGCAATGAATTAAATAATCCCTAATCACAATTCTAACTATTGAGAGATCCTGGAATTGGGCCCTGGAGGTTGCCTTCTCTTTTGGTCTTCCTTACTCATTTGATATCATTTATTATGGAGCATAAACAAAAAAAAAATGGAAGATGTGATGTTCAATCCACTTTATTATCTTTTGCAACTTGTTAGTAGTTTTGATTAAATTTGTGTGATAGGACAAACTTGTATGGCTTGTTTAAAATTGTTAGTTGTATCCATGGTTTTAAACTACCCCTGTTCTCATTTGTAACTGGTGAGGCCTATACTCTTTTTTTTTTAATTTTTATTAATTTATTTTGATTTATCAATAATCACTTCCATATGCTTTTGAGTTTAAAAATTTTCTCCCCCTTCCTCCCCGCCACCCTCCCCAAGACGGCACACAATCTGATATAGACTATACATTTACATTCATATTAAACATATTTTCACATTAGTGATGTTGTAAGTAGAAATTAAAACCAATAGGAGGAACCATCAGAAAGAGGAAACAAAACTCAATAGAAGAGAAAAAATAACAATTCAGCTTCCATAGTTCTTTGTTTGGGTGTGGATAGTGAGGCCTATACTCTTAAACCTACTCTTTATCTTACTGCCAAATAATATCACTTTCTACTCTTAAGTATGATGCTCGTGTTCTGGGATTCTATAAAGAGTTTTTAGTTTTGATGGGACTTTAGTACAGCTGATACTCATTTGAACAACCTGGCCTACTCTTTAAGTGGGTATGGGAAAGCTGGAAAGGTTGTTTCATCATGGGCTAAAATAAAGATACATAAATCTCACCAAGCAATTTGCTTGTGGCACTGCTACTGACAAATCCATTTGACATGTTTTTGATTCCTTTTCAGTTTTGAATAAAACAAATAGTCCTGGCATCAGTTTGTTCATGCTTCTGACAGCTGAGAGAACCAGTGCTTATTGGAATTTGATAACATAGCAAGATTCTGTACTATCACTATGATTAAGATCCCAATTTGAGCTATCTCTTACTCCTCATTTAGCTATTAGTATTGGGAAGTTAGACTTAAAGGGAGGTGCTAACTTTATTTTAAGATCATTACTCGACAGAAATGTAATTTCTTCAAGAATGACCCGTTGTCATAGAATTCAAATGACTCTTGAGTTGCTACAGAAAAAAAGAGCAAATTAACTATTGATTAGAAGTGTGTATTTATTAGACGATAAAGCTTGCTTTCTTTGCCTTATAAGGAGGAGTTGAGTCCATGTCTGCGGTTCCAAGAAAACAATGCCTTTGTTGCCACTGCATTTCCAAAACCTTTGGGTATTCCAGCCGTAGAGTGAGAAGGGCTCAAGGATACAACATGGATGGCTTGAAGAAAAGGCACTAGCCTTCTACAAGTATTTAAAAGGATATACTCTTCTGGAAGTACAGTTCCTTTTCCATTTGTTATAGAAAATGCAACTCTTGGGGATAAGTTCTTCAATTTGAATTTTACTTTGAAAATGAAAAAGATACAATGTTTAGGATAATTTTTGCTAATTAGTGATTCCTAGAATTATTTCTATAATTCTCTTGTGCCATAAAAGCAACAAGAATTGTTTAAGAAGACTGAATCTTGGTCTTCTATGTGCATGGAACATCACTATAGCCATAAGATCATGTGGATTAGTAAATTTAAGTTCAACTCTTATATAAACTAAGGAATTGCATTTTGAACCTGAGATGGCCTGTGGTAGTCATGCTGTTGGATTATGTTGAAAACAAATTACCTTTATAGTGCATACATTATGATGGTTTGATATCCTTTTCATAACCCTCAAAAGAAACACATTTGCTATCTATCCTATAATAACCATTTTATATTCTGATATTCTAGCTAAATCCATGCTGTTTAGCAGAGCATTAGGTTGGAAATTAGGAGACTTGAGTTATAGTCTTGACTGACTCAGGTCACTTAACTAATGTTAATTTTCTTATATGTTAAGAGGGGTAAGACTTGCCCTACCAACCTTATTGGGTTGTTGGGAAGGAATGAAAGAGGCAAGCATTTATTAAGTGTCTAATATATGTCAGACAATGCTAAGAACTTTATATTATCTTGTTTTATCTTCACAACAACCTTGGAAGGTAGGTGTTATTATTATCCCCATTTTATAGATGAAGAAACTGAGGTAAACAGAGGTTAAATGACTTGCTCAGGGTCACACAGTTAGGAAGTACCTGAGGCTGGAAATGAACTGTGCCACCTAGATCAAGTCAGATAATAGATGTGAAAGCACTTTGAAAAAATGAAGGCAATACAATTATTTCTTAAAAACCACAGTCCAGTACTGCTTTATCCTATGAGAGGAAGACAAAATAAGCAAAACATAAATGAAGCATGTTAGTGGTGTTCCTAACCAAACGTTTGGGAGATAACTTTGAAGTCATCTTAGGATAGAAAATTGGACCATCATTGATAAGTTTTAGAAGATTATTCTTTATTTTAACATTCAAACTTTCATTTGACTTCATGCACCAATATATTTTAAAGTTATTGTACTTTTTGTGGCAAGGTTTCAATTGTGAACTTTTATTTCTTGTATTTTTGTTGCTTGATTTTTGTTTCTTAGGGTAATTTCCCTTTGTTTTCTTGCTATATCATTCAGCAGTTGTTCTGGGAGAAAAATATGAAGGCCAAAACCTGGAAGTTACTTTGGCTTTTCCATTAATATGTGGTACCTGGACTTTTCAAATGACAGCCTACTTCCAAAAATAAGTGTGATAATATTGCTATTCCAGTGAAGTTGTATCTAATTTGCTTCTTTTCCTGAAGAAGTTGGGGTCACTTACAGAGATTATCTTACTCTCTTTTATATGACCCCTTTGAAGAAGTTAGGGATCTTTAGTATTACATCCATTTTAAAGATGAAAAAAAAAATACAACCTAAAGCACAGAGGCAGAATTTCCTTTATAATTGAATTGCTTCAGGAGTTCAAAGGTCAGCCAAAAAACCATTAGTCACTAATAGTCCTTTGCAGAGTTGCTTCTTCTAATTTGCTGGAGTTCATCCTTAGATTCATTCCATCCTCAGAGGTCACCTTTATAGTAAGGTACATCTCCTAGATTTGTGATAATCATTTTTGCCTGCTCATTTTATTTTTGCAGGTATTGGCAGCTTTGTGTATCAAATCTGTTTCGATATCCTATTTATTTCTATTGATTATGGCTTATAATTTGTTTTAATTCTACATACCTGTCATTGTCATGTGATCAGACATCTGAAAGTCCCTATTAGGCTGCCCTGTTTTCCCCTCATTTCAAAACTGAGATGAAGGTATAATTTGCAAAAATAGGAATAGTATGGGAAGGTGTCAGTTCTTAATAGTTGGCTTCAGTAACCTTTAATCTAGTTTTGGTGAGTTTAGGTCACCAAACAGCGAACTAAAAAATAAATACAAGAGACATCTTTGCTGATCTATTAAGCTATATAATGCACATTTCCAGTTGTTTTTGAAGGTTTTATAATTGATTCAACTTACTGACCAATAAAGTTTTTAGTTCAAAATATGGAAAATCCCAATTATGAACAAAGCTGATTTAAGATTTTGCCTTACAATTGCCTGTTAGTGTTTCACCTTAGTAATGTTTTATCCATTCAATCGTACACTGATGAAAGGTGCTGTATTTTAATATAAAATGTATCATGTGTTTTATATTCAGTAACACCTTATTTATCTGACACCTTGGTAGAATGAGATGATCCACATAAATGAATTTTATAGATAACCAAAGCTTGCCATCTTAAGTGGCAATCTTTTAAAAATTTCTGATGGAAATCTTGCCAAAATGTATGACATGCTTCTTAAATAGTGTTCTACACATAATTTTAACATCTTCCTGTTGGTCAGCATCATGAATATAAATTATTGTACTGTTCTGTAATTCAATGAAATCCTGAGGCTACTATCATGGTATATTAAGGAGTTTTCCTCTACACTAAACAATGCTGGATTGCAATTTTTTTTTTAAACTTAACTTGTTTTTTAATACACACACATTTTCTAGAATTTACAGTCAGCTGTCAATTCTTAGTTCCACTTCTAATATGCAGGAGCTGTAAACCTAGATAATTAGGAATGCTACAATCTTATAAAATAAGAGCCAATACTTTATAATGTACTGACATGCTATGACATCATGACTGGGTTTTTGCGTGTGTGTGTGTGTGTGTGTGTGTGTGTGTGTGTGTGTGTCTTGTTGTTGTTGTTGTTGTTATTGCCAAGAGACCTTTCTTTGTTGTCTTCTTGGTTCTTTTCTATGATGGGTATGTATAATTTAGGATCATAGAATAATAAATTTAGAGCTGGAACAGATCTCAGATGATGGACTAGGTGCTATCTAGTTTATCCCTGAGAGGTTAAGTGACTTAGCCAATATTATACATGTGAGGTAATGACTATATAAGTGACTTTCAGATAAGTGTGATATTCTATAAGTTTGTTAATTAAATCCATCGAACTATTGTTCAATTGTTTTCTTTAAATGTTTTTAAATACATTCAATAATGTATGGATTAAAATTCAACTGAATATTTCTCATACCAAGCCTATTATTTATGTAGTTAGAAGATGTCTGATGAGGTATTTTGACTCAGTGTTACTGTGATTTAAGGGGGAGAAGGCTCATCTATTTAATACTCTGTAACATCCTTGAAAGGACTAGTTAATATAGTATTGCTGTCACTATGAAATAAAGGTGTTTCAACTACTATTTGTGACTTTAATCTTATTTCTTTTGTATCAAACCAATTAGTATGGATTTTGGCCTTTATTTGCTAAGTTTCCCTTTCACATTGTAAAGATGAGTTAGCTACCATGTTCTAATTCCCAGAATTTTCATAAAGAAGGATGTACTAGGCCATACTGTATTTTCACTCCAACCCTTAGGACACTAGAGGGCTCTGCTAGTCCCTAGAAGTTCAACTCAGGTCTGGATCTGTCTGGTCTACTAATGAGTCTAGGAGGTCCTTTCCTACTTGTAATAGTTTTGAAGCATATATGTAACAAGTATTCATATGCCTCCATAGGTAAACCAGGTCCATTTCTGACTAGTAAGGGGCTAACCAAAGCTAAAACAAAACAAAGCAAAGCAAAAACCTCTTAGCAGTTGATTCAGAATTACCCCTTCTGCAGTCTATTGATTAGTATGTAAACCTTTGAACTTTCCTGATTTTATACTATGGTATTAAAGACTGGTTCAAATCAAGAATTAACTGAACCTTTACCAGTGTTAATACCAATGTTAGTGTAAATTATGTGGTCCTTTTGGGTTAGGATCTAAGTCCCTGGGTTTATTTAAATTTGGCATTATCATAAACTCAGCTTTATACACTTGATTCAGTGACCTTTGATTACATAATACTGTGGAGCTGGATTATTTTGTTTTCATTGATAATCAAAATGTAATGACTGTATTGGTCAGTCAACAAACATTTATTAAGTATTAAGTACATACTTTGTGCCGGGCACTGTGCTAAACGACAGTGTCTGAAGAGATTTTGTTTTTTTATTTGGCAACTGTTAAGTACATACTTCATTCAACACACTGTGTTAGGTGCTTTAACTTTGTTTCTTTTTATGTTTTTTTTCTATTTCTTAACATTTCAAACTCCTCAGAACTTATATTTATTTTGATGGTTCAGGAAACAAAGTGGGACAATAAAGAAATTTTTATAAAAATCAATCTAAAATTGCAAACTAAATGTGAAAAAAAAAAAACAAGTTAAGGCAGATTAGAAAAGCAAAAGTTAAACATTAGTATCTCTATTTCCCTTAGAGGTTAATGATTGAAGACTTAAAAGGAAAGATAACCATATGTTCAAAGTATTTTGTGTGTCTGTATTTGCTCAAAACTATTGTTTATGAGCCCCCATCAATTTGTTTATCTTTTTTGGTCCACCAAATGATAGAACTACTTCAAAGTAAAAGCATTTAATGAAATAGCATAATAAGAAAAGTAGCAAAAACAGGACATTTCCCCCTTAAACATAGAGGGCACACTTTCTCACAGTATGCACACCATCAGTGGGAAGAGTGAACATCCAAGGAACATTTGTGGGGAGGCATGTGCGGAATACATTTGGCCAGGGTATATATAGTGGGACAACTTATATCACTGATGCAAAAGGACTACCAATGTTTCTTGTCAGCACACTGCTCCCACAGGGTCTACTTTCTGGTGTTATGTGACATTTGTTCTCCACCAGGAATGAGATAATGGCATGTAGTCTCTCTTGGTGTTGCTCCATACAAGTCTTATTGGTTAGATGGTACTGCATTGGTTTTGGGGCTACTCTAGGTTGTTTCTAGGCGGGATGTCTTTCCACTTTCTATTTCTGGCTTCAGATTACAGTCCTTAGCTAAGATGCTACCTTTTTCTTCCAAAAAGGGATACTAGGCTGTGCTGTCTCTCTCTTAATTGAATACTTACATGTTTAAGCTATAGTTCTTTTTAGAAGGGTAAGGTCTTTATATACTCAGTTATTGGATTAGAGGTAAAAAGGAAAAAAAAACCCTTAGCTTTTTGGCTTTTCTTTCTTCATAAAAAGTATAATGGTTCTCAGAGCCTTGCTTATAATAGGTATTTACTCTGTAAAAGCAGATCCCATGTTCTGGAACAAGATCTTTGGAACACAGAAAGACTTGCCGTCCCTCCCTCCCCCAATAGCTAAAGAGTTTCTATAGGTTTTAAGTCCATTTTTCAAAATCTCCATATCCTGTTCAGCAAGGATAGTGCCTCTGTCCAAAGCCTTTATTTAACTTACAGTTAGAAACTCTTGGGAGTTCTCTGTTTAATATATAATTACCAAGTTGTACCCAGTCAGCATCAGTATGGGGTATGCCCTTCCAACAAAATACAAAAGCTACTGGGTCTCAAGACATCATATTTTTCTTAACTCCCAAATTCTTTTTGTCTTTCCTTCAATTAAAAGGGAGGGAATAAGGGAGGATAGAGAGGGAGGTGGAGAGGGAAGAGAGAGAGCAAGAGAGAGCAGGGTTCATGCCTTTGCTTTTATTTTTATATGTAATTGGCAAAACACTTTCAAGGCTTTGGACCCATCCTACATTCTTCCCTTAGTGAAGAATATGTAATCCCTTAGCTACAAGATTATCTGCAAAAATAGCTTTACATGAGTTAGCATGTCACAGAATTACAAAAAACAAAGGACATAGTTAACATCACATTCAGTAAAATTAACACCATTAACAGAGACATTACTAGTAACTAAAATAAAATACACATGTGGGTACCTAATATATGACGTTCATATTAAAATTGCCAGCACTAGCCAGTCATTCCACAAATGCATTTCATTGCATATAATTACAACAAATGTTGTAATGAATGTTGCATGAATAAATGAATGAAAAAGCATTTATTAAGTGATTAATATGTGTTAATCAGTGTGGTAAGTGGTATGAATGCAAACATCTCTAAATAAATATTATAAGACAAAGGAAATTGAGCCAACAAAGGATGAAACTTAATAACCTGAGAATTCCTAAGAAATCATGGAACTATAGCAGGGTATTCCAGAATGGTTCAAGAGAAAAACCAGAACATTGAGCAAAGAATATAGATGAGAACAAATGTCAGACTTTATGACCTGTATAGCAGAAATAATTAGCAGAATAGAAAAACTTGAATACACAATGAGAATTCTTTTCCAGGCCACACTTGGGAGTGTTCTGGGCTACATGCTGCCCCAATGTGTTTCTCATCTCTGTCTAGAGAACCTTCCATCATTTCAATGCTTTAAGGGATTTTACTAGACAATCCTCCTGGCATAGGTAGTACCAAGGGATTAAAAAGAAATTATAGCTTCTCCCTACTGTCACTCACCAAAGGTAAACTGTAAAGAAAAAGGAAGAAAAAAAGAAAAAAAGTTGAGAAAGCCATATGCCAGAAATCCTAGACTTTTATTTTCCCCTATACAATGACTGAGTTTTAGATCTCAATGATCTAACTTCTGTGATGAGTGATGCCACATCTTCTTTGCAGTTCACAGTGGGTGTGCTAATGCAAAGTCACACTGATGAACAGTACCAGTAATATCAGGGTCACAGCCCGGATTATGATACTTCCAGCACAATCAACAATTTCTATCACACATCAGTTTATCTTTAGTAAAGGGGCTAAAAAGTCACAAACTTCTCTCATGCAACCTTTCCTGGAGTTGATACCTAAGCTCTCCCAGTACCCCCCCCATATTTCCTAGCTTCCCACCAAAACTTCCCCTTCCTTGAAAGCCACATTAGGGGAATGTCCCCATAGAGGTCTCTGTGGAAAGTCTGCTCCATTCTTCCACAGAGGTTAAATAAGTCCTCTCCGCTATTCAGGGATTCAGAATTACCACCAAGACAGATAAGGAATTACACTTCTTCCAAGTAAAGGGACACCACTATAGTTATATAGTGACAATTACTCTTCATCCTTGTTATTAGAAAGACACCTTCCATCAATATCACCTCTTAGTCCCCCAAGACCTTTCTGGGAAGTAGTTGTTCAAACTATCAAAGGAAAAAGAAAGCCTACCAATTGAGGGGGACTGAGATATTACTCCAGGACATACAGAGGCTCTGAGGGGAAAGGACATTGAGGACTGGAGAGGGTCATCTGGGACTATATTAAAAAATAGAACATATTTATGAAGTAAGTTTTCCTGGAGACTGGATTCCAGGACCCATTAGACTGGAGTTCCCTTCCCCTTCCTAAGGTGGCATTGATTTGTCATAGACATGGCTTCTGGGAGGTTGGATTCCCTGACTGGGAAATCAGGTACATGATGGTGCAGCTTTTGATTGGCAGGGGCCAAACCTCTTGCATCAAGATGAAAGAGTGCCATTTTGCCAGTTGGAGACAGGTTGAGGGCCACTTGGGTGAGGTGGATGCTTGGACTGACACAAGGAGCTCAATTGGATGGGAATAGCTGCCTTGTCCTTAGGGAGAATCATGTGGTCCTATGTTCAACACTACATGGCATCAATACTATAAGGTCCATATTGGTAATGGACCCACTCCACAAATTCTGATGTTTTCATAATGACTTCAACCTAGTTGTCTAGATATGATGTTCCTGATGGTTATTAACATGCTTCACAAACAATTGTATGTAGTGGGAAGCATTATCAAAATTCTTCCATTGATTTTGACCCCAAAGAGGAGAGCCTTTAGAGCACCCAATTCTGTAACCTCCAGGCAGGAACCAGACCACTTAGCCAGATCCATAGCTAACAGCTAGAAATCAGTGCAGCTAAAGATGTCTTTGCCATCCCTCAAGGCTCTCACATTCTAGCCATGCAGACTGGAGCTCAATCTACTAGAAGGACTTGCACCTCCATTTCCTAAGGTATACATTGTTAACAGATTACTACTGCTAAAGCCTAGTTACATATACCTCTTTTATATCAGGTGGAATCATCAGTAAATCAGGTGAAACAGTGTTCCTCAGGAGCCAAATCTTTATAGGTGGGTGATTGTATGATCCTGTGTCATCTATTCAGTAGCAATTAGTGCCCAATAACAGGCAAGTAACTGCTTTTTTTTTTTTCAGTCAAAGACAAGGTTTATTAGAACATCAGTCATATTGGGCAGACTCTTAAGGAGTCTGAACACTAGTAAACTATTGGCTAGATTATAAGAATCTAAGCAGTGGCTACATTTTAAGAACCTAAGCATCTTAATGGAGGCAAGGTGGATCTTATAGACTGTGGGATGGACCTAGGAGTGGCCAGCAAGCTGGGGTGAACAGAACTCCTGGGACCTGGACCTCATGGCCAAAGGAGAATGGAGCCTAGCTAGGATTAAGGGTGGGAAATGGCGGGGGGCCATAGGGAGGTAAGATGAAGGCCAGGCTAGGTTAAGGGTAAAAGAATTGGGAGATTGAGTGTAGTCACCATGAAAGGCCAGTTGATGGAAGTATAGCCTCAGGCAAAAACCAGAGATTTGGCCATGTGGGAAAGTTCAGGGTTTTTCCTTTCTGGGGTCCAGAGCCCAACCCCATCATTCCCCCTCAAACAAATGGGACCCAAATTCTTTTGGGATAAGGTCTCGGCTTCTGAAACTGCTTCCTGCTGGCAAGGGGCATAGAGCTGTCCCTGCCTCTAGGGGGTCCCAAAGAGGAGATTGACTGGAACCCAAGCACAGGTTGCATCCAGGGAACGATGGGGAGGGGGGCCAATGGCTAGTACCCACTGTTTGCTACCAACTGTAGATGAATTGTCTGTAGCATGGAAGACACAAATCTGACAGAAAAGACTGCAGGGCCCAGATATATGAAGTAAAAGTGTTAAGAGTGTAAGAGCCGCATTAAAATCATTTACATTTGACCTGCAGGATTATTTGATCTTGTTACTTTCTCACAAGTTTAACACTTTTGCAGGTAAAAGTTTTCCACCCCTGCAGTATCAAATCCACTTCATTGCCAGACTTAGGAATAGCCAGATGGGTAGCATTCCTTTTCAAAGGAACATAATGGGGAAACTGAGCCAGGAGGATCCCATCTTAGACTGAGGCTAAAATTGTCCTCTCAGCTTTTCCCAATGCTAACTTACTTCCCACCAATATCACATTCTCTGAGTAGCTTGTGGTATTTCTCACAGATGGTAGATTATTGATTATTGATGGATTATGATTCATCAGATAACTCAAAATAAAATCCTAGGAGCTTTTACCTTTTGAGGTAAAAGTTTCATTATTCACAGTTTAGGAAAAACTTTTCCAGGATTTACATCTCAAACTTAAATTTGTCCTGGTGTAAAAAGCCAATCATTAGAGATTTATATACACTTGCAAATTCTTAGCAAACCATACATAACTCAAACAAGCTTTTTGGCTAGTTTACACATTAAAATAGTAACCAACAATAGCCAAATTATTTTAGTGGTAATAAAACTACAGATTTAAAAGAGCATGCTTAGCTAAGTTGGGAGGCTAGCTTCTGAGCAGGATGTGCTGAACCTGGGTGTTGCTTCCAGGCAAAGGTTGCCCTAGGGCCCAAGGCCATTGCCAGGGTGGCCCATGCTGTAGCTGCTGCCTCTCCGCACTCCTTCTTTTCCCCAGGTGGGGGAGGGCAAAATCAAAGGTGAGGGTTAAAGGGTGAAACTCTCTTCTCCTATGAGAGGGGTTAACATACCCTCTTGACTCAAGGGAAGGGAGCGGGAGAAAGGAGTGACCAGGGCTGTAAGGAGGAGTTTTAAAACTCCTTAATGATCAATCACAAAATCTGCCAAGATATTTTTAGCTGTTCTAACTTTTCCCTGTAACCTCCAGGAAGGAGAATTCAGTGGTGTAGAGGGAAGGGAGTAAGTAAGCCTCAGGGAACCAAAAAGCAACTGCAGTTTTCCCCAATTCTCTAGTGGTGAGAGAACTGGCAGAATTGGGCATACACTCCGCATAGGGCATCTGTCCTTGTCCTCTATGCTGCAGAAGGTGTACCCAGTTCCATGACTTCCAACTGACCCAGTCACCGAGAGCCTGAGAGCGTCAGGCTGAGTGTGAGACAGCCTTGTAACTGTCTGCCCGAAAGCACCTCCAAGACTTGGTGCTTGGAGAGTGTCCCCAACTGCAGAGCAAGAAAGGAGGTGGGGAAGGCTTACATACCTCCCAGTGTTGTCTGGAGAAGAACTTGGGGTTAGGCAGTTTCCCCATATGGGCCACCAAAATGTTGAGGTTTAGGGGTTTAGGGAATCACAACATCAGATCCTTCCTGAAAGAATTTGACCGAAGCCTTCTTTCAGTCAAAGACAAGGTTTATTAGAACATCAATTATATTGGGAAGGCTCTTAAGGAGTCTGAGCATTAGTAAGCTATTGGCTAGATTATAAGAATCTAAACAGTGGCTAGATTTTGAGAATCTAAGCCCAAGTAACTGCTTTTCAAAGTGGCATAGCAAGTGGTTGCTTGGAGGAACCTGTAGCTTCAGAAACCTAACAGCAGGCCCCTGTCAAAGGCTTCACTCATCCTAGTCTTTTATAGACAGAAAACTCCAGAAACATGGACCTCATGAAATCATAAGGGCTCAGGGGTATCAGACAACCTGCAATAGATTCTCTAGGCTGTATCTGTCCTGGGCTCCATTTGAAAGAGGTAGACTTGCAGGTGACTCACTAAATGGGGGCCATCAGGATAACCAGGTGGGGAATGTGAGTTCTCCAAAATCTACAGATTTCTATAAGTCTCTGGGATGCCTTCTTAGAGTATGATGTGAGTGTCAGTAGCTTATTTTGATACTGGTTTTAGGCTTAGGTGGCTCTAAAGAATCCTTACTGCCCTGGTGCTGAATTTCCCCATCTAGTTTTGCTAATACCCACATGGAATGACCATCATTTCTCTTCTTGTCAACCCTCAGTTTCAGAAGCTACTTCCAAAGCTCCATCCAGAGCAGGGTGCCCTTGCCTTCTGCCCACTGGCTACTAAGGAAGTAGGCTCGATGATGCTTTTCATTCCCAAGGTGACTATTTGTACTGACAATATTCGCTTAAGCCACAACGGTCCTGACTTCTTGCTTAAATTTCACCAGTTGATCACAGAGTTACCCAACTGTATAGTTGGGATAGAAATCCATTCAGGTGGAGCTTCACCTAGAAGGTGGGATATAATTGCCCTGAGGCATACTGGTCACACATTGTAACAGTTCTTGGTGGGGTGAATGTACATGAATCCAATGTAACCCATTTCTTTTAGGAACTTCCTTCCCTCCCTTGAAGATCTCCATCGGGGTGTTGGCTGTGATGGAAATCAATCTATAAAGCAACAGATGTGAATAACTCCCGATCTCAGCCATCCAAAAAGGGACAAAGGGCAGGCCCTTTCTGGAGTTTCTAATAGATTTAGTTCACTTTAACAATAAATCCTCAGAATAATTCCTAAGCCTTTGGATCTCAGATGTAGAGAACATTGATCCCATTAGACCACATTCTAAGGAGTAATTTCTCCAGTGATTCATCAGGTTTCATTTGAATTTCTCTTTCGACCTCCCCAGTTCCTTGATGATGATTGCTTGCCCATTCCTTGCCCCTCAGGGCAGGGAATCATTCTCCTCCTAAGAGCAGTAATAGGATAATTCTCAGTGTTTGTTTTTTGAACCATCTGTACAATTTCCCAAGTCTCTTACTCCTATATTTATTCTCCTCTCTCATGGCTCCAATCTCAGACGCAGTTCCATCTCAGATGAAATAATAGGCTAGGTTTCTGGATATGGCCTATCAGACCCCACCCCCATCAGGAAATATCCTTTCATTCGCTCTGCTTCCAGCTCCAGTAGCTGTCCCAAACAACAGAAACACAAGAAATGTAAATAAATGTAACTACCAAGGAAATAAAAAAAACCAAATATAATAGTAATTGTGATGGGGTTGGAATCTGAGCCCCCCAGAAAGGAAAAACTCTGGCCCTGATGGGGTTGGAATCTGAGCCCCAGAAAGGAAAAACTCTTGCCCCAGAACATTTCCCACCCTTGGTAATTCTATTACCTCATGGACTCTGTACTTTCCCACATGGCCAAATCTCTGGCGGCTATGGTCCCATCAACTGGTCTTTCATTGTGACTACACCCATCTCCCCTCTATTGTCTTGCCTCCCTATGACCTCAGGCCATTTCCCACCCTTGGTCCCACCTAGGCTCCATTTCCTACCCCTGGAAATTCTATTACCTCATGGACTACTTGGCCACTCTCCCACGATCTTTCTGTATGTAAGGTCTATCTTATCTCCATTAAGACGCTCAGATTCTTAAAATCTAGCCAAGGCTTAGATTCTTATAATCTAGCCACTGCTTACCCATGTTCAGACTCCTTAAGACTCTGCCCAATATGATCGATGTTCTAATAAACCTTGTGTTTGGCTGAAAGAAGGCTTGGGTCGAATTCTTTTGGGCAGGACCTGTGTGTTGTGATTTTGGGGTCCAGCACCCCTGAACCCCTAAAATGCATCAATTGAATAAATTATTCCATCTCTAGAGACTATTAAAATTAAAAGAAAAAATACTCAAAAGAGAAAAACACCTATAGGATTGGGGAAAAAAACCCAGAGGGATTATTAAGATATTTCTTTTTAAAAGTACACAAAGGGATAAATTTGAAAGCAGAACTTAAAGAAATAGAAGTGAGAGTGGAGGAAATAGGCCTGAAACACATGGAATAAACCTCATAACCATCCTACTGGTGAGTCTGTGTTTTGTGTGACTAAGTAGTGGAATGGGAAAAAGTAAAAAAGGAAAGAAAAAAATGAACAAAAGAATTTCTAGGAGAGAAAGGATTTTGAATTAACTTCAAGTGAAAGAAAAAAAGAGGGAAAAATTAAATAAGTAAAAGGAAGAAAGAAAAAGGAATCAGTAAGTTAAGTAAAACTCCAAAAACTAGGGGAAAATGGATGAGAGTATAAAGGAAAGAGCCTGTGGGAATAGTATTGTCTTAAAGCAGATTAAAAAAAATCGACTATTGGTAGAAAGTGAAAGGAAAACAAAATTCTAATTTAGAAAAAACAAACAAACCTAGAAAAACAAATGGATGAAGATTAAACTAACTCTCATAACTTAAATATAAATGATTTAAGTAATACAATAACATGAAAGAAGATAAACATAAATTTTAAAAAAATGAATGAGAAGGAAACAAAAATTCTGTATCTTTTGCTTACAAGAAACATACCCAACAAAGCAAAAGTATGCATTGAATAAAAATGAGATGCTATAACAATATTTACTATATACTAGGTAAATCCCCAAATCCCCAGGAGTTCCAATTGCTCTTTCAGACAAAGTTGAAACTAAAATTCACAATACAAATAGAGATAAAGGAGAAACTTCTATTATGCTGAAAGGTACCATGGATAACAAACCAATTTTAATATTAAAGCTATTTGCTCCAAATGTCATATCATATCATTTCATAAAGAAAAAAATGAACTAAAATTGCAACAAGACATGGATAGTAATACCACAGTAATAGGAAATTATTGTTCTTTTTTTGAAGTTAGACAAATCTAACTGAAAGATCAACAAAAGGGAAAAGATAGAACTGAGCAAGCTGTTCAATAAATTAGACTTCAAATAATTATGGAAACTTCTGAATTGAATAAAGAATATGCATATTTCTTACCACTGCCTGGAATTTTTGCAAAAATTGAGTATATATTAGGGCATGGAGATATTGCAAATACATGTAAAAAGAAATAGTTAACACATCCTTTTCAGACTATAATGCAATAAAATAGTAATCAGTACAGAGAATACCTGGAAAAGACATAGACTTAAATGAGGACCTAATAACACCCTCTTAAACAAAGAACAGCTTAGGAAAAGTAAATGCAAGACATATTACATTTTCTAGAATGATGTTAATTTAATCCTCATAGAAAAGAATATATATATCCCTAGGAAAGAAAAAGAGAAGATCAAATAACTGAATATGCAATTAAAGAATTAGAAAACCAAGAAATAAAATCCCAAAAGAAGAATAAAAGAAGAAATCCTGAAAATTAGAGAAAGAGATAAATTAGAAACCAAAAAGCCTACAGAATTGATAAACAAATAATAAACTTTTTAAAAAAAGGGCTAACAAAACGGATAAACTTTTAGTGAAGCAGATTAAAAAGAAAAGGGAAAAAATCAAATTAATAAAATTTAAAATAAACAAGGTGAAATCACAACCAAGATAAATTTAAAATAAAATTATATGATCCTACTATACAAGGTCTATGCCAGCAATTTTGAGAGTTCAAAAGAAAGAGTATTATCTAAAATACACTCCAAATCAATAGACATTTGAGATCTTAAATAATCCAATTTCAGAAAAGGAAATTAAAGTTCCTGAAAAAGATCTATCAAAGAAAAATAAAACCATAGCCTAAAAGGATTTATAGGAGAATTCTTTCAAAATTGTCAAGAACCATTGTTATTTATACTGTACAAATTGGTATAGAAAATTGAAAAAGCAAGTACTCTTGCAAACTCTTTTTATGAGACCAATGTAATCTTAATACTTAAACCACATCAGAAGAAAGCAAAGAGAATTAGAGATCAGTGTCATTAATGAATATCAATTTTTTAAAAGCTCTGCAAAAAGGCTATAGGAACTTATGAAAAGAAATCATTATAAAAATCAATACCATCAGTTATATCAAAACCTTTCAAAATATGTTTATATTAATAAATGTAGAAAAAGCTTTTGACAAATTTTGACTTTTGTTTATGCTAAAACCTTATGAAATACAGTTATTGAATGATCTTTAAAAGTATATAACTCAAATCAAATGCTAGCATTATGTATATTGGAAAAGTATTAGCATCTTTCCTAATAAATGTGAGTAAAGCACAGATACTCCCCGTGTCCACTGCTTTTTGATGTAGTTTTTACAGATACTAGACATAGTAATAAGATGAGAGAAAGAAACTAAAAGAAGAAAAAAAATTATCATTTGTTTATAGTATATTTTATATGGAAAATTCTAAGAATTCATCAAAGAAACTGATTGAAATAATAAATAGCTTTATCAAAGTAGGAGGATACAAAATAAACCTGCAAAAATCAATAGCATTTTGATATAACAAAATCCAGAGGAGAATCATAGGTAGTGAAATCTCATTTAAAATAAATACAAAATGCAAAAAATAGCTGTCAGTATATATCTTATATCTGTATAGAGATAATAACAAAATTCTTCTTAAAGAAATAAAGAACAACTTAAATAACAGAAAGGATATTCAGTGCTCCTGGCTGGATCATGCCAATATAATAAAAATGATAATGTTGCCTAAATTAAATTATGCCACTTTATAGCACTAGAAAATGCAGTAACATTTTTTTTTGAGGAATAAATCTAAAATATCAAAAGAAACAATAAAAAAACAGGAATGAGGGGGTAATAATACTTCTAGTCCTCAAACTTAGGAAGTAGTAACTCCATATTCCTACCTGATATTGGTTGAAAAAATAAAAAATAAATCAATGTAACAGGCTAGACAAAGAAGAATCAGAGATTATTGTGGTCAATAAATCTATTGTCTGATAAGTTCCCAAAAAATTCTCCAGGGAAGGACTCCCTATTTGACAAGATTTATGAGGAAAACTCAAAGGCAGTCTGGTAGAAACTGGATTTAGACTAACACTTTATACCACACATCACAATACTTTCAGAATAGATATGTGACTTGTATATTAAAGATCATAATAGAAAGCAAATGAGAAGAAAATAAAATCAGGCACCTTTTATAGCTGTGGTTAAGGATTCTTAACCAAACAAAGGATTAAAGTGATTATAAGAGATCAAATAGATAATTTTGACTATATAAAATGGAAAAAGTTTTGCACAAACAAAATTAATGCAGTTAGAGTAAACAGAGATATAGTTGAACTGGCATAAAATCTTTGTATTAAATATCTCTAACAAAGGTCTGATATCCAAGATATCAGGCAACTAGCAAATATTTAAGACAAAAAGCAATCTCTTAATCCATAAATCATCAAAGAATATGAAAAAGCAATTCTTAAAAGAATTGAAAACTATTAACAACTATATGAAAAAATGCTCCAAATCACTAATAATAAGAAGAATACAAATAAAAACATCTCTGAGGTTTAATCTTACATCCAGTAAAATGGAAAAAAAAATCCAAAAATGGGAATCAATGTTGGAGGTGTTTTGGAAAGATAAGGTGCACTAATGCACTTTTGATGGATTTGTGAATTGGTTCAACTCTTCTGAAAAAAAAATTGGAATTATGTGAAGAAAGTGTCCATATCCTAAAATGTCCATATCCTTTGACCTAGAGACTCCACTGCTAGGTATATGTCCCAAGGAGGTCAATCACAAAAAAAAAAAAAAGGAAGGAGTCATATATACCAAAATATTCGTAAAAGCACTTTTTTTTTTTGTGGTAACAAAGAACTGAAAATAATATAGATAACCATTGAATGGTGGTATTTTGCAAAAAAAAAAAGTTGTGGTACATTCACATAATGGAATATTACCATTCCTTCGGAAATGATGTATATGACAAATGCCGAGAATCATGAGAAAACATATAAATTGGGTCAAAGTGAAGTAAGCAGAACCAAGAATACGATATACACAATAATAAAAGAAACAATAACAACGAAGCAATTGAAACTGAATGCTGTGAACTTATAATGCCCAAGCTTGACTCCAAAGAAGAGATGAGGATGTCTCTCTGTCCATTCTTTACAGAGGTGAAGTACTAAGGGTATAGATCACTAATAGATAATATGAATCTTTTTTGATGTCTTGGTTTTGCTGAATTTTTTTTATTCTATTTTTTCTTCTTTATTGAGGTGATTTTCTGAGAGAGGATAAGGTGAAGGATATATTACTAAATGTAGGTAATGTGAAAACAAAAGATATCAATAAAATTATTTTAAAAAACATTGCATGCTAGCATAATATTCAAGAAGCATTTAGTCAATTTGAATCCAAAAGAAAAAATCAGTGTCTCCCTTTTATCTCTCTTATTCTTTCTTATCTTCCATAGAGTACTGTCTGAGAAACACTGAAACCATTGAGTTCTGTTCTTCCTAAAACATGACTCATATTCTCACTGGTTACCATTATTCTATCTTGGCAATTTCTACTTTTTATAGGAACACATACAACAAATGGGTATTGTTTTTGAAGAGAGAAGTGAAAATTTGGAAATATAAAGTCCAATATTTCCATTACAGTCTTTATTGGGGAAGGGGTGAATAGAGAGTTTTTAAGTTTATAAAACTAAGCTCAGTATACCCCCAAATGCAAAAAAAAGTAATATGTTAATGGGAAAATGCATTTCCTTTTGGCACTTGAAGGAATATAAAACTTAAAAGAGGTCTAACCCACAGGGACAGCAGAATTGATGGAAGAAGCAGCAGGACAGTATTTGAGAGGTGAAATTTTTTCCCCCCAGAGTGAGCTGCCTCTTGCCTCTCAGAGAATTACAGCCAGATTAAGAGTGTCAGAAAGAGTTCTCCAGTATAACTGCCAAGTAAATGCCAAGATAGAAGAGGAAGATGAACCCGGACAATACCTTGCCATATTCAGCAACTAAAATCTAAAGCCTGAGTTGCATTTGTTGCAAGATGATGCATTTGTAGAAAGGATTCTATAATAGCTGAAGGCCTTTGTCCCTTACCTTTTTCTCCAAAGGTAATCCTAGATACCATGTGCAATTGAACCCTAAGATGGAGCTTTAGAAGTCACGGACAGGAATGCTGTGAGGTATGCAGCAGGGAGAAAATGACAATCTCCATCCTGTTAAATTGGACTCAATGGAGCTATTCTCCAATGTTCTCTGAGAAGGGTAGAGCTGTTTCATGACTGCCATCTGTTCAGGCTGCTGATGAAATCTTTGCTTCTTTGTGTGTTTGCCAGGGTGAACTTCTGGATATGATGACAAAAGGATGAATGCCAACTGTTTAGCTGAATATATACACATCTACATGCATATATGTACATGTGATATAAATGAGATGTATATATATATATATATACACACACACAGATATGTATATATGTATGTGTGTGTATAGATAGATATACATCTCTATCTTTATATCTCCATGTGAAGGGGGTCTCCATCAACTCAAAAGTCATCTATTCCTCAAAATTCCAAAATGGTGACACGGCCAATTATTTGGGGTTTGAGTGGAAATCACTTCTAACCAAAAACCCAACTGGGCCATTTATGTTTCTTTTGGGCACAGTCATTAGGATCATCAGACACAGATATTCTTGTCAGTTATTCAAAAGAAGCCCTCAAGAATCTCATAATAGGGGCTTGACAGAAAAAAGAAAATTTGGTAAATGAGAGTAGACTATGAGGAAAGTTAATTACAATGGAGATTCAAGATGCAAGTATAAGTAAGGGCAATAGGGAAACAAAATTCCGAGGTCGCAACTTTCATGGAATAAATTTGGGCTACTACTGTAAAATCTTCTATGCTTGATATTTCATTTCACAAATCACATTTCAAGGAGCTGTAGAATATACCAGGGAAGTATTGAACTTTCAACTTCTCTTCCCCACCCTATCACAAGGCATTGAGGCGGTACAGTGGATAGAGCCTGGGCCTTGAGTCAGGAAGACCTGAGTTCAAATCTGGTCTCAGACACTTACTATCTCTGTGTGTGACCATGGGCAAGTCACTTAACCTGTTTGTCTAGTTTCTTCAGCTATTCAACAGGGATGATAATAGCACCTACCTCACATATTTGTTGTGAGGATCAAATGAGATAGTATTTGTAAAGCACTTAGCACAGTACCTGGCTCTCATTAGTTGTTATATAAATGCTTGTTCCCTTCCCCCAACAAACATCTATTGTATTTTGCATTGCCATCTTGGTGATGGGCTGCATCAAAGATCCTAGGTTGCTACAAGTTTTAATTAAAATTTTTTGCTTGGATTAGATGAAATGCCTAGATTAGAACTGGAGCTATTCCTGTATTGAAAGAGGACTTTTTGTATGTGTGAAGACCAAATTCTGCATTATAATTTGTTTCTTTAGGTGTTAATTGTTCTGTCAAATGCAGTGATTATCATTTCTTCCTGGCAAAAAGGAAGAAAACAGCCTATACAAATTCTATTGGAGAGATGTGAATTAGAAAGACCCATAGACTCACAATTTTAGAGATAGAAGGTATCTTAGAGGTTAGCAAATTCAACCTCTTCATTTTAAACATGAGGACTGAGGCCCAGTCAACAAGTCAAGAAATTAATAAGTGATAGGCACTATGCCAAATGCTGTGGATACAAAGAAAGACAAAAACACTCCTTCCTTTCAAGGAGCTCACAATCTAATGGGGAAGACAACTTGCAAGTGACCTGGTACATGCAAGAAATATACACACATAAGTATGTATGTATGTATGTATGTATGTATGTATGTATGTATATATGTATGCACACATGTATGTATATATGTATATATATGGAGTTAAGTACTAAAATAATTTACAAAGCAGAAGAACTGGGGTTTGAAGCCTGTTTTTCTGATCTTGAATCCCATGCTTTTTCAATTACATAGTATCTAGTCACCTATTTAAACTGCTTCTAACTATCTGCACTCCTTCAGGATGTCACATACATAAAATGGCATCTCCCTACAATTTTGTCCCTTGTCTTGTCCTCATGGAAAGTGACTTAGCCTAATGGACAAAGAAAGTTTGACTTTGCCTGCCCATCATTTATCATATAACCTGGTACAATTTCTGGTAAATTTTGAGGTTGATCTTTGCCACCAAAATACAATATAAGGTTATTTTGAGGGTTGAGTTGAGCTGATGTTGGCTGAAAGCTCTTACCTCTTGGTAAGGAAATATATAAATAAAGAGAGCATCTGTTGAATATTAAATTATAAATTAGCTACCATTGTAGTGGACTAGGCAAATTTCTTACAGTAATTGTACCTCCTTTATCCTGAGAAAATTCCAGTTGGGAAAATATAATACTTTTAAAACCCAGTCATGTGGAGGAAAGGACATGTCGGTACATGAAGCCTTTCTCTAACTATTCAGGCTATAGAGTTTAATCTGAGGTTGTTGTTAAAAAATCACTGCAAAAGGGTATAATTAGTCTTGAAGGGGTAAAATAACAAACACAATGAAGAAAATTAGTGAATCAGTGTTTTGATTCCTGATTCTTGTAATTATAGTGGCTCTACTTGTTCTGCTGTGCTTAAGCCTATTGGCATTTCCATTAACAAACCTCTTTTGGGGTTTATTATCTCAGACGTATTTTAACTGTCATCTGGATGAAAATTGTATGGTAGTTGCCAGAAGAAATGTATTTCATTTTTGTTTACAAAACACATGTATTCCTAACGAGAACACCATCTATGGTAGTAATTCAACTTTCTTTGTCTCCACTGCACACCCAGGTAAGACCTATATTTTCCTCCTCAAGTAAAAGGGAAAAAAAGCTGAGGCTATAATAACAGAATGGATAAAGTGGTAGGTGACATGTGAAAATTCTTATGTGAGTCCACATACTGATTAAACCTTAAACACAGCTATATTAAGTAATTCCACGTAATCCAAAAAACCCAGACATCCAACAAAGAGAAGTTAAGATCCTTTTATTCCCTCAATAATTTATAGTTATAATTTTGTGGTATAATTGAAAGAAGCAGTGTGGGGTAGTGGATATTGGGTAGGCTTGGAGTCAGGAAGACCTGATTGACAACATGCTGACTATATTACAATGGGTGCAATATAACCTCTCAAAGCCTTTGTCATCTCTTTAAGACATAACTTTCAAAAGAGTTGTTATTCTTCATTGGCAGAGGGTGTTTCTTTACTTGGAGTTCACAATACCAATGAAATCAGATGTGAACCACCCCTACAAAAAGAAGAGAAAGAAAAGGATCTGGATTTAGAGAACAAGTCTCTGGGTTTAAATACTAGTTTTGCTTCTTATAGTCTCATTTAACCTCTCTGGTACTCAATTTCCTTTTCTGTAAAATTAGGAGGTTGGAGTAGATAATTACTAAGGTTTCTCTAAACTTTAAGTCCTCTGATACTATTCTAACTTTATAAGGCATAACCAACATGCCTCTCAAAGCCAAGAAGTAGAAAAAAATCCTTCATTGGCCATTCTTATTGTAGTGGAAGTTGATTTCTTCCATTCTGGTATAAAGCTACAGAGAGCTTCTATTAATGAGCCTAATGAGGCCCCAGGCTCCTGTCTGAGGCTAAGAGAATCAGGCTAATCATGATTTATCTAATAGGTTGTCCTTTCCCAAATGAAGTTGAAAAGATGGGAAGAAACCCAAACCTCCATCAATAAAATTAAACTGAACCAAATGACTGCAACAGGCATGGTTTAAGGGGAATAACATTGAACTTGAAGTCCTAAAACCTACTTTCTAGTTTGGTTTACTAAAGTCAGAATTTGAAGAGAGCGAGGGCAGCTGGAAGCTAAGACCATTTAAATGCCTCAGCAAAGATCCTCCTATTTACCATATGATTAGCCTACCAAAATCAGTTACACAGTGTCTGTGCATACTTCACAGTGTCTCTAAAGCACTTCCCTTACTTGTGATCATGATTATCCTAGAAGCAGGTTCCTAGTGTCTCCACATAGGGAGATGCTGTACCAGGTCCTCTGCACATGTACCAGATTCTCTATTACACAATAAAAAATATGAAGTGTTTTTTTTTTGTTGTTGTTCAATTGTGTTTGACTCTTTGTGACCCAATTTGGGGTTTTCTTGGCAGAGTTACTGGGGTGGCTTGACATTTCTTTCTCTAGCTCATTTTACAGATGGGGAAACTGAGGCAAACAGGCTTAAGGGACTTGCCCAGGGTCACACTGCTAATAAGTATCTGAGACCAGATTTGAATTCAAGAACATGAGTCTTCCTGACTCCAGGCCCAACATTTTATACACTGCACCACCAAGTTGCCCTGAAGTATTTATTTAAATTATAATAGAAAATTAATTTAGGAATATCGTTAGTGTGGAAGCCTTTATGGAGAAAATGAAGGTTGAAGTAGACTTTGAATTATGGGTAGGACTTGAGAAGGTGAAGAGGCAGGGGAGAGCACTGCAGACGGGGGCCATAGTGGATTAAAAGTCATAAACTTTACAAATGACCTTCCTTTATTAATGACCTTCTCTGTGTTACTTGAGAAGAAGTAGGGACTCTTTCCCTACTGACATAATTAAGCATTTTCACTCCTGGGCTCAGGTAGACATGAAATGGAGAGCTTAATACCATCAATGTGCTGATAATCTCATTGCCCCTTAGCATCATGGTATCTCTCTTAACAGCCTCACATCAATAGTAAAAGATAAGGGATAATATCTGTGGGACATGGAGTTAAGTTACATTTTATAAGATTCCCATCCTCAGTTTAATTGATGTGACTGACAGAAGCTAAATTGCTGTCTTAAAAAAACTTTCTTTTTTAATGCACAGAAAATGGTGCTGCAAATCCCATGGAAAGGTTTCAGCCAGGACTAGATTACCCTTTTGTTCTCCTAAATCTTGAATAACATCATGAAAGAGACCACTGAACCTTATAGACACTACCCCTAGAGCAAGGATTAATAAACCTTTTAGTGACATGGACTGTTTTTGGCAGTCTGATGAAACCCCCTGGACTCCTCAGAATAATATTTTTAAATGAATAAAATTAAATAGATAGGATTACAAAGGAAACCAATTATACTGAAATAAAGTTGTAATTTTTTTTTCCTATCCAAGTTCACAGACCCTCTGAAATCTACTCATGTATCCCTTGGGAGGGGGCAGTCTGTGTAACTCAGGTTAAGAACCTCTGACCTAGAAACTTGACCCTGGGGACTTATATCATTGAAAAGAACTTGCCTGTTGGAAGGTGGGAAGTCTACCAGTTATCACAGTCAAAACAAAGTGAATGATGGCACTTAGCATAATGCCTAACACAAAGTAGATTCTCAATAAATGTTTGTTGATTGATTATTGATTGAATGACTGAAGCAATTGTTAAGGTACTTCAGGCTCCCAAACTAATATCTAGACAGTTCAACTGAAATGGGGACTTGATTTTTAATTACTTAGATAATTGCCTTGATGTTGTGCCTCACTTTGACTTGTGGAGTTGTGTCTTAAGGACACTATGTAATAAACCTCTTACTGAGTACCAGCACCTACTATGGTGGCCAGCCAGCACATGATAGGAGTTTTAATAAATACTTGTGGATTGACTGTCATATTCCACAGATTTGGTTAAGCTACAGGCTTTTTATATGCAATGATCATCCATTGCTAAAGGGTACTTCAGCCCCAAGTGTATATTTCTATCAGGGCAGTTAGTTGTCACTCACCAGCTTTGCTACCTTCATGCATAGTACACAGGTTCTTATATCTATGACTAGGAGTGTGTCTGCCCATCAATCAAATGATACACTTTAGGTCCCCATCCTACTAACTGCTTCCCTTTTGACCCGTTCCTTGTATATATCTCATTGAAGCACTTTTATGGAGGTCATAATTATAGAAAGCATTTAATCAGGGTGGTTAAAAAAAGCCTGAGTATATTAATACAAAAAACATTATCACATAAGATGTAGACTTCATTCCATTCAATACCAATTTTAAATCTTGTGGAAATATATTCAAAACCTTTTTGTTAAGAAATAATATTTTCCTTGTTCTAAAAACCTTTACCATCTCCCTCAAATCCCCCAACCCCTACCAAGTGGGTGTTAGGTTAAGGACAAAAGGCCTTTCTTTTTTTTAAAGGAAATAGATTAAAGATAGAAACTAAATTCTGAACCTTTGTTCAAAGAGGACTTATTTCCTTCTTTTGATTCAATTGATCCTTGAGACAACTGAGAGAAGTACTCTCTATTCCATTCAAAGGGAAGCACCCTCTTCTGGTATTCAGAAGAGATTCTCAATATTGATTACAGTGAGGAGTACCTTTTCAAACCCTGAGTGGAATGATCCAGGAAGGAAAGGAATACTGACTACTGTTAGCTGACTATACTAAAATAATAACCCCAAACTGCATTTTTATATATTGTGATTATTTTTCTTTTTCAAGATTCCCATACGTTTTATCTCAAATTATCTTGGTATAGTGATGTGTCTGAGGTCATGGGAAGATTATATACTTTGGAGAATAAAATTGTTTACTGCAGACTTGTGCCTAAAACAGAGCACACTGTTAATATTTTTTCTTGTAATAACCTTGAGGCAGGAAAACCCTTTTCAGGTTGTTGTCTGTTTCCTTTCTATTCTTTTCCTTTCACCCTATGCAACCTTCAACTCCTCAATTGCTTAGCAGCCTTGTGGAACATAGAGTATCTGATTATAAATATCTTAGTTCTCAGTAGCACTACAAGACACAAGGAGATGCAATCAAAATTCATAGACTTAGAATCTTAAAATTCTAGACTTAGAATTCAGAAATCTTCTTTGTTCTTGCTTTGGCTGTCCCCTTCCTCTACTTAGGTTTTTTGTTTTTTTTTGGGTGAAGCAATTGGGGTTAAGTGACTTGCCCAGAGTCACACAGCTAGTGAGTATTATGTGTCTGAGGCTAGATTTGAACTCAGGTCCTCCTGACTCCAGGGCCAGTACTCCATCCACTGAGCCACCTCACTGCCCCTCCCACTTAGTTTTGAATATTTATTTGTCCATGAAGCCCCATCTTTCTTGGGAAAGGTTGATGCTTAAAGACTTCTGTGTTAATGCAGTCCAGAGCCTGGTGGCAGACAGATTGGCTCAGCCTTTGCCATTTCTTCTTTCTCTCCTCTAACATTCTTTTTTAAAGTCATCTACTCCTGCTTTCTCTTTTCATTGGAAGGGCCTACTTGAAATATGAGTGGGCTCATCATGGACCAGGAGTGGCATATCTGTCACATGCAAATAGTGATATTGGCATGCCTCTCTCACAATAACATGATGAACCTCTAATACAGGTATTAGCCCTATCTCCATACTTTATTATTTAGAGCACAAAGAGATCTCAGAGCCTACATACAACCCTCTCATTGGATTAATGAGGAACTTGAGAGCCTAAGAGGTTAAATGACTTGCTCAACGTCATACAGTTAGGGGTTTAACTTAAGTCTTTTTACTCAAAATATAATGTTATTTCTATTACGCCATGAATTACCTTCTTATTCTATCTTTCAAGAAAACTCAATTCTATGGTCACAGAAATGGGTATTCTTACCCTTGTCTGCTGTTTTATTAAGATTCAGTTATCAGGGGGACCACCAGAGAATGTCACAGCATAATAGATTGAGACCTAGAAGGGATTCTGAGGCCTTCCAATCTAACCTTCTCTTTTTACAGGTGAGAAAACTGAGGACTAAAGATTGAATGACTTGTCCAAAGTCAGGCAGGTAATAAACAGAGTTAAGATTTGAACCCGAGTCCTCTGTCTCTAGATTTAGCATGATTTCCCACTATCCCATACACAGCTCAGAACAAATTCATCCTTACTATCAAAACAATTCAACACCTGAACTTCTACTGATTAAAATGAAGTGTTATTGGATCATCCAAATTCATAAATCATTTATCGAATATCCACTGTGTAGTGCTGTGCTGCTGGATCCATAGCATGAAATTTAAATAAGCCATGGTACCTGCTTTCATAGATTACTCTGATCTAATAGAAGCTTACCTCTTTTAAAATCATGGAATCATAGATTTAGAGCTGGAAAGGGTCTCAGATGTCATCTATCCAACTTCATCATCTTACAGATGAGAAGACTGAAACCCAGAAAGGTTAACCGATGACAGATAGTTCAGTCAATATTTTTTTTATTGTGAGTCTGCCTTTTGTTAGAGTTGACTAATTCACAGGTGTTTGAAAGAAGTTTGCTTGAAGAAACTAGCCAAGACAACAATATGCCCAGGCAGTAGTAAGCTCAGTCTCTGTACTTGTCATCATGTCTTTTCTCAGATTAGAAAGAACAGAGAGAAGCCTTGAAAAGGAGTTGAAAGCACTTGTGAATTTTGGCACTTTTTTGTCATGACAAATGTATAGCCCTATTCATAGAGCACAGTGAAGCATTCTTTATTGTAGAAGGAACTTGAACAGCTCAGTTTGGGGAATACTATTTGAATAGGAGAAAATAGGTTGCTATAGTAGGTTATAATTGCCCCAAAAATTGCCTCTCCCCTTTCTCCCCCCCATTTAATTAATAGTTTGCTTAAAAATAAAACTTCTTTGTATATCCTAGTTGTCTAAGACAGTAATGAGAGGTCCTATGCTATAAGACTGAAATATCAGCAAGTTTTTGAATGTAATGGGGGTGTATTGGCTTATAGAGGTGAGTCCTTAGAGCATTCACAGATATTCACTTCTTGATTCCAGTCGAAGTTACCATGTGGAAACTGGCCATGTGTGACTGAGGTGCAATTGATCTACAGAGCTTGAAGAATCTCAGGGGTTGCTAAATTGGAACTAAGTCGGTATGCAAAATAGGTGTAACCTACCCCTTTATTATTTAACCTAGTAGGATTGATTGAGACAGGACTACCTTGAGCTGTCTCCCCAGTGCCATCTTTTCTCCCCCATGACTACATGGTGGTCATGAGTACATTGTTTTCTTTTCCTTTTTGTGTTTCTTCTTTCCTGATCTCAGAAAATGAATATTTTCAGATGGAAGTATCCAGGTGACACTGTGAGTCTGGAAGATTCAGAGAGGTTATCAGAAGTTTCATTAGTGGTCAGGTCTAAGTGGTGGTAGTAGCAATAGCCTTTGGAATGGTAGTAATCACAGACATATGCAGAAAGACTTGAAGACAGCATAAGCTTCAGAGAGCAAGACATTTTGTTTCTAAGAGTCCTGGATAGGAACTCTGGAAAGGCACTGATCCTCAGAGTATAGTATAGAGCTATACCTAATAGGAACTTCACAAGGTCATTATAAGGGAGAAAAAGACTTCCATGGACCCAACTTCCAGGGTTGGGAAGTGTCATTTTGCCACACGTAGTCTCATGGATATTTTTCCCATGGATATTATATATTTTTGTAGGAGAGTGTATGCTTGATTTTTAGGGAAATGTGCAGTGGATAGAGTGCTGCGCCTGCAATCAGGAAGATTCATCTTCCTGACCTCAAATCTGACCTTGGACTCTTACTAGCTATGTGATCCTGGGCAAATCACTTAACTCTTTGCTTCAGTGTCCTCATCTGTAGAATGAGCTGGAAGAGGACATGGTAAACTACTCCAATTTCTTTGCCAAGAAAATTTCAAATGGTGTCATGAAGAGTTGGACATAAATGCAAAACAACTGAACAACAATAATAAAATCTTCTTACTATATCTTTTTTTTAAATAAATATCTTTTCTAAAAGCTAATTGAAGTTATTGCATGATTGTCAACAGAGAATATGCTGGTAGTGCCCCAAGAGCTATGATACTAGAAACAAGCTTCTTAGGGTTCCTCCTAAAACACACACACACACACACACTCACACACACACA
Organism: Vombatus ursinus; assembly: GCF_900497805.2. Lineage (NCBI taxonomy): Eukaryota > Metazoa > Chordata > Mammalia > Diprotodontia > Vombatidae > Vombatus > Vombatus ursinus. The sequence continues at coordinate 35,563,396 of NW_020954641.1, forward strand.
CACACACACACACATATACACACACACACCCAGAAGCTGCCTTTGTGAGGACCCAATATATAAGAAGTTGGAAAACGAGTTCAGAGGGGGTAGTATACAAACAAAGGTAGACTTCCTATATGTAACCCAACTCTCATTTACATATTCAGTATGTCAATGCAGAAAAAAAATCATTTAATGGCTCATGTTTATATGGTGCTTTCAGATACACAAAGTTCTTTGCATGTATTATTTCATTTGATCCTCACAACAACTTAGTGAATTAAGTGATATTGTTATCCCCATTTAATAGATAGGGAAACTGAATTTGAAAGAGGTTAAATGATTTGTCTAAGGTCACAAAGTTAATATGTGTCTGAGGTAAGATTGTGAACCCAGGACTTCTTAATTCCAAGTCTAGGTCTTTGTCTGCCATGTTTTAACACCAAGCAGTCAAAAGCATCTCATGTATTCTTTTGTTTCTCCTTAAAACTTCCCTGAGGTGTTCCCATTAGGCCATGATCATTTTGTACTTCATTTTGTGTTTCTGAATGTGCATGTACATTGAATTTTGTAGACATTTCCTATTTTAATTGGCTGCTTAAAATAAATCAATGGTGAAGTCATTTGTAAAGTGAAGACTGAATCTTCATATCCTAATTGACTTTTGTTTTATAGGTTCAACTTTTTACATATTTGGTCTTCTTAAAGTGGAGCGTATCCAAACTATCACCATTCTCTAGGCACAGTTTAATGTCAATTGAAGTAGTAGTGATAATTTTTCTGAATCAATGATTGGATGGTGGTGAGGAGAGAAGATTGGAGAGAACCTTGGTTCTTCTGTGATCAGCATTGAGGTAGACCTGGAAGGTATGTCTCCAACTCTTGAGTTTAAATCGCTTTCCTTCTCTAGCTTGTCTTATGTGAAATGCCACACTTTGTAGACAGTAACTTGCCTTATAGTAGGTAACTTGCTCTGTGAGAAGAGATGGGATAAACTCCATCAAACACAGTGGGTAAATGTTTAATGATAGGCCTTTAGGCTGTTCTCAGATGCAGCAGGTCAAAGAAGTATGAAAAAATCCCTTTAGGCAAAGGCAAGATTATCATACAGGGTCTGTATTTTCCAACCAGTAGTTGAGAGGCTGGACAGCCAATTTTCCCTCGTCCATTAAATTTTTCCTAACAATAGTCCTTATTTACTAAAACTTACATACTTAAAAACACCCCACTCCGAAATATCATTCTTCCATTCCTTCTTCTCCCTGCATACTTTTCTTCCCCTGACTAGCTCCAGCCTCTTTGGCCTACCAACTGTGCTTCTTGAGGTGTCAAGAACTGGGGCACCAAGGAGAGTGGAACAGTAAAATTGAGATGTTTTCCCTGTTAACAACATATTTGGGGTGAGGAAGCACTATTCTGGGAAAGTTCTGAAACATAAGAATCATAGTTCATGAGGCCATATGAAATAAAGAGGATTGCATTCCTCCAATGACAGTATTGTGAAATTATCCATCTCTATTTTCACCTGCATTTCTTGGATTTCTTTGCTTTGGTTGAAATAGATGCTGGCTAATGTTGATACTTACCCCCTCCTTTGGATGTGACCAGGGAATTAGTAATTTTGTGTTGTACTGGCCCAGAAAGACATTATTCAGATAATATTGAAATTGGATTAGTACCAATACCTCTTCTTCCCATTTTGACCCAGCCATAATTTTAGGTGCATTCCCTATGATGTCAACATAAAACAGTTAATGACATTAGCTTTAACATCTTTTAATACTTCAAGGAAACTATGATGTCATGAAGGAAGAGATTCTCACCTAGATTAATTTGGAGCTTAACTCCTCCTTATCTACTAAGATTTCTTCACGAATTGCTGTGTCAAAAAGCAAAAACAAAAACAAAAGCAAAACATCACCTGGTGGTAAAAACCTCTCTGCATTTAGACAGGCTGGGTCACTGGACAATAAGCACACATTCCATTCTCAGGGCCTGGGCTTGAAGTTTTTCAGCTCACCAGAAGTTCTAGCAGCTTATACTCCTAAGGCCACATAAATAAGAATTGGTAGAAGTGAGATTTGAACCTAAGGCCTCTGATTCCTAGTGCTTTTTAACCTGGACCAAGAAGTCAATATGAACCAAATATGATGACTTTTGTTTCATGAGAAAAATTCTCTGTGTGTGAAGGATAACAGAACTAGATGGAGTTGGGAAGGAGAGAAGTCCCCCCCCAAAAAATCTTCTCATTTGTTTTGTATATGTAGATAGTGTTTACATAAAATTGCCAGTGAGTTGGCTAGTGAAAGCAGAATACTACTATTTTACCCATCTGATTAGAATTTCAAAAACTTAAATTGTACCTACAGGGGAAAGAAACCAAGGGAAGCAGGTGGAAGAAACAGGCTTGGATCCTGTTTTAGGAGAGTAATTATTTGGTCTGGGAAGTCTATCTGTCATAAGAAATAGCAGAGTAGTAATGTGAAAAGATACAAGATGTGGTCACTACTTCACATGGAGGCAGTGAAGTGGAAAGATTGGCGGATTTGGACACAGGAATTTTTACACCTTTGTTACACACCACCCATGTGACCTTGCATGTAACCTCTCTGGCCTCACTTTCTACATTTGTAAAGAGTGGGTTTTATGATCTCACCAGATGCCTTAGGAGTTTCCTTTCATCTCAAAATCTATGACCTATGGAAAGGTGAACTAGATAAAGGACCCTAAAATAATGAGTCAAGTCTGCCCTTTCACAGAGTTTAAGCATATTTTAAACTTTAGAATGATTTCAGGGACAAAGAGGGATAGATCTTATCCATCTCTCTGTCCCCTGTGTTTGTCTGAAATCCATAATTAGAGATTCATATTTTTTTGTCTTAAGGTATTGTCTCTGGATAAAATGCACTTTTTCTGGGAGACATGCTAAATCTTATTATTATTAATATTTTAGTACTGATGAAATGATCATTGTTTGGATAGGGAGTAGGGGACCAAAGCTATGGTGAGGCAGGCAGAACATCAGTAAAGAGGAAACAGAGAATAGAAAGAGGAGATCATAGGAACTGATGACTAACTTCATGTACTTCACAATTTTGCTAAAGCCTGACTGTGTGGTGAGCTGTTGGCCTGGAAAAGATATGCTTTCACAGCTCAGCCTTTCACAGCCTTAGCCGTGTAGATGAATAGTGCTGACCACATAGCATAGTCTTAGTCCAATACACTTGTCATATGTCTCTAGGGACAGAAACAGTGTGCCCAGAATGTTTGTCTGCGGAACATGCCATAATGGTATATGAAGACTTGTCTTGGATGATGGACATAAAAATTCTTCCAGATAGACCATTATGTTTACATGTGGTATGGCCCTGAGTGAATGTTAGATTTTCTCTATCTCTTTCTTTGTCTTTCTTTCCATCTCTGTCTTTCTGTCTCTTTCTCTCTCTTTATTATTTTGTTTTGTGCTTCAGAGTAGATTAAAATTTGCTTTTTTAGAATGTTTCCCTGATCTAAACAATCAATATAGTCACGTAAATCTAATTTCTGCAACTCCAAGCAGGAATCTAAAGTTTTCAGGAATACCTTACTATTAGCTAATAGTAAAAATAAACAGCCCCAGTGCTACATAGAGGCTATTTACTTATCAAATATTATTGGTATTTTTAATATCAAATGAATTAGTGAAAAATTGTAAAGCAAGGAGGTTTAGCAGTACCAGATCTTAAACTATCTTATAAGGCAGTAAATATCAAAACCATATGGTACTGGATAAGAAATAGAAAAGTGGATCAGTGGAACAGAGTAGACATATGATACACAGCAGTAAATGATTATAGTAATCTTGTGTCTGACAAATGTAAAGATTTAAGCTTTTGGGATAAGAATTCACTATTTGGTAAAATTTGTTGGGAAAACTGGAAAGCAGTCTAGCAGAAATTGGTTATAGACCAATATTTTATACCATTTACCATATCTTACATCATCACCAAGATAAAGTCAAAATGGATACATGAACTAAATATATAGGGATACATAAGAAAATTAGAAGATTATGGAACATATTGCTTATCAGAGTTATGGATAGATGACTTTATGAATAATCAATACACGGTGAGCATTGTGGGATGTAAAATGAATAATTTTGGGAACACCTGGTGCTGGTCAAAGCAATACAATAATTATGTGATTTTGTCAGAGGGTAAGATCATCCAGAGGGTGAGTGCAAAGGATTGTTGCTATGCCAAGCTCAGGGCACAACTTGCTTGCTGGGCCTTAGCTCTGGAAAACAGGGTGTCTCCTAATATCTTGACGTTGGTAACAAAAAAAAAACTGTTTCAATATCATGGAACTACAAAAAAGATTACACAAGACCTATCAGTTACTACAATGAAGGACCATAGGTCTTGGAATACTATATTTCATAGAGCAAAAGACCTGGGGTTACAACCAAGGGTAACTTACTCTGCAAAGTTAAGTATATTTCTGAATGAAAAAAAAGGACATTTAACAAACTGAAAGACTTTCAGGTATTTGTGACAAAAACAGAACTTAAGGGAAAATTTGGCATATAAGATCCAGGAGAAATATAATGTAAACATTAATGACCAATTATAAGGGACTTAATAAGGTCAAATTGTTTACTTCTTATATGTTAAAAAGTTATCAGTACTCTTATGACTTTCATCATTATTTGGGTAGTTTGAAAAAAAGGCTTGGGCTTGAGCTATGTATGATGGGATGATTCTAATAAAAACTGTGTAAGGGGAGATAAAAAAGGAGTAATTATCTCATACAAATGAGGCATAAGAGGAAGGATTGATACAGAAGAAGGTTGCAGGTGGGGGAAGGTAGGTAGTGCTGAAACCTTACTTTCATCTGGGGTGGGTTAAAGATAGAACAACATTTATCTATCTATCTAGAAGGGCATAAAAATCTTCTAAATTCAGAAAGAAATGAGGGCAAGGGGTTAGGGTGGTTGGAGAGGATGTTTTAGAGGGGTGGGTGGGTTAAGGAATAGGGAAGCAAGGTAGCATATAGAAGTAGAACAGAACAGTGAGGAAGGATAAGATAAGTAGGGTGAGGAGGATAGTGAGGAAAAATAGGAAGAAGGAAAATACACAAGTTATTATAGCTTAGAATTTGAATGAGATGAATTTACCCATAAAATGTAAATGGATAGCAGATTAAAAATTTGAATTAAACAATATGTTGCTTTCAGGAAACAATATAAAAATAAGAGATACACACAAAGATAAAATAAAGGGTAGGAGTAGAATTTATTATGTAAGAAAAGGAGGGGTAGTAATCATGATCTCAGACCAAGTTAAAGCTAAACTAGATTTAATTTAAAAAAGAAAAATAGGGAAACTACACTATGTGTCAGCAATATTATTTAACATTATTTTAAACCATTTAAAATTATTAGACAGTATAAAATACCTAAGAGTATACCTGCCAAGATAGACAATGGAACTATATTAACATAAATATAAAACACTTTTTAAACAAATAAGGTCAGATCTAGATAACAGGAGTAATATTTATTGTTCATGGGTAGGTAAAGCCAATGTAATAAAAATAACAATTTTACCTAACTAGTATATTTATTCAATGCCATTCCAATTAAATTACTAAAAATTATCTTACCAAGTTAGAAAAAATAATAACAAGGTTCATTTGGAAGGACAAAAAGTCAGGAACTTCAAGGAAACCAGGGGAAAAAGATGTAAAGGAAGCAGATTCAGTAGTATCTGACCTTAAACTATATTGTAAGGTGAGAACATTGTTGAGTGTAAAATGGATAATTTCAATTATTTTAAATTAAGATTTTCTTGTATAAATAAAACCAATGTAGCCAGTGATAGAGTGAATGGAGAAAATTGGGGGAAAACTTTCATAGACAATCTTTCAGATAGGATGTGATTGGGTTGGAATATTGCTGTGGTATAGGAAATGATAAGCTGGTTGATTTAGAAAAATATGGAAAGACTTGGAATTATGAAGGAAGATGCTATCCACTTTCAGAGAAACTGATGATAGAAGGAAATAAGCATAGTACGGTTTTACATATATGTGCAGGAGTGTATATGTATATGACTTGTATGTTTATATCTATCTATCTGTCTGTCTATCTATCTATCTATCTATCTACCTATCTATCTATCTATCTATCTATCTCTACCTATCTGCATTCAACTGTAGCCTTCTTTAGGGTGTGGAGGAAAGGGAGGGGAAAAAAATAAAGTAAAAAGCTCACCTCAGAGAACAACAGAAAACTTACAAGGAAGCAAAGAAAAGCTGGGTAGCTTTGAAAACAGTGAGTAGTATTTATTAAAAAGGTTTAAAAAAAAAGAAAAAACTGATAAACAGAAGTATGCATAGTATGGTTTTACATATATGTGTATACATGTATATATAGATTGTATATATATATTCAAATGCTGGCCTCTATTGCAGGGTGGAGAGCGTGGGGCAGGGGAGAGTTCATTTGAAACAAGTCACAAAAAATGAAATTAAATAAAAAATAAAAATGTTACTGGTATTTTTTATTTGTTTTATATTCCCCAATCTTCCCAATACATCACTTCTCTCTCTTGTCCTAGAAAGCTATCATATAGAAAGAAAGGTGCAAGACCTGTGATTTCATTGGTATAGGGAACTCCCAGATGAGGAAACTCCCTCTCCCTCTTCTAATGTAGGTTGGCAGCTTCTCTGCAATTCAGAGTGGCTTAGGACACAGAGAGGTTAAGTGATTTATTCAGAGTCACAAAGCCAGTAGGTGTCCGAGCAGGACTTGAATCCAGGTCTGCCTGGCCTTGAAGGAAGCTCTCTATCCATTATGTTGCTTTTCCTTATCCCTTATAATGAAGAATAAAAAAAGAGAAAAGAAAAGCACTTCAGCAAAACTAACCAACATAACCACCAAGGAAGTAAGCCCAGCTTTATAGGCAGTGCTCCATATGCATAGTTTCCCACCTCGTGAGGAAGGTAGATTCTTACACCTCTTTTTTTGGGATCAGGCTTGCTCACTTTTATTTCATAGCATTCAGTTTCAAATGTTTTGTTGTCATTCTTTCCATTTATATCCTTGTCGTTATTGTGTAGCCATCACACTGGTTCAGGCCTTCCCTCATCACCTCAATAGCTTCAAATCTCTCTCCGATCTAATCCATCCTTCACTCAGGTGCCAAAGTGATTTTTCCTAAAACACATCTGATTGTGTCATCTCTTCCCTTCCACTCAATAACCTTCAGTAGTTCCCCATCACCCCCAAGATCTAATATAAAATGTTTAGTTTGAATTTAAAAACCTTCACAACCTGTCCCTGTGGAGGCCATTTTTCCAGCCTTCTTATAATTTACTCCCCCCTCCCCCCCATCACTTCCTTTATGATTCAGCAATACCTGACTTCTTATCCTTTGCACACAAAGAATTCATGTCCCTCTCTCCTTCCTACTCAATAGCTGTCCCCTATGACTGGAACGCTCTCTGTCCTCACTTCCATCTATTTATTTCCCTGGCTTTCTTCAAGACTCAGCTCCTTCCTACACAAGGCCTTTGACCCCCTCCCCCATTTCCTAGTGCCTTCCTTCAGAGTTACCTTCCTTCTATTCTGTAAATATTTTCTGTGTGTTTAGTTTGCCATGTGTTGCCTCCCTCACTAGGATTGTGAGCACCTTGAGGTCAGGGATGGTGGTTTTTGCTTTCCTTGTGTCTCCATCACTCATCATTGTATCTGGCACATAGTAAGTGCTTAGGTAGATATTTGTTGATTGTGGATGTGGTTTTCCTGGTTCTGCTGGCTTCTCTTTGCATTAGTTGTAGGGCTATTTGTAATGACAGAATGTTAGTTCTGGAAGGGACTCTAAATAGAATTTAGTCTGATACTCTCATTTTACAGATGAGGTTCAGAGTGATGAATGTACTTGGTTACAGTCAGTTAGGTGGCATAGTAGAGTGCTGGGCCTGGAGTTAGGAAGACCTGAGTTCAAATCCAGCCTTAGATAACTTACTAGCTGTGTGACTCTGAGTGAGCCACTTAACCCTGTTTACCTCAGTATTCTCATCTGTAAAATGAACTGGAGAATGAAATGGCAAACTACTCCAGTATCTTTGCCAAGAAAATCTCAAATGGGGTAACAGAGCTGGAAATGATTGAAAAATGACTGAATAACAACACCAAGATCAGATAGATAGTTAATTAGTGGTGGAACTAGGGATAGAACTCAATTCTTATGATTTCTAGGAAAGAGTTACTTTAAAAAATGGTGTTCAACCTCTCATTATTTGTAGAGCATTAGTTAACCTTGTCCATTCTTTAATTAGGTGTCAATGTCAAACTACCTTTTTCTTTATGTATCTTTTGAGATTCAAATTAATTTGGATAATACTTGCTTTGTTTTCCAAATCTGTTATTTTGTCTTGTATTTTCATTTGCTGGTTGTTCAGCTCTGTAGAGGTAACATGGCATAGGAGATAGGGAACTGGTCTTGGAGCTAGGAAGATGGGTTCAAATCCTTTTTCTGAGATACTGACTATGTGACCCTGGACAAGTTACCTAACCACTGAGAATTCTAGGCAACTTTCTAAGACTATAAATTACAGAGAAGACTCTGCTTGCATTGGTAGAGGGAGTTTCCTTACCAGGAGTTCTCTATACTAATGAAATCACAGATTCAGTCCCTGTTAGTTCTATTATAATTTTCATTTGTCTTTGCAATTTCATTTTTCTTTTCTCTTGCTCTTTTTTTAAAAATTCATTTATTGTTATTTTCTTCTTCCACTGCTGCTTTTAGTCCTTAGGTATAGTTTCCAACTTTTCCAATGACATATTCGACTCTTCTTCTGTATTTGTATGTGCGTGCTTCACGTGGTTTTAAACAGAAGCAGAGTGTCCCTTTGATTCTTTGCATATATTTATGATCTAATTTACTTTATTCTTTGGCACTTCTTTCATTCCATTCATTGATGTTTCAACTTGAACTTAGGGAATTTTGTCTCTTAGATCTATAATATTACAGATTTTTTTTGCATAGAATTAGAATTTTTTTGGATTTGTTAACCATTCCATTATTGCAGTTTTGGAGTGGTAGGAGGAGTAAGTTAATTAAGATCTATTAAATACCTACTGTGTGCCTATACTGTGCTAAGCGCTGAGGACATGAATGTAACTTTAATATTATAGCCCATTGGTATAAGACTCTTCCCTCATTGGTGGATATGAATGCCCTGTACTGAGTGAGGGGACAGGCAGAGTTGATAGAGATAGAGATAGGTAAAGAAAGGAGAACTCTTTAGTTTTCTTCCCAGAATCTTTTCCTTCAGCAACTTAAAGTGGAGTTGACATCTTGTATCTTCTCTCTTAAAGTTGGAAGCTAGAAACACTTGAAGTCTGAAGACACTTGGTGACTCAAAGAAAGCTTAAAGAAGACTGGAAGGGCATTCATCTCTACCAATAAGAAGAGAGTCACATACTAATGGACTTTGGGACTGGGGTGACAAAAAGAGATGGGTCATTGTTGTTGTTGATCTTTCATTCTCAGAAAGGACCAATGCCATCATAAGCATGATGTCTTGACTTGTGTGTGAATTGGATTTAAGTGAGGCATAGCTGTGCAAAGACATCGGTCTCACTCTCTCCTCCAGAGTCATCAAAGTCTGGTGGCAAGACAAAGGTCAAGATGACTGGTGATGGCCCAAGTTGCAGTGGGTGACTTTGGCCTTTTTAAATTAAGGTCCTTCCCAGCTCTCCAGAGATGGGGGAATGAGGGACAAAACCATAAGTATACATCTAGCAAGTTAGTAGTGACAAGAGTATACAGAGAAAATTGGAAGTAGAGACACTCAATAATTCTCCAAAGACAAATTCCAAGAAAAAAGTCAATAATAACCCCATGGTCTTAGATATTTATGAACATGTATAAAATTCCGGACTTCCTCTCAGAATCCATATATTCACCAGGAGGTATGATCCCCATTGTAGCTGTCTCTCTCTCTCCCTCTCAGCAATCTAGGGGTACCCAAGATAGGTAGTGGGGTATTTCTAATGTCATTAGCCAAAGTCTCCCTTCTAGTGTGTTCCTTCAATATATTATCAGTGATTAGCATCCCAATATTATCTAACCAATTGATTTCTCTTCAATATCGATTTCTCAGTGAACACTAATTCACTTAGAGAAAAGGATATTTAGTAGAATGATAGATCAAGAACAGAAGTATAAAAGCATTCTCCTGGAATTCATGGCATACTGCCCTCTCTACTACTTGGTTCCATGGAGAGAGTGGGATCAGACTTAAAGGGGTTGCTAGAAAGCTTTTGCCCCAACTTCACTCTAGAAAGGCAAAAGACAGTCCCTGCTCTCAAGATGCTCATCATCTAATGGGAGAGACAAATTTCATTTAGCTTAATCTGGGTTTGAGCTGGAGTCGCTGCTTCAGTGACCTATGGACCACAGCTCTTGAGAAACTTACTTATATTTCCTTTGTCAGCAGGCCCTCTGACCTCAGTAAGAGTGAGGCATAGGGGGAAGCCAAGGCTAATTTATTTACTAGACAGAATCAGACTTGTAATGAAACATGAGACAAAATCTAGTCATCTAGTGAGACCTACAGACCTCATTTCATCTAGCTTCCACTAGTTCCTTCCTTTTAGGAGCACACACTTGCCTCAGTTTCTCTCAGCCAGCCAGTTACCAACTATTTTTACTACTTTCTTTTCCCTCTATTACTGAATGACCTTTCTCTTAATGCAGACATTTGGTAAGCACAAGAAGTTGCTTCTTTTTCAGACTACTCGTTTATTTTCCTTATGTGGGAAAAGCCCTTTGGGTGCAAATATTTAGTGGCCTTTTCCCTCTTATTTGTGGCATATTCTTCCCACCCTAACATCCCGACATACCTTCTACTCCATTATATTCCTTTTCTCTCTCTCTCTCTTTTTTTTGTTTTTGCTCTTCTTTCATTTTGGGGGAATGAGGACTCTCTGATTGAAGGGCAATCCTTGAGTCCTTTCACTTTTTTTTTTTTTTAATAAAGAGACCAACCTGTATTTTGCACATCTTTAGAAGTTGTTATTGGCAGAGACACAAATATTGTGCATTCTCTACAGGATTGCCCTTGACATCCACCCTTGCTGGCAGCAAAATCTTTAATCCTCTGTCACTATTTTGGTAGATTCTCATAGTGAATTTCAATAGTCTGTTGCCATGGTTGGGGCTCAGTCACTGAAGGATTTTTGGACAAGGCTTCATTATTTATATATGTTCATTTATCTATTAATCCATTCATCATTCATATCTCTCTCTCTTTCTCTGTCTCTCCAGCTAAGTGGTGCAGTGGATGAAGTGCCAGACCTGGAGTCAGGAAGACCTGAGTCCAAATCTGGCTTTAGACATTTACAAGATGTATGACGCTGGGCAAGTCACTTAATCCAGTTTGCCTCAGTTTCCTCATCTGTAAAATGAACTGGAGCAGGAAATGGCAAACCCTCCAATATCTTTACCAAGAAAACCTCGAAAGGGGTCACAAAGTGTCTGAAATGACTGAACAACCTCTCTCTCTCTCTCTGTCTCTCTCTCTGGCTTCTTGTCTTTTCTTATAATATGATGTCAACTTGCTCAGTTGCTTTTGATTGATAATTTGCAGATTTCTGCCAAAATTTTAATGTGAACAAAAGCTATCTGTCATTTTGCATTGAGGCTCAAATAGAAATTTGAACTAGAAGACACTTTGTACCTCTTCCTTTCTCTTCTTTTCTCTTCTTGATGATTGATTTTTCAGACATATTCTCCTGTCTTTTTCTTCTCTGTCACAGTGTCTTCATTACTTCCTAAGAAGGCTTTGAAAATAATAATAGGATTCCTGACTTTTCTTATGATGGGATGCTAGATTTCTCAGCTTCTTTGGAAAGGTAGTTGGCAGACTGGTTACATCATGTCCCTAATGGCAATAAGAAACATTATTGCACAAGACATTTAGTTATCTCACCTTGTACTTAAGATGAGGTTCAGTAAAGAGACCAGATGAATAAGTGTCAATCTCTGTGGCAGAGCAAAAAGAAATACAGAAATTCTATAAGAATTTAATAAGATGCTTCAAGTTATCTCATCATATAACTTGTTATTCAGTGATTTCAGTGCAAAGGTGGGCACTGGGATGGTGAAAACAAATGGGAAAATATGACTTTTTATTAAGAAATGAAAGAGGCCAAAAGTTTGGAAACTATTAGAAGGTTCACACTTAAATGCTATCGATACTATTTTTTAAGAAAAGGGATGGAAGATCCTAGACACAGTGAGTACTGCAAAAAAAAATGAAATTGACAGTATCCTCACATTAAATGATTTGTGACTGAAATAGGAGCAATTTTTGAATCAGTTGATTGTATACAGTGTATATCATCTACTAGGACAAAATAAATATCAGCATCCATTTAGAAAAAAATAAAGATTAGAAAACAATATGTGCAATTACAATAGCTCTAATCTGATCCATTTAAACAAACTTTGACTCTGAAAAATGGGAAATGTATAAAGGGAAAGATATTGACTCTGTCACTATTCCTTTCAGAAATTCACTTGATGCACATAGTCAACCCAATAAAGAAAGCCAAACAATCCAGAAAACACCTCTTCACCAAGCAGAGAGACACAATAGTCAAACACAACACCTGTTTACAATTCAAGCTCATTTGCAAACATGATGGTGGAGAATGGTAGATGACTGTAAGTATTACTGTCTCATGAAACAATGAAAAGAATTGGAAAGGAAAAAAACACTGAGAGAAAGTATGGTGTGAGACTAAACTAAGTTAAATTATACTAAGGATATTTATAGACAAAGTTGGAGGTAGACAAACAGATGTAAAAAGAGAACAGATTTGCCAGCATTTCTGTTGCAAACTATTCTCATTTTTACAGGGAGGTGAAGTACCATTTAAATACTTTTTACACAACACTATCTGGTGTTCTATATTTCCCACGGAAGTGGAAATGACAATTAAGAAGATGCAGTTGGAAAGCATGATTAGCCCATACCTAATATACAGAGAAGAAATCTGTGCAGAAAGATGTAATGAGGCAGCAACTTTTAAGATATCTTAGAGAGAAGATGACACCAAAAGACTGAAAATAAAACATGAATGGTAATTTTTTAAAAGAAGGAATGACTTAGAGAAAGTACTGATTCATTTGCCTATTTATATCTATTAATCCTATATGCAAGCATTGAAGATACCTTGATGAAAACATGGGAAGGGAAAAGGCAGATTTTCACTGATAATTTCTATAGCAGACCTCACTTCACGGTCACATTGACTGAAAGGTGCAGAGAAAACAACCATCCTACTATTTTTATAGTTTATTTATTACACAAAAACACAGAGAAAAACATAGTCTTAAAGGATCTCCTTCAAAAATGGGTCTGCCAGGTTTACATTAAGATCAATCAATATTACTTGATAGATTCAACCACGGAAATCTTTGTTCAATGACATTGTGATTATCAAGGTCAAATAAGACCTAACCACATATGGAGGCTATGGGAGCTAACTTGTGAGCCAGCCTCATTAGAAGCCCCTACCCTCTGGCCCTGGCCATTGAATGCTCATTCAAAACAGAAAATATGAACAAGTTTCCTATTTTGGTCCAAAGCCTCTACTGTAGTTCAGAGTGAAACAAATTGTAACAGTTCACAAATTAAATACTAGAACAGCGATTGGAATCACTTTAAAATCTTCTGATCCGCTCATGGCATCATAGGATTTACAGTTGGAGGGAATATTAGAGATTGTTTTGTCCAGCCTCCTCCTTTGTAGACTGATGTTTTGTTGGGATCTTTTGCTAGAAATGAAACGGACTCCAGAGAAGACTTTTTAATTTCAGATGATGCTGAAAATAGTAGATGTTTTTATTTGGTTTAAGAGAAAGCCACATAATTTAAATGGAGACTGTGAAGGGAACACAAAAGGAGAGGCAGAGGCAACAAGGGAATTGTACCAGGATAGTTTCCATACCATCATTACTCCCCATCACATTGGGGCCAGGATGAAAATCTCCAGAGCAAGAGAGGAAAGGGCAGGGAGAGATACAACCAGAAATATCACCAGACAGCCTTGGGCACAGTGGTTTTCAGGCCATGGTTGGAGGAGGGAATACATGATGACCTTGTGAAAGGTTCCTCTTGGGACTTGGTATATCTTCACAAAGAATTCTTGCCAATTCTAGTGGGCAGGGCTCCTGAGTCCATCCTCACTTCACACATCAGAGCAGCTTGAGTAGTTTTATAGGGAAGGGTGGGGTACCTATCAGGTAGTTCTGATGGGTTTCCTATACTTCAAATATGATACACCATTTAGCTAGGACTCTGCAAGTTTCCAAGTATAGATAATTTCTGATGTGGGAGAGATGTTCAGAGAGGTGACAGGGGAGATAAAAGATAGGGGTAACTAGTAGGAGTAAAGGGTGTGGTTAAAGCAGAGACAGAATAGGGACAAAAAGAAGCTTGGAAATTCTGTCTACAACATGTTCTTTATGTTGCAGAGTCTGAGACTCTTGGTAAGTTGTAGTAAGGGTTTGACAGCTATTTCCACCTATACCCAACACAACCCAAAGAGGACCTGTTTGGCCACTGTCTTTTCAGATGAGTGCAAATGATGAAACCTGTGAAGTGGTTGCACTATTCAAACTTATATTATTCAAAGTTATAATTCTGCATATTAACCTTGGTTTGGTCTTTTAAACATACTTGGTTTGGTTAACATGGAGCCACTCTTACCAGATGGATGGAGGCAGCCTCCTTCATTGACTATTTGCATCTTTAAAAATCGTGAGACCAACCTGGCCAGCCTCTTTCCACCATCTTTTTGGTTAACCTCTTTTCAGTGACTCTTTTCTACTGTAACCAGCATGGGTACCATGAGCTGAATTGGTGAGGGGGGAAGGTCTTGCCTTCCTCTGCTTACTTCTCTTTTACCCAACTCCAAGAAATAGGCTGGGGGTGTTTGTTTCCATTCTGTGTTGTTTGTCCCCAGAAGTTTCAGCATGGAAACTCTGACAAGCCTGGGTGCCTGGGACTAGAGCCTGAAGTGGATTTTGGACTAGGAACTGGGATTGTGCTCTATTGGAATGGAGCTAAACTGTAAAAATAATCCCTTTCTCCTGCCCAGAGGGTATAAAGAAGTGGAAGATTATGTTTCCTATGTATTAGGGGAAGCTTGTACATTTGTGGTTATATTTCGAAGTAAACATCCTCATGTAAAAGGTACTGTGTTACATATAAAATATAGTAATTGGTCCCAGCCTAGTGAAAATACAAAATAAAAATTCAGATGATTTGACCATTTCACAGGATTCATTATTCACACTAATAGGGACCTAGTTGCATCTGAGACTCAGAGAGGTTGTGCCCAGGCTCACACAGGTTGTAAGTAGCAGAGCCAGTATTCAAATCTAATCACCCACTTTCAGAGTTTTCTCAACCATTCGGGAAAGTTCTCTTCTTGAAGGTCCCCAGGGATAGAAACTTCTTTCAGTTAAAGGTCTGCATTGCGATCTTCAAAGAAACTATCCATATATCAAACCTAAATCTGTCTTGTTTCATTTAAATCCATTTTCTCTCCTTTTGTGACTATGGAAAACTATTTGGCATCTTCCATTAAAAAAAAAAAAGAAAAACCAAACCCTTCATGCACTTGGAGATAGTAACCCTTAAACCTTCTCTCTTGCCTAAATAACCCCAATTGCTTTAAACTCCTTGCAGCATAGAAGCAAACATTAAGAAAACTTCGTTCTAATTTAAAATCACTCCTGTTTTAGCTCTTTGTAAATATGGGTGACCTCTCCAAAACTATCTTCCTCTCTTTTCTTTGCACTTCTACTATAATTAGTTACTTTGTCTTTTTTTTTTAAAGTTGTATTCCTTCCATCCATATCCCCAGTCTTTATCAAAGAACAAGGGCAGCTCATTATAATAAGGTTTTGGGGAGACAATAGCAATACTATCTTTGAGCTCCCGATCACGTGTCATCCATTCCTCACTTGACTGCTTTCTCTATCATTTGTAGGAAGAAATTCCCTCTGCTCCTGTTCGCAGTGTAGCCAAATCATAGCAATAGGTTGGATGGACAGGCACAGATTTGGAATGTTCTCTTGGTTGCCTGCTGTGCACACAGGGCTCTGATCCTTCAATAGAAAGAAATTGAGTGAAAATGATCCACATGCCAATTTGCGCCAGCATCTGATCACAGGGGCCTGATTCTGTCTCATGTCTCATGCTCAGAGCCAGCAAATTAGTCTCCAAGTCTGATTAGCAACGGCCAAGGCCCAGTGAGCAGCAACTCTGCAAACTCGGACTCTTTGGGGTACTCTAGCTTTGACAGCTGCATCCACGGAAGCCACTCCTAGGCTGAACCAGGGAATCTTTTCCTGGTTCCACATTCTAGAGCCAAAGTAGTTGGAGAATAACATATACTACAATGAGATGACTTAAAATCAAATAAGTAAAATTTACCATATGGTTTTGCAAAATGTAGCTCTAAAAACAGCCTGGAAACAATGGGTTGACTAGAAAAATTCCTTTGGGAGGGCCAGAATTCAGGTTAAGTATAGATACCATGGTTTTAATAGCTGTTGTAATAGCTGATTAAATTTTAATTGCTCTGCTACCATTGTTAGCCCTACCTTCGAAGAGACTGGTGCAGAAGCAGCATACTTGTTATTCCCATTGTTTCCTTGTGACCAAAGAGGCCAGCATGGGTCATGGAAAGAATAGTAACACAGCTGCAAATTGGATTGTTTTTCAGTTTGGCTGTTAATATACTTTTCTTTGTGTAAAAAAAAATGGAGGGGGTGGCACTCAGGTTTCTTTCCCAGTTCAGGCATGATAGCTAGCATTTACATACTTTAACATTTGCAGGGTATTCATTTTAACATTTGACATTAACTTTATGTGTGATCTCATGTAATCATCACATTGCAAGGATTAGGTGTTATTAATTATTAATCCCGTTTAACAGATGAGAAAAACTAAGGTTGAGAGAGGTGAAATCTCTTGTCCAGAGTCACACACCATAAAGTATGTGAGTCAGGATTTGAATTCAGGTCTTCCTGGCTCCAAGTCCAAACAGTCTACTACACCACTAAGCTTCCTGTATTTCGTTTTCAGGGACCCCAAGGCCTAGTTTATTGCAGTCTATTGAGCAGCTGCCTCTCACCTTTTCTTCCTAGGGGAGGTGAAGCATGAGCATTTGTATTAGGATCAGGAAGATGATGAACTAACTATGCCTGGGCAGGGTGAAGGCAGAGGGAAGCTCTGGAGGAGACCATAGTGGCCTTCACTTCCGAATCCCTCATCTGACCTAGGCATAGTCAACTTGGAGTTGGGAATACCTGGGTCTAAATCTTGCCTCTGAAATTTACTAACTGTGTAATGGTGGGCAAGTCACTTAATTTCTCCTAGCCTCCTTTTGTAAAATGGTCATATGAAAGGAGAAAAGGAGTAAAAGATGAACCCAACCATCTAGAAGTTGCTTCCCTCTGAAGTTTCCCACAGGAGAGCTGGCATGAAAGATAACATGATTATGAATCAACTTGCAATAGAAAAAGTCCTAGCCTGGGAGTCAGGGAACCCAAATTTTAGCCCTGCCACTTGTTCATTAGTGGTGTGACTGAAGAAAATCATTTAAGTTCTCTGAACCTTAATTATTTCATCTGTCAAATGAAAGGGCTGGATATTAAATGATCTCTGAGATCTCTTTCAGCTCTAGATCTAATTCCTCAAGACTATTTTGGCTTCTCTGTTCTACGATTCTAGTCTATGATTGTCACCTCTGCTGTCATCAGTGCCTGACTTGCATTGAAAAACCAGGAAGGGGAGGGGAGGGGAGGGGAGGGGAGTGATGAGGAGGGAGGGGGAAAGAGAACTGTTCCTCAGTATCCCACTAGCATTTCCTGATGGA
This sequence comes from Vombatus ursinus, assembly GCF_900497805.2. NCBI lineage: Eukaryota > Metazoa > Chordata > Mammalia > Diprotodontia > Vombatidae > Vombatus > Vombatus ursinus. The sequence continues at coordinate 35,581,331 of NW_020954641.1, forward strand.
TCAACTCAATTCAGTGAAAAATCAGAGGTTCCAAAAGAGAGTCACTCAGTGGAACTAATAGCTTTTCTGGATGCTAGCTAAAGCTGTTTCTTAGGCATTTTTTTTTTCCGGGTCTCTTGGGAGGTTGTTGTGCTAAGAATCCAAAAACTGTTTCCATCTATCTCTATGATTTTAAATTATATTGTTAACTATCTCTAAGACTTTGGAAAAGTCAATTTGCATTGCTGTGCCTTAGTTTCCCCATCCATAAAATATTGATAACAAATAATTCCTGCCTTGTTTATCTCACAGGTGAGGTTACCATGATATTGATAGTTGTATGGTTAAAACCATGAGACAAATGCAAAAAATTATTATTATTCTCTAAAATAAATATAGCTTCTTGCTTCCTAAAACACAGGTCTGATCGCGCCTTTAAACAACTTCAGCGTCCTCTATTGCTTCTAGAAGAAAAATATAAACTTTTCTGCTGGCTATTTAAATCCCTTCAATATCAATCTACCTACTTTTCCAGACTTAGTATATATTATTTCCCTTTGTGAATTTTATGGTCCAGCCAAGGTGACCTATTTGCTTTCCCTCATGCATGCCAATCTATTTCCCATCTCTGTGCCCTTGCATCCTATACCTGGAATGTACTTTCTATCACTTAAATCCCTAGCTTTTTTTTTTTAAAGCTCAGCTCAAGAAACACCTCCTAGATGGGAACCTTCCTGATAGTCCAAGCTACTGGTTTCTTCCCCACCCCTTGACAAAATTACCTTGTTTATATTTTGTACATACCTCGTATAACTCCCTCGTTCCCACCCTCTTGGCTGAGAATCTTAAATTTTATTTGACTGAAAAAATTGCGGCCATTCCCAGAGAGCTTTCTTCTTCCCCTCCTTCTAATCTCACTTTACTCAGATACCTTCTGCTGCTTTCTCTTCCTTCACCCCTGTTTCACATGAAGTTTCCTTTCTCCTTTGCCAAGAAAAACATCTCTTCATGCACAAGTGATTGCATCTTATCCTGTCCCCTCTATCATCCTTACTCTCTCACTTTTATGTGCAATCTTTCTCTGTCTAATAGCTTCTTTCCTACAGCCTACAAACATGTCCATGTCTCCCTCATCATCAAAAAATTCTCACTTGATTCATCCATCTTCACTAGCTACAGTTCCACATCTCTTTCTTTTTGTGGTTAAATTCCCTGAGAAAGTCATCTACAATCAATGGCTCTGCTTTCTTTTCTCTCATTCTTTTCTTAACTCTCTACAGTATGGTTTTCAACTTCCTCATTCAACCAAACTGTTCTTTCCAAAGTTACTAGTAATCTCTTAATTGCCAGGTCTAATAGACTTTTCTCAGTTCCCATCTTTCTTGATCTTTGTGCCTTTGACACTATCACCCTCTTCTTAATACTCTCTTTTCTCTAATTTTTGGTGACCCAATTCTATCTTAGTTCTTCTTCTTATTTGATCTCTTCTCAATCTTCCTTGATGGGTCTTCATCTAGGTCATTCTCATTAACTTTGGGCATCCCACAGGGATTTGTCCTGGGCCCCCTTTTCCTCTCCCACTATCCTATTCCATTAGGTGAATTCTTCAGCTTCCATTGATTCAGTTATTATCAGTATGCTGATCATTTTCAAATCTACTTATTCAGCCCCAACCTCTCTGCTAACCTCAGCCTCAAATCTCCAATAGTCTATAGGACATCTCAAACTAGATGTTCTGTAAGCATTTTAAATTCAACATGTCCTAGATTGAACTCATTATATACTCCCCCTCACCCCCCCATCCTCCTCCTTTCTAAATTTTCTTATTATTGTTGACGGCACCATCATCCTCTCAGTCATTCAGCTTGCAGCCTAGGTGTCATCCTTGACTCTTCACTGTCTCTCACTTTCCCAAATCCAATATGATGTCAAGACCTGTCAATTTTACTTGTGTAACATCTCTCACGTATGCCCCCTTCTCTGCTCTGACACTGCCACCATGCTGGTGTAAGCTGTCATCATTTTATGCCTAGACTATTGCAATAGCCTGCTGCTGCATCTCCCTACCACAAGTCTTTCCCTACTCTAGTCCATCCTTCACTAAGCTGTCAAAGTGATCTTCCTAAAGTGTAGGTCTGACCATGTCACACCTTCTCCCCACCCCCCATAAACTCCAGTGGTTCTCTATCACTGCCAGAATCAAATGTAATATCCTCTGCCTTTCAAAGTTCTTCATAACCTTCTCCCTCTTCCACTCTTAATACACCATATGCCCCCTTCAACCCCAACATTCTCTAATCCAGTGATCCTGATTTCCCTGCTGTTTCTGGAACAAGATACTCTATCTCTTGACTCTTTTCACTTGACATTTTCACTGTCTATCACCAATGCCTAGAATGTTCTGCCTCTTCAATGCTAACTCCCAATTTCCTTCAAATCACAGATAAAATTCCCTCTTCTACAGGAAGCTTTTCCCAATCCTACTTAATTTTCTTTCTACTTATTATTTTAATTTCTATTTTATTTAGTTTGTTTGCATAGTTATTTGTGTGTTATCTCCCTGTTAGAAGATGAGCTCCTTGAAAGCATATCTGTCTTTTGATTTTCTTTGTATCCCCAGAACTTAGCACAATGCCTGGCACATAGTATGCACTTAATCAATGTTTATCTGTGTACATGTTATTCCCCTGAGAGAATGTAAGATATTTGAGAGTAGGGATGGTGTTTTGTCTCTGTATCCTCAGACTAACACAGTATCTGACACATAGTGCTAAATAAATGTATGTTGATTGATTGATTCTATGTATTGCATACTTTTGATGTAATATTTATCTTTCAGAGTCAAGCTCCAGAACAACAGATTAACCCATCACAGCCAAGAGACCAAAGTAGGGGTGATTATTTTTTCAGATCTGCTTCTGGCTATGATTTTAGAGTAGCTGGGAGTCTAAAAACTTGTCCATGTTTATTTCATTTATAGAAAATGTTTGAAAAGTGTCTTTATGCATGGACAGCACATATTGTTTGGTTTATAAAAGAGTTTGTGACATTTTCTCTCTTGTAATTTGGAAATCTTAGAGCAAGCTATGACTGCTTAGAAGGTGATGGTGGGGGATGGAGTAGGAGAGGCATTTCTACACCTTTTAAAGAAGCCTGGTACATAAAGAGTTAATCAAATAGAAATCAAAGACAATATTGTTTATACTGGATCTTAAGTCCATAGAGAAATCAGTGACTGTTTCTAGGATCAGGTAGAAGATTCACTTCCTGGTCCTAATTTTCCAAGGAGTTTTATCATAAGAAGCTGCCTCTTTAAGGGACCTGAGTTAAAAATCTGTACTTGGCCCACAGAATGATCTAGGTCTTAGATCTAGAATTGGCAGGGACCTCTGAGGCTATCTAGTCCAACTCACTCATTTATTTGACAGAGGAGTTAACTGCAGCCTAGAGAAGCTCAATGACTTGTCCAAACTCATACAGGTACTGAACACCAGAGGGGAGAAACTGAAACTCATGCAATGTATCCGAATGTTAGACCCCATAATGTGAGAGGCCATGAGAATATCTAGGCGGTGTGCTGACAAAGTTATTATTTTTAATAGTAATAATTAAAACAACAATCAACTCCTTGGCTCTATTGCATTGAAAGCAAAAAACAAAAACAAAAGCTCTTAAAATGTCTTCTTGCATTTGAGGGACATATGCGAATTGCATACTGTTTCTGGAGTACCCAATGATTTAGGAAATACACAGCATACCTTTAAAACTTCAAATATTTAATTTTCAAGATTAGTTGAGGAAGACATTTTGTGACATTTGGAGCCATTTGTATTTTGGCTGCCTGTTATCTGACACTCTAAAATAAATCATTGAAAATTTAGTTTACTTCTTGCAAAGATAGACAGATAACACGTATGACCAGCCATTCTTGCAATATTCCACATATTTGGTGGAGAGGAAATGGTATTTAAAACTTTTCATTTGTAAAGCAGTGGGAAACATGAATTTGATGCTTTTGTTGTCATTAGAAGCCTACTTACTAATCAGTCAATTTGGGGCCTAAACACATCCCAGATGCTCTCTGCAGAAAAAAAAAGGTCTTGCTTCCCTCCCGTCTTCCTTTCCTTACTCCCACCACAATAGAACTGGCTGAAACTTTTAGCAGTATTCCCAAAGCCTAATATCTGGAGAAAGCAGTTCTCATACTCAATTTATCTATCCTTGCAGAGAGGCTCCAAAACTCTATCAAGAAACTTTTCCTATAGCTCTTTCCTCACTAAGCAATGCCTTTGGGTCTGATGTCAGCAACCATTAATAGCTTAGAGAAATACAGTAGTAGTTGTGGCCATATTTTAAATTTTAATTAAAAATCCCCATAACATGGTTTCTTTTAGGTTCAGCCTAATTCTTTTTAAGTTCAGGGACTTGGGTTTAGGTTTTCTTTGACATTTTCCCCCTCTTTTATATGGTAGATACACTCCTGAAAAACTACATGTGAATTCAATTCATCATCCCATTTTAAATGTATAACACAAACAGGTTCCTCTCCTAACTCCTACTTAGATTAGCAGGTAGGGTCCCCAAAGCCAAACTACTGGGGATCTTAGGGTCCTAGGGATACCCCTGAGAGGTTGGTGGTGAGTTCTCTGGTATGATCACTCATGCTCCCTGATCTAGCATATTCCCTCCAATATCAATCAACCAGTTACAATTTCTTCAATATCATCCAACCAATAATTATTATTCCACTGTCAATTTATACGTTGTTTTCTGCTCAATATCAATTAGACAATTAATGTCAGATGACATTTACAAAGGGATGTTTTCTGAGAAGATATAATAAGATGTGAAGTGCAAAAACCTTCAAAACCTGGAGCACCCTCTCTTCTATCACCTTGGCTCCTGGGGAAAGCAGGATAACACTTAAAGTAGTTGCTAAAACATTCCTGCCACCCAGGTTGCTTCTAGATGCAGTATAGTTAATGGATGAATCATTCTCTTGTTTGTCAAACACTATTAGTGTCTTAGTTCCGGGGCTGATTCACTGTTAGCTTGAGTCAATCAAGTTGCTCCTCAGGGCTGTACTAGTTTTATCGAGGTAACCCTCTATGTCCACTTGAAGACTTTGTCATGAACTCCAATTGCTGGACCTCCAGTTGTTCTTTTGATCTTTTGAAACTCACAATATGATGACCAAGTCCTTTCCATCTCTTTTGCTTAAGATCAGGAAAGAAAAAAACAGAGACAAAAGAAACAAGACTGTCATGTTTTCAAAGCCATATGTTTACCAGATTGGAGGAGAGTTTCCCCATCCTGGAGGTCCATGGCATTTTCCCCTTATTCAAAATCTATCAGCTAGAGAAGTCCAGTTCTTCCATTGAAACCTTTTGTACGACCCCTCCCTTCTAGTTCAACAGTCAATTAAAAAGCTTCTTATAACCACACAGTAAAAAGAGAGGAAACAGTTTGTACATGCTCTGAAATGTAAGTCAGGGCCCTCCATTATGTACCATAACACAATTTCCTCAATCTTCCCCATGGGTATGCAACAGGCATTGAACATTGTGCATGTTTCAAGGTACCTATTTGCAATTTCTTTATTAAAAATGCACTCTAGGGAGTGCCCTATTAAGATAAATACTTTTTTCCCTCCCAGTTTACTGTACAGGAAAGAGTATTTGACTTAGAGTCAGAAGTTCTGGGTTCAAGTGCCAACTCTGATACCTTTTTCTTATCTTTTAGTTTTTATGTTACTTTTATTTCTGGATATATCTTTCCTTTCTTTCTAACCCAGAGGGCCAAATCTTATAAAAAAATTAAAAGGAAAGATAAAAAAGCAGTTTCATAAAACGAAGCAACATATTAGCTGTGTCTGACTGCATTTCTAATGTTCCATAGTCCCCTACCCCTGCACAGATGGGAGGGAATTGCATTTTCTCCATTTTTCTCTGGAGCCAAGATTGGTCATTATAATTGCACAGCATTAAGTTTTTTTTTGGTTGTTGTTCTTTCTATTCACATTTTGTAGTCATTGTACATATTGTTCTCCTGGTTCTGCTAACTTTACTCTGGATCCTTTCATGTAAGTCTTAAGCTTCTCCAAATTCTTCACATTCATAATTTCTTGGGGGCATAGTAATAATCCATTAAATTCATATATGATGTTTTAAAAAGTCTTTTTCTAATTGATGAGCACCTACTCTGTCTATCTATCTATCTATTGCTATCACAAAAGTACTGCTATATTTTTGTGTTTATAGGATCTTTCTTTTTGTCTTTGATCTCCTTGGAATATAAGATTAGCAGTGGTATCTACAGGTTAAAGGGTATAGTCATTTTGGTCATTTTGTTAGCATAATACCAAATTGCTTTCCAGGGTGGTTGGACAAATTAATTGACAGCCAAGAGTATATCATATTAGAGTATCTGTCTTTCTGTAACCCATCCAAATATTGACATTCTCTCTTTTGTCACTTTTGGCAATTTTTCCAGTATGAGGTGAAATGTTAGAGTTATTTTGATTTGTATTTCTCTTGTTAGTGATTTGGATCAATGTTTAATATGTTTGTTAATCTTTTGCAATTCATTCAAATACTATTTCCTCTGACCACTTATCTATTGGGGGATGGTTCTTGGACTTCTATATTTGTGTTAATTCCCCATATATCTTGAATATCAGACCCTTATCAGAGATATTTTAAAAAAAGGTTTTTTTCCCAATTGACTATTTTCCTTCTATTTCCTAGATGCATTGGTTTTGTTTATGCTAAAGCTTTTTTCACTGAATGCAATAAAATTATCTATTTTTTTCTTTTTTTGTGTTCTCTATCTCTTGTTTGGTTAAGAATTCTCATCCTAGACATAGCTGTGTACAGTGAACACAATTCTGTGTGCAGTAGATTCTCATTATTCATGGATTGCATACTTGCAAATTCATCTACTTGCTAAAATTTATTTGTAACCCTAAAATCAATACATGTGGTCATTGTTGGTAACGCATAAGGAGGCAACAAATTTGAGTCACTCAACGAATACATTCCCAACTGAGGTTCAACAAGGTGTCATTCTGCCTTCTTGTTTCAGTTCTCATACTATAAAGAAACATACTTTTTAGTTTTGCTTAGTTCCACATTTTTCACTTTTTTGTGCTTTTTTTTGGGGTGGTTTAACATGGCCCCCATGTGTAGTGCTAAAGTGCTATCTAGTAGTTGTAGGCACCAAAAGGCTGTGACGTTCCTTACGGAGAAAATATGTGTTAGCTAAGTTTCATTTAGGCATGAGTTATAGAGCTGATGGTCATGAGCTCAATGTTAGTGAATCAACAACACAGTAAATATAGGTTATGGAAGGGGAAATTTGTCAATCTGTACATAAGGCTACTCTAGAAAGTGCCAAAGTAAATGTGACCAGCGGCTTGAAGAAACCAAACCATGTGTTTCCCCTAGAAGCAATGGCTCAGTAGTCACTAATTCAGTATTTGTGGAAACTTTATAGAACATAACTACTATGAATGAGGACAGTTGATTGTATCTAATCTTGTTTTTTTTTCTAAATCTTTTGTGTAGATATAAATGTAAATTATGTTTCAAGTGAAATACATCTAATATTAATTAACTGATGTTAAAGTTGAAAGTAAAGAGGAAACATGAGGGACAAATGGGGAATTGATAGACATTGAGCTTCTGTATATAAGGATATTTATGTGGTTGTCGCTGCAAGAATGCAGGAGAAAGGTCACCAATTCCAAAATTACTAATTGGATGTGTTGAAGAAGTTTGCATGACTTTGGTGCTAGCTGCTTGGGGCATGATAGGAATTGAATGGAACTTGCTCATTCTAAACTAACCATATAAACATGATCTAGGGGAGTTCCCACTTGTGGGGGTGGAGTTGTCACAAAGGAAGACTTTTCCCCATGCTGTCTGGGCTCAGCTGTGAGCCTGGCCAACAAAAGAGCTAAAAATAGTCTAAATATAGATTATTAGAAAAAAGTGATTCTCCCTCTGGAGCAAAAATAATTTAGCATCTTAGTGGACAAGCAGCCTAGTAGTAGACACAGCAGCAGGGATATAGACAGCATCCTCTTTCAAAGCAGAAAGGAATGACAACTGTAGGAAATAGCCTAATAACCATGAGAAAAAGCTTACAGCTGAAAGAGAGGGCTTGGAGAAGCACCACCTTAGTATCATGAATTTACAAGAGATAAAATATCCTCTCACCAGTGTCATGGTGATCAGTGGAGCCTGTGCCATTTTTGAGAATTGGCAGGATGTGGGGCTAGTGACAAAATTTATAGTTACTTACTTTGCAGTTCTGTTTTAATTAAATGTCTTTGCTTTCAACTCATGTAATATCTGACTTGGTCTGGTATAAAGAAATGTGTTGGTTGGGTATTTGAGCTGTGATTCTGAATAGATGACTATACCAAAAATATGAGAAAGTAATGGGAGTAGTGGGGACGTATAAATGTGGTGAGGTGGGCTATATAGCTATGTTAACACTAGCACTTGTATTTCTTCCTTGAAAGGGTATATGGTGCTTTTAATTCTTGTCAGAACACATAGACATTATTACCAAATACTCGATTAGTTCCAAACATAACTTGAATAAACTTAGCCATCTGTAAGGGTTGCAGGAGACAAATATTTGGAATGGTTACTGCCTTCACAGAATCACAGAATTTTAGGGTGTTAGTCCAACCTCCCACTTTAAAGATTTAAAGAAATTGAGACTAATAGAGGAAGCAATTTGCCCAAGGTCACAAATCTAGTTAATAGAAAAGCTGGGACCAGAACTCATGCCTCTTGGCTCATGTTCTTTTCACTAACCTACACTGATTCTTGCCTGTTACAAATGAGATACTATATTATGGATTATTTGGAGTTTCTGGTGTAAAGTATCTCATCCAAGAGATTGTTTTCCTATGGAGAAATAGTACTTTCCTAAAGGATTGAATTTTCTTTTGTAGCATGTTTGGGTGATCTGGGTAGAGAAATAAATCCTTTTGTCCTAACAATGAATCCCTGTAACTCTTTGAGGTCTTGTTTGAGCCATCTCTTGTCTGAGGAGGGAGTTATGTAGAGGAATGGCAGCTACTTGGAGGTGTTGTGCTTGCTTTTTCCTATGATGATATCAATCACGAAAGTCCCCTGCTTCTACCCAACCATTTCTATAACCTAGTTAACTCTTTATACTAACTGGAATGTGAAATGTCCTCACATTTCTTTGTGCTTCATCTCAGTGAGCTCAGAAATTTATTTCTTAGCATTGTTTCTTTCTGTTTTTTTCTCACACGTTGAGCAGATTTCTTTGCACAGTCGCCAATTCCACTTAAGGTTACATTCAAACCAACTGGTTGCACCATCTTGATCCATTTAGCTTTCTTCCAAATGGGCTCCCAAAGAAGGAAAAAAAAAACTTTTCTTATACTTCTAGAAGAAAAAGGAAACCTTAGAATCTTGGAACATTAGACCCCAGGAGAATACACTCTCCTTGACAGGGCAACTGAGAAGGTTTTTTTTTTGTCTTTTTATCCCCAGAACCTAGCACATGCTTAATAAATGTTTGTTGAATTGAATTGCATGTGATTTTGGACATCATATAATTCAACCTTTACATATACAGAAATGGAAACTGAAACCCAAAGAAAGGAAAATGTCTTTTCCAGGATCACAAGACAAATTGGAGGCAGAGTCAAGGCTCACATACTGATCTCTTGACCCTAAGTGAAAGGCTTAATACTCTTAAAAGGGATATGAAGAATTTGATTTTTTTAATATGTGATTCACTTATTCATAGATTGAGATTCTCATCAATTCCTTATAAAAGTTGGGTACTAGGTATTTTGATGGCACAGTATATATACTTCTAGATTTGGAGTTCAAAAACTTGGATTCATATTCTAGGTCTTCTATTTACTACCTACATTGGGGAAGTAATTAATTTATCTGGGCCTTAGTGTCTGCATCTGTAAAATAATGGGGGTTGAGTATATCCGAGGTGTCAAACACTTGGCCCGCAGGTTGAATGTGACCCAAAACACTCCCAAATGCAGTCTGAACCAGATTAAAATGTAATTGGGAAATATTAAACAAGATAAATAAAAATACAATTGGACATAGATAATGTAAATATATGGTTTTCTAAGCCAATATGTACCATCTGTTCTTGAACCACGGCATTAAGATGACTAATACATTGTTGACAGAGCTGTGAATTGGTCTGGCCATTCTGTAAATCAATATGGAACTAGGACCCCCCCAAATCACTAAATTGTGCATACCCTTTGACTCAATGATACTTGGCCTTTACCCAAAGATATTAAAGAAAACCCTCATATAGTCAAAAATATTGATAGTATCTCTTTTCATAGTAGCAAAAAACTGGAAACAAAGGTGGTGTCTACCAATTGAAGAATGGCTGAACAAATTATGGTACATGAATGTAATAGAATATTATTTTTCCAAAAGAAATTATGAAATGGACAGTTTCAGAGGAAACTGGATATACATCTGTGAACTGATGACAATAACATTGCAAAGAACTTCAATGCAATAACAAACCATGATTGCAGAAGATTGAAGATGAAACATGCCAACTAATGCCTACCAGTAAAGTGATAGTCTCATGGTGTAGAATGAGATAGACATTTTTAGATATGGCCAGTGTGAGAATTTATTTACTTGACTACATACACATTTGTATATGCAGCTGTAACATGTTTTTTTATTGTTCATTTGGGAGGAGGGAAATAATGGAAAAAATCACAAAATCAAACTAAAAAAGCATAGAATGAAGATAGACTTAGAAATCCAAGATCATTCTGTACTCCCTTCTCCTACCTTGGCCTAAAGACCATTGAGCCAAAGGCTCAGTGATGACATCCCTAGGTGTATCTCTTTCCTACCCTTTCACAATCCCACTTTGGAGGTGTCATGTCCTAGAGGTTGTTGGGGTATCCTTGGAACTCTTTTCTTATTGTCCCTACTTTCTTCTCAGTGTTCTCTTGGCTGTATCTGATTAAGTTTAGTCAAGTCAGTAAACATTTATTAAGCACTGCCTATATGCCAGGCACTGTGCTAAACAATGGAGATACAAATAAAGGAAAAAAAAATCCCTGCCCCTAAGGAGCTTACATTCTAGTGGGGGAGACAAAATACAAGCAATTATGTACATACACAATATATACAGGAAAAATTGGAGGCAATATCAAAGGTAAGGTACTAATACTGAGAGAGACTGGGAAAGGCTTCTTGTTGATGGCAGGATTTGACCTAAGACTTCAAGGAAGCAAAGAAAGTGAGGAGAGAGATAAGGAGGGAGAGAATTCCAGGCATGGAGGACAGTCAACTAGAAAGCTTTTGTAATGGTCCAGGGATGAGATGATGAGGACCTGTACTGGGGTGTTGTCATCATCAGAGGAGAGAAGGTGCCAGATATGAGAAATATTGAGATGGTAGATACAACAGACTTCAAGATAGATTGGATATTTGAAGTGAGAAAGAGAGGAATTGAGGATAACACCCATGTTATGAGACCGGATGACTGGGAGTGGTGCCCTCAACAGTAAGAGGAGAGTTTGGAAGTGGGGAAATAATGGAAAGATAATGAGTACTGTTTTGAACACGTCAAATTTAAAATGTCTACAGGACATCTAGTTAGAGATATTCACTAGGCAGCTGGAGATATAAGATGGGAAATCAGATATAACAGGCAATTGGAGATGTTAGTCTGGAGATCAAAAATGAGATTAGAGCTGGATGAATAAATCTGAGCATCATTTCAGGCTTGTCTTGACCCACCCAGGTTCCATAGCACCCAAAGTTTTTATTGCTAGAGATTAATTTCTTTGGGCTACCCTTTCCAGGTATCCTTTGTAAAAATTCAAATACCTTTGGGGAAGGCAGCATTTAAACTTCTTTCTTTAATTTGGTGTCCAATGTGAATTGATTTATTTAGATCATTGTTCCCTGGCAGATAGAGCATAGCACAGAGTAAGGGCACCAAGCACCTGGAGAGGAAGAGTAAAATGTCAAAAAAGAGTCATTATCCCTTTCAAATCTTTAATGTATCTTTATCTACAGTGTCTTTGGCTATCTTCAAACATTCATACTGTGCCACAACCTTACCACAAATTTACTTGATTTCATCATTCCACCAAGCTACTATTATTCTGCATCTCTCTTTTTCACTGTCAAACTCCTAGAAAAGTAATCTGTACTTGCTGTTTCTACTTTCTCACATCCTATTCATTTCTCAATTGGGGGCACATTTCTCACATGGGGGCAAAGGCCAATGCTTTGAAGTGTTAGGACCCACTCTGTCTACCTTATTGCCTCCAAAATCTGCCTAAAGGTGGAAGATCTCGAAGGCTACAGGCATTTACACTCTCTTTGATCCTCCTCTCAGTATGGTATTTCTACCCAGTTGCTCTACCTATAGTTCATTTCATCTCTTTATCATGCTGTGATTACATAAGCAAGAACATGACAAACCTTAATTTCCTCATATTGTTATCTTTGACAAAATATAGTGTGTTGGCAATTAGAAAGCTTTTAATTCTGTGACTCAGTGGGTGATCTTTGTCCTTTCTCATTGGTGTAGTGACATGCAGCAGTGCTCATAAATGGGTCCATTCCTTGGAGATGTCCACCTTCTGTCCTGAATTTCCATTTTGGCACTTTTCACTGTGTTTCCTTCTTCTTGGAATTTGACAGTATATTTGTTAGAAGATCTGTTGCAATGATGCAGACTGTAATAGTATTCTTTATAGTGGAAGATGACATTTTGTGGAGGTTTTTAAAAAATGAAAAGGAGTGAGGTAGAATTTCTACCAACATCAATGCTTAATGTTCTAATCAGGCTAGATTCCAGTTAATTTGAGAGAAGCCTATTCACTTGACTTAAAAAAAAATTGAAATGGACAAAATAACTACTAAATTAAACTGAGTAGAAAAAAGTGTGGGATAATTGAAAGAACATTGAATTGAAAATCAGAGAGACCTGGGTTCAAATCCCAGCTTCAACATACACTAACTATATAATGCTGGTCAAATTTCTTAATGGTCTTTATCAGTAAAATAATGACTATTGTTGCCATTTGTCTTCATGCAATATTTTAGAATTTGTAAAACAACTTGAATATCCACAAAATAGGACTCCTCTGCTTGGAGTACTTCTTCTAGAAGAGATATATAGCTCATGGTAACTCTAGCTGTTACATTCTTTAGAATGGGGTTTCTATGTTTTCAGAATTAGCCTACCATCATGTCTTTCTTACTTCACTGACACATATGCATGTGTTCATGGGTCCAAAAGATGCTATTACTAGCACCATCACTTGCATTCTCTTTGTCACTGGGACCTATAAGGAAAGTAATTTTTGTGCTTACACTTAACAAAAGTTATTATGTATGTTAAGTTTCTCTATTTTTAAGACTTATAGATAGAGGAGCACATCAGACCAAGAATACGGTTTCTTCTTTTAAGGGTTACGTTCTCACTGGCTAGTCTCCATTAAATATTGTATAAAGAGGGGGACTTCTGGGAGCCCAGAAGGCAGAGTAAACAGTAAATCACTATAACTCTCCCACATTCACCTCCAAACAACCATAAAATAGCACCTCCAAACAAATCCTGGAATGGCAGAACCAGCAAAAAGACAGGGTGAAACAATCTTTTAGTCCAAGAACTTTGAAAAATTAGAAAGAAAGGTCTGTCTCACTTGGGTAAAAGAGGAACACAGTTCAGGACAGGAAGCATCCCAGCAAGCTAGCAGCAAGCCCTACCTTAGCAAACCAGCAGATGATCCTGAGCCCCAGTATGGTGGCACAGGCAAAAACCAACACCAGGACCCCCCACATGCCTTGGCATAACCAGGGGAACATGTGGACTCTAGCTCTAAGAATTGCCTCATGTTTCAGTGTAGTCCTGGACAAACAGGAAGCCTCCAACAGCTAGACTTCTAAGGGTTTCATCATAGTCCCAGGCAAACAAGCAACAACCAGTGGCCAGACTGACAAGTGCTTCAGTGTAGCACTGGGAAAAGGCAGAAACACTCCACTGGTCTCACCACACACCAGACACCAGCACTAGGGCCCCAGCTCAGCACCAGGTTAAACTGTCTCCAGCAGCACCAGTCACCCCTAATCCAATCCCTTCAGCATAGCACCAGACATGAAGGTCTCCTGGGGCCTCAGGGCAGCACCAATTCAGCTCCAGGTAAACAGCCAGGGCCTACAGCCCCTAGCACAAGAAGTCTGAGATAGTGCCCCTTCTACTCTGGGTGCAGAGTTCAAACTTAAGAAAAAGGAGAAAGGCCAAAAAAGATGAGCATAAAACAACAAAAAAGAATCTGACCATAGAAAGTTATTATGGTGACAGGGAAGATCAAGACACAAACTCAGAAGAAGAAAACAATGTCAAGACATCTATGTGCAAAACCCCCAAAGAAAAAGAGGAAATGGTCTCAAGTCCAGAAAGAACTCATGGGAGAGCTCAAAAAGGAGCTTAAAAATCATGTAAGAGAGGTAGAAGAAAAATTGGGAAAAGAAATGAGAGTGATGTGAGATAATTATGAGTAAACATAATTAATAAAAAAATAAAATAAAGTCAACAGCTTGGAAAAAGAGAACAACTGCTTAAAAAGTGCAATTGGCCAAATGGAAAAGGAAGTACTAAAGCTAACTGAGGAAAATAACTTCTTAAGAGGTAGAATTGGGCAAGTGGAAGCTAATGACTCCATGAGAGATCAAGTATCAATCAAAAAAATTCAAAAGAATGAAAAAAATAGAAGAAAATACCTCATTGGAAAAATAACTGACCTGTAAAATAGATCCAGGAGAGACATTGTCAAAATCATTGGACTACCTGGAAGCCATAATCAAAAGGAGGACTTGGACAGCATCTTTCAAGAAATTATCAAGGAAAATTGCCTTGATATCCTGGAACCAGAGGGCAAAAATAGGCATTGAAAGAATCCACCAATCACCATAAAAAAGAGATTCTCCCCTCCAAAAAAACTCCAAGGAACATTATAGCCAAATTTCAGAACTATCAGGTCATGGAAAAAATACTGCATGTTGTAAGAAAAAAAACAATTCAAATATCAGGGAGTCACAATCAGGATTCCACAGGACTTAGTAGCTGCAGCACTAAAGGATCAGAGGTCATGGAACACAATTTTCTGGAAGGCAAAGGAGCTAAGACTACAACCAAGAATCACCTACCTGGTGAAATTAAGCATAATACTTCATATGAATGAATACTTCAAGGGGAAAATGGTCATTCAATGAAATAGAAGGATTTCAAGTTTCAAGGAGAAGAACTGAATTGAGCAAACAATTTGACCTTGAATGTCAAGACCCAAGAGAAGCCTAAAAAGGTAAAAAAGGGATAAGAAAACATATGGGATTCAATGGAACTGAACTGTTTATATCCCTACATGGGAAGATGACACTTTTAATTATAATACTCTTAAAAATTGCACCACAAATAGTACAGCTAGAAGGAATAAACATAGATAGAGGTTTTGGTATAAGTGAATGGGAGGGATGAGAGAGAGGAGTACACTGAGTGCAGAAGGAAGGGAGAGGTAGAATAGAGTAAGTTATTTCACATGAAGAGGCATGAAAAACCTATTACAGTGGAGGGAAAGTTGAGAGGGTGGGTGATGGCCATCGCTTGAGTCTTACTCTCATTGGTATTGACTCAAAGAGGGAATAATATGCACCATCAGTTGAACATGGAAATGTATCTTACCTAACAGAAAAGTAGGAGGGGAGGGGATTAAGTAAATGATGGGGACTGACGGAAGAGAGGGTAGACCAGGAGAGGCAGTAGAAGCAAAACTCTGTTGAGGAGGGAAAGGGTAAAAGGAGAGAGGACAAACAGGAGAAGAAACAGGATGGACGTAAATACGTAGTAATCATAACTGAATGTGAATGTGATGAACTCTCCCATAAAATGGAAATGGATAGCAGAGTGGATCAAAAACCAGAATCCTACAATATGTTGTTTACAAGAAACATACCTGAAGCTGGCACACACACACACACACACACACACACACACACACACACACACACACAGTAAAGGTAAGGGGCTAGTGCAGAATCTATCATGCTTTAGTTGAAGCAGGGGTAGCAATCCTGATCTCAGACAAAGAAAAGGCAAAAACAGATCTAATTAAAAGAGATAAGGAAGGAAACTACATCTTGCTGAAAGGTATCATAGACAATGAAGTAATATCCATACTAAATATATATGCACCAACTGGTATAGCATCCAAAATCTTCTTCTTTTTTTTTTTTTTTTGTTTAGGCAATGGGGTTAAGTGACTTGCCCAGGGTCACATAGCTAGTAAATGTTATGTATCTGAGGCTGGATTTGAACTCAGGTCCTCCTGAGTCCAGGGCTGATGCTCTATCCACTGCACCACCTAGCTGCCCCTAGCATCCAAATTATTAAAGAAGAAATTAAGTGAGTTACAGGTTCATAACCAAAAAAGAGATAGAGAACATTACAAAAATGTAAAATAAATAATTTTGATTATTTTAAATTAAAAAGCTTTTGCAAAAACAAATCCAATGCAACCAAGATTAGAAGGAAAGCAGGAATATGAGAATCAACTTTACAGCAAGTGTCTTTGATAAAGGTCTCGTTTCTCAAATATATAGAGAACTGAGTCAAATTTATAAGAATGCAAGCCATTCTCCAATTGACAAATAGTCAAAGGATATAAGCAGGCAGTTTTCAGATGAAGAAATTAAAGCTATCTATAGGCATATGAAGAAGTGTTCTAAAGCACTATTGATTAGAGAAATGAAAATTAAAACAACACTGAGGTACCACCTCATACCTATCAGATTGGCTAATATGACAAAAAAGGAAAATGATAAATGATGGAGAGCATGTTGGAAAATTGGGACACTAATGCACTGTTGGTGGAGTTGTGAACTGATCCAACCATTCTGGAGAGCAATTTGGAACTATCCCCAAAGGGTAACCAAACTGTGCTTGCCCTTTGATCCAACAATACCACTAATAGTTCTATACCCCCAAGAGATCATAAAAAAGGGAAAAGGATCTATATGTACAAAAATATTTATAGCAACCCTTTTTGTGGCAGTAAAATATTGGAAATTGAGGGGATGCCCATCAATTGGGAAATGACTGAACAAGCTGTGGTATATGAATATAATGGAATACTATTTTGCAATAAGAAATGCTGAGCAGGCAGATTTCAGAAAAGGCTGGAAAGGCTTCTACAAACTGATGCAAAGTGAAATGAGCAGAACCAGGAAAATATTGTACACAGTATTGGCAACATTGTATGATGATCAGCCATGAATAATTCAGCTCTTCTCAGCAACACAACGATCTAAGACTCACAAAGGAAAATGCTATCCACATACAGATAAAGAACTGAGGAACTCTGAATGCACATTGAAGCATACTTTTTTCACTTTATTTTTTTCATGTTTTTTTTTCTTTTGATCTGTTTCTTCTTTCACAATTGTCACTAATATGGAATAAGTTTTACATGATAGCACATGTATAAACTATATCAAATTGCCTACCATTTTAGGAAGGGGAAGGGGAGGGAGGCAGAAAAATTTGGAACTCAAAATCTTGTAAAAAATGAATGCTAAAATTGTCTTGACATGTAATTGGGAAAGCTACTATTAAAAAAACAAAAACCACAAGGGATTAAAAATAAATAAATAAATGAATATTGCATAAAGCAGTACTAAAAAAAAGACATTCACTTTTAAGTTATCATTATCTTAACAAATAGGAAAAACCCTTGGTATGACCCTCCCACAGAGACATCAGGACCATATGTGATAGAAGAAAATAATTTGCATCTCTCTGTGAGCTTATGAAACTTTTCTGTCCTGGGGAGAGGTGTACATGGCTTTTATCTACTTGAGCTGATTTACTGATTTCTTTTATAGATGGAGAAAAATCTCTCAATGCATTCAAGCACATTTATCCTGCTTGACATAGACAATTGGAAATTTTCACCGAGAAGATTGAAGCCATTTGATGAGAGCTCCCTAAATTCCTCTACTTTCCTCCTCCCCAGAAATTATAGAATCACAGAAATTCTGAGTTGGAATGATTTTGAGCACCCATCTAGTCCAACCCATCCCCCAAAAAGAAACCCCACTACAACATTCCAGAAAAGTCTTTGATTGAAGGTTTTTTTTTTTTTTCCGGTGAAAGAGAGCCTGCTGCCTCGTAAGGCAGCCCATTCCACTTTTAGATACAGATAAAGGAAACTTTTCCTCACATAAAAACTAATTTTATCTCTTTGTAACTTCTATCTATTTCTGCTAGTTCTATCCTCTGGGACAAGAAAAAATATCTCTAAACCTTTTCTTATATGATGGCCCTTCAAAAGCCTAAAAAACTGCCATCATGTTTGCCTAAGTCTTCTTTTCCCTCAAGCTAAACAGTTCCAGTCCCTTCAACTAATCCTCATTTAAATGATCTCAAAAGCTGCCAGCTCTTAGTTTCCCTCCTCTATGTGCTCTTTATCTTTTCCCTCGACCATGCCAATCTATGGGGTTCACAGTCATCTCTCTCCTTGTTTTTATTGCTGCATTTCTTGAAAAAGTTGTCTCTAGCTAGTGCATTCCCTTCTTCACCACTCACTTTCTTCTGAAATTTGGCATCTCCTTTGCTACTCAACTGAAAATTTTCTCTCCTGAAGTTCACTAATGACCTTCTGCTTGCATAATCCAACTGTCCATTTTTGGTCCTTATCTTTGTTGACTTCTCTGCAGCATTGGGTACTATTGAAATTCTCTCCTGTATATTTACTTCTTCCCTGGATTCTGAGATACCTTAATTTCTTGGTTCTTTTAGTACTCAAACCATTCCTTCTTTTTCTCCTTTTCTAGATCCTCTCCTACTTTTAAATTTCTTAAAGTAGATGCTCAGCAAGGTTCTGTCCTAGGATTTCATTCACTCCTAAAGCTTTAAATATTGCTAGTGGAGAAAGCTCCCTAATCCATACTGGCAGCCTTAACCTTCTTCCTTACTTTAGGACTCATGTCTCTGTTTGACTATAGGGAATCTCTACTTACATGGCCCATAAATAACTCAAAATCAGTGTCACAATCTGAGCTTATTTCCTTGCTCCTCTCTATCTAATCTTTATTATGTCACTTTTTTGTCAGTGGTAGCACCATTAAACTGATCTGAAACATTAGTATTATATATGACTTTTTAATCTCCTTTATCTCAAATATGAAATCATTTACCAAATTTTATTAATTCTACCTCTACATTTCTCACATTTCTTCCCTCTTTTCTATTTCCACTACTACTCACCATAGCACAGTTCTTTATTTCTTGGTCTGGTCAATTTTAATAGCTTCCTAATAGATCTTATCTTCACTTTCTCACACCACTATGAAATTAATCTTTTTAATGCATATTTTTGGTTATGTAATTTTTTTTTGCTCAAAAGTTTTCAATGACTCCCTATTGCCCACTGATTAAAGTTCAGACTCCTTACCTTGGTATTCATGCTGTTTCCCATGTCTGGGGTGTCTTTTCTCAGTTCTGCTTATCCATTCTTAAAAGTCAAACTTAAATATCATATCCTTCATGAAGCCTTCTCTGCTGCCTGTCTTCCAAACTATCAGTGATCTGTTACTTTTCAGAACTCATGCAGTACTTTGCAGTTCTCTTAGACAGCTATGAAATATTATGTATTATCTGAAATTAAATTTTGTTTTTTCCATCAACAAAAATCAATCTTATTTAATTTTCCTCTTCCAAACCATACTTAGAAGGAAAGAAAAACAATCCCCATGCTCCAAAACATGTATAATATAAAGCAAAACAAATTCCCACATTGGCTATGTCCAAAAAAAGTCTTAATCTGTACTCTGAATTCATTACCTCTTTATCAGGAGGTGGTAAGCATGTTTCATCACACATCCTCTGGAATTTTAGTTGTTGGTCATTGAATTGGTCAGAGGGCCTAAATCTTTCAAAGTTATTTGTCTTTATGTTATCATTGCCATTGTATAAATTATTCTTCTGGTTCTACTTACTTCACTCTGCATCAGTTCATACAAGTCTTTCTAGGTTTTTTTGGAAACTATTTCCTTCATAATTTCTCACAACATAATAGTATTTTGTCATGTTCATATACCATGACTTATTCAGCTATCCCCCAATTGATGAACACTCTTAGTTTCCAATTATTTGCTATCACAAAAGAGCTGCTATATATAATTTTGTGAATTGTTAGTTTGTTTTGTTTGGAACTAATCCCTCCCTTAAACTACTTTCCTCTTACTTTTCTGTTTCCCATGTATCTTTCTCTCTCTCTTTCCCTGTTGAGTGAAATGTATTTCTGTATGCAATTATGTAGAGTGTTTATTATTACTTCCTTTGATCAGTCCAGGTAAGAGTGAGGTTTGAGAGCCACTCCCCCCATCCCTTCCTCCTTGTTTGTATAAACTTCTACTTGTATACTCCAATCTTGTGAGATAATTTTCCCATCTCCCTCCCTCCCCACAAGTAGATTCTTTTTCCTTTTCCCTTTCCATTCTTTTAAGTCATCAAAACATAATAGAACCATTTTAAGAACCCTGTCTAGTTAGACTTCCTTTATGATCCTTGATGCTGATAGGGTTCTGAGAGAATACACATATTATCTCCTTACATTAGAATTTACACAGCTTAGCCCTGTTTAGTCCTTTGTAATTATTAATTTGTTTATTTTTATGTTTTTTTTTTCTTGATCCCTTTGTTTGCTTTTTAAAATTTCTAGGTAGGTCTGGTCTGTTCATTAGGAATGTTTGGAATTCCTCTATTTCATTAAAGCTTCTCCCCGCCCCCATAGGATTATATTGTTTTACTGGGTAAATTATTCTTGGTTGTAAGCCTATATCTTTCTTATAAAAAGCAAAAGATAGAAGATTACAACCAAGAAAATGTGTCCAGCAAAACTGAGTTTAATGCTATTAGACAAAAAATAGAGGGTGAGGAGGAGAAAACTTTCCATAGTCTATATACAAGGAGGAAGGGGTGGGGAAAGTGGCTCACACATCTATTATTGCATACAGAAATACATTTCACTCACACTTTTATGGCATAATTTTCCATGTAATACATATGATCTGTGTGTATACACATGTGTATTTATCAAATCAGATATTATAGGAAGCAGTAGGTCCAATATAAGAATAAGCATAACAGGAAAGAGGAGTGGGAATTCATGAGAGATAATACCAAAGAGGAGAGCCAGTAACAAAATCCATAGTCTCAGATGTGTGTATACAAATGCAGTATATATGTAATAAAAAATTGTGCATAGGAGATTTTAACACAAGGAGGCAAATGTGACCTTACAGGTGTCACTGAGACTTGGTGAGATGAAGTTTTTAATTCAGCTATATCTCTGAGGGGACATACCCAAATATTCAAATGATTTATGATTGCATTAATTTGGATGCCATCTCTAATGATGTATTTTGCCGCCCATCCATTTCTGTCCATCTCTGCTATTCATATCAATGTCTTCCCATAGCATCATCATCAGGGCTCTACATAATGTGCTGGGCCCTCCCTCAAATTCTTCTGACATTGACACGATGAAAGTGTTAACACTTGGGCTGTCCAAATGTAATTTTTCACTCTAGCAATGTGTCCAGGTAACTTTTTCTGAATGTACTTTTTATTTAAAATTTTTTTTCAATTACAAATCATTTATTTTTCTACCTCCCACATACCCCTCTCTTGGGGGGAAAAACTCTCCCATACATTTTCCTGATGGAATATTTCATTTTTGTTCTTTTTCAAAGTGCCTCACTGGTTACAGTTGTAGCCTGATTACATCTACCATATGCCTCTCCATTGTTCTCTGTGTGATATTTAGTTTCAATTTTTTTGAGATTTGATTCAGTTCAAAGAAACATTTATTAAGCACCTATTATGTGCCAGGCACTATATTAAGTGCTAGGGATGTAAATAAGAAAAAGAAAGAGTTCCCATCCTCAAAGGCTTTACAATCTAACAGGGGAAGACGATACACTGAAAGAAGCTAACAAGGACAAGGAAGTACTTGTTGCAGAGGCACAATATTCTTGGAGTCAAAATCAAGTAGTGCTACTGATGGAGAATGGAGAGTTACCTGGAAAGTTCTGAATGTTCAGAGTGCTCTGTAAAGGAAAGCTTTGTGAGGAGTTTATCCAGCCCTTCAAGGAGAGGGGAGAGGCAACTCAGGGTGTTGAAAAGGTATTGAGCATCAAAACCTCAATCATCCAGGGTCACAGAGGTAAGTCACTATCTGAGGACAGATTTGAACACAGGGCTTCTTGACTCCAGGCCCGGTGCTCTATCCACTGAGCCACCTCAGTGTGGCAATGAAATTTCAGGTGATCAGCTTATCCTGGGGGAAGGTGGCATAGAAGACTAGGCTTGGAGTTAGGAAGATTCATCTTCTGAGTTCAAATTGGTCTCAGACACTCACTAGCTATGTGACCCTGGGCAAGATAATTAACCTCTGATTGCCCAGTTTCTTCAACCTAAAGTGAGGGTGATAATGGCACCTACCTTCCAGGGTTGTTGTGAGGATTAAATGAGATAAGAATTGTAGAGGATTTAACACATAGTAGATGCTACATAAATGCTATTTTGAGACTGTTATATTCTATATTTAACAGTTATATAGCAACAGTAGTAGAATACAGCAACAAGAATAGCATTAAATATATGAGTTTTTGTTTCTGAGAAATGCTTGGGATAATTAAAAGAACTCTGAAATTTTCTCAAAGCAGTCCAATCCACTTTCCTCCCATTTAATTCTAGACCCAGCTCATTGTTTATCTGTGCTGTCTGTGCTAGAGACATGCCCATAGTAGTGTGAATCACCATACCAAAAGAATCCTTCAACTTGGCTCTTGTGCTGGCTCTGTAGCATTGCAGTTATGAGTACTCTGGGTGAGCGGATGGCCCAACATATAGAGGCATAATAAGTAGAGTTCTTCACTTGGAGTGAGGAAGAGCTGAGTTTGAATTTTCCTTCAGACACCAACTAGCTGTGTGGTCACTGGTAAGTTGTTTATTCTCTCTTAGCTTAAACATCCTCATCTGTAAAACGGGGATAATAAGAGCATCTAGTTCAAGAGTTGTTGGGAGAATCAAATAAGATAATACAGATAAGGTGCTGTTAAAACTTTAAAGTGACAAAGAAATATTAGTTCTATACTTCCCTATTTTATGTATTATTGAATGTTTGCTATCAGAAGATTGTTGAATATCATCTTATGAGAAGTCATTGAAGGATTTTGGTATATTTAACCTGGAGAAGAAAAGATTTAGCTAGGACATGATAAAAGCCTTCAGATATCTGAGGGTCTATTATGGAGAAAACAGATTCAATTTGATATACATACATATATATGTATGTTATACATATTAGTTACATATTATGCATTTATATATATATATATATGCATACATCTCTTTCTTTCTCTTTGTTTCTTTCTGTCCATCCATCCATCTATCCATCCATCCAACCATCTATCCAATCATCCATTCATCTATCTGTCTGTCTGTCTGTCTGTCTGTCTGTCTGTCTGTCTGTCTATCTACGTATCCTGCCTTGAGTCAGCTAGGTGGCTCAATAAATAGAGCTCTGGGCCAGGAGTCAGGAAGACTTGAGTTCAAATCCATCCTCAAACACTTATTAGCTATACAACCCCAGGCAAGACACTTAACATCTGTTTGCCTTAATTTCCTCAATTGTATAATGGGGATAATGATACCTTGCAGAGTTGTTTTGAGGAACAAATGGCATATTTGTTAAGAACTTAGCAGAGCACCTGGCATGTGCTATATAAATGTTTATTTCTTTCCTTCCCTTTCCTCCAAATGATTACTTTTTATTTATTTTGTATAATTTATGATGTACGTGCTATCTCTTTCAATGTAAATGCTTTGAGGGTCAGCTATTTCATTTTTGTCTTTGTATCTCCAGTACCAGTGCCATGCCTGGCACAGAGTAGGTGTTAATCAATTGAGGGAGCTAAGTTTCTTGGCACACTAGCAATGAAGTATCAAGGATGGGTTTGCCCTACCTGTCCCCCTGGTGAGGTGCTTGGCTGAGACAATTGGGACAATCTGTAGCCATGGTACAGAATTACCCAAATCCATGGCAAGGGAAGAAGATGAGCATCAAAACTCAAGCCTGAGTTCCAAGCATGAGAACATACCATGTCTTTCCTGATTGGAAGGAGCTTACATTGCCCATCCATCACAAATGTAGTCTATGTTAACCCAAGTCAAGTCGTTAAATAATAACAACATCAAAATGGTAATTATGATTGGGAACAACTTATCTTAGGTAAACCTAGCTATTTTCTTGACTGTCTTTTAGTGTCTGCAGGGCTGAATGACAGATTTAGAATTTTTCTTGCTTTTAATCAGCAGTGATTTCATTACTTTTTGTCTTCAGCTCTCAAGGTGACAATTTGTCCTGCACTAACAGAATAGCTAGGAAAAATATTAGGAAAATTAGACCAAATGAGAGTAAAATGCCATAAGGACATTTTAGTTCTATTATGATCTATTTTACAAAACTGTAGGACACTGAACAAAATGTTCTGAAAAAAAGCCCTCTTTTTTTTTTTGAGATTTCTTTTTAAAAGCCGAACAAATGTTTCAGCTAATCTATAATTTACACAAATGTGGAGCACTTTATAATATTGACATGCTGGAAGTTAGCTCACTAAATTTTCCTCAAGCAAAGAATGAGATAAAGAGGCAAATAATCGGTGTTCACAGCATATGTGCTGCCCCGCCTTTTTAACTGAATTGCATAATGTCTATTATATGTGTTTTCTATCTATCTAGTTACATATATGTACATATATCTATATTTTTGCCATAGTAGTCTTTCTCCCTCTTTGGAGTGTATATCTCTTCTCTCTTTATATTGAGTTCCTACTTGGAAAGACTTATAAGCAACAATAACTGAGAGCACTTTCAAGTTTGCAAAGCTCTTTAAATATATTATCTGATTTAAGGCTCACCAACCTCCTGAGGTAGGTAATATAGGTATTATTATTCCCAATTTTAAAGGTGATGAAACTGAGTCTCAGGAAAGCAGTCACTTGGTCTAGATGCATAGCCAGTAAGTATCAGAGACAACATTTGGATTGAAGTCTTCCACAATGTAAGCGCGTTTTATTTTATTCACTCTGTTACACTGCCTGAATATGTGTTCAGAACTTTGTCTCTACAGGCTATTTGAAGTAGAATAAAATCTTTAGTCAGAGCCTGGGGGAAGGACTGTGGGAGGAGAATAGGAGACCTGTGATCCCTGGAGAGCACAACTGGTTGCTGAAGTGCCAGGTGCATGTAGATAAAAAGGAGGGAAGGATGAAGGGCAGCTCATTTATGGCCCAGTCAGCAAGTACCTTGTTGATGTTGCAGAAAAAAACAGTAGAAATATCATTAGAACATTAAACCTTTTGTTGAGTACTTTTGTCTGTATCTTCAGCACCTAGAACAGGATGGGGCATGTAGAAGAAATTTACTGAATGCTTGTTCATGCATTGATGAATGGCCAACTGGAGAGAGAGAGAGAGAGAGAGAGAGAGAGAGAGAGAGAGAGAGAGAGGAAGGATCAAGAAGTGGAATGATAAGTGGCAATAAAAACACAGAAATGGATAACCTCATCGCTAAAGTATGGTGGCCAGCTTCTGAGGAATACAGCTCTTGCTGCTTCCCCTGCCTGGAGTACCTTTCCTATTCTTTTCTACCTGTCTCTATCCTCCTCATTGTTCAAGGCCTGACTTCAGTCTTCTATGAAATGTTCCCAAAGGTCACATTGTTTTCTCCTTTTGACTTCTTTCAAGCTTACTTTTCTGTATCACACAATGTCATATTATTCCATACTGCCTCATTCAGTAATTGTTTTATATGTATTCATCTTAGCCACTCAAGTAGGTTGTCAGTTCCTGTGGGGCAGGCCTATGTTGCCTGTCAGAGCTAGATGCATCATACATCCTCAGTAAATAATTTTTGATTGATAGATGTTAGTTATAGTCCTGAAGACTCCTCCTTCCTTCTCTTGCTTATTCCCTTAGAAGCATCCATACATGTTCCTGGATACTTACACAAACATGTTCATAAAATTCATAACTTTCAGAGGCCTTTAGAACAAATAAATAAACAAACAACAAACAAATCTAATTAATATGATCACAGAGTCAAAGGATTTTGTTTTAGAAGGGACCTCCTAGGGTACCTAATCCTGACCATGAATTCCTTTGGCAATATCTCCAATAATTGGCCTCTGTTTGAAAGCCTCCAGTTAGGGGATCATAATATTCCCCATTTGGACAAGCCTAATTGTTAGACTTCATTTAGTCATTTAAAAAAAATCTACCCATTAAACACCCATTTGCATGCATAGCATTGTTATAGGTACTGGGATAGTAAACACTACAGTCCATTTTGCTGAAGTTAACTTTGTAGGCTCCTTGGGAATATCTAGTTGTCTGTAATTACCTTCGGAACTCTTCTACAAAGTTCCCACCCCATGCTGAAGTTTAAATGAACTCATCCCTTCACATCTCTGTGGTTTCTAACATATTTCATCCAGTAGCTGACTAAGTTCTGTTTTGGATCTTATCAATCTGTCTTGATTTTTGGTCTCTTAAACTTGGAGTTGCCACATTCTTCATTTTTTTTTAACTGGTTAGAAGGGACTTTATCATAATTATAATTGATTTTTTTTACTCTGAACTTAAACACCAAAAAAAGACAATATTTCCATATAAACAGCAGAACACTAAATAGAGGATTTTATATTAAACTGTGTATATCCACTTCACACCTCTTGCTTTTTAAAAGGTATATAATAAATTTCACATATTACTTTCAAAACTATCCTGCTTGTCTGCGCTTTTGTCTATTCTCCTCTGTTCATTTCTTAAGTGGCCTCCCCCTTCATTCACTGTTATTAAGTACCACTTACCCCATGACCACCTACAATTAAAAATAGAAAAAATTCCTAATCAAGCAAAATGAATCCGCCTCTTTCAACAACTTGAATACACCACCTTTGTCAGGAGGTGGGTAACATGTTTCTTGATAAGTTCTTTGGAGACATGGTTAATCATTGCATTGATCAGAGTTCCTTTAAAGTTATTTTTCTTTATAAAGTTGTATAAATGGTTTTCCTGGTTCTTAGCAATTTACTCTGCATCACTTTATATCTTATGGGACTCTCTGAAATTTTCTCTTTTGTCATTTTTTTAAGGAAGAATAATTTTCCATTACATTTATATGCCACAATTTGTTCAGGCATTGTCTGATCAATGTATACCCGCTTAGATTCTAGTTCTTTTCTTTTGTTCCCCTTCCACATTGTCATCTTATCTCAGCTCTTTCCTCTACTCCTGCTTGTATTCCTCTAAAATTAAATTTATTTCTACTCTAAAATGATTGTTCATGTGTTCAAATTTCCTTTGTCCATTTCAGGTGAGAATTATCTTACTTGGTTATGAGAAATAGTAAGTTTTGCCCCTTCAATCCTTCTTTCCACACTAGTATATTCCTTTTATTTTCACTACTTTTTCTCCTCTTAAAACACTTAGAACCAATTGACCACTAGGTCTTTTGCTTTTCTTATTTATCTCTCTCCATACTCTTTCAAGACAGTAAGATTTGAAGGAACATTTGTTTCTTTGTCCCCTATTAGAATGTTAGCCCATCATCATATAGCCCTTCTTATTGCTCAAATAAATGTATCTCTTTAGGTTTTTCTGATCTCTAGTTTTTGTGTTTTAATGTTCCTACTCAGCTCTCATTTTTAATCAAAAATACTTTAAAGTTCTCTATTACATTAAAATTCAACTATTTCCCTTATAGGATTATTCTCAGGCTTTGTAGGATAATTTACTCTTTTGTTTTTTGGAATATTGTATTCCAAGCTTTCCTCTTTTCTGGAATTTATGTAATCCCAAATGTGCATCCTTTGTACTTCAACAATTTTCTTTTTCTAGATGCTTGTTAAATATATATATGTATGTATATATATATATATATATACACACATAAAATGTGTGTGTGTGTGTGTGTGTGTGTGTGTATATATACATACCTAGGAACTCTGGATTTTGACTGTCATGTTCCTTGGATTTTTCCTTTTAGTATTTCTTTTACAAGGTGATTGGGGAATTCAACAACAATAACAACAACTGGGTTTTCCTGTTACCCAGGATAGAACAGAAGCCACTCCCAGGTCTAATTTCATCTGTTGATCAGCACAGGGCTTGGACCTGCTATGTTTCTGGCCTGGGCTAGTTTGATCTTCTGCCTGCTATTCCATCTTCTCTGCCCAGCTCCAAAATCAATGAATTCTTTCTATCTTCATTTTGGTTCTTGTAGATGTGGGTAATTTTCATTTATGATTTCTTGAATTATAGTGTCCAGGCCTTTTGTTTTAAATCATTGTTTTCAAGATATCTAATGATTTTTAAATTTTCTCCTCCTTGACCTATTTTTCAGGTTAGCTATTTTCATTCATTTATTTATTAATTTTTTAGGCAATTGAGGTTAAGTGACTTGCCCAGGGTCACACAGCTAGTAAGTGTCAAGTGTTTGGTCTGAGGCCAGATTTGAACTCAGGCACTCCTGACTTCAGGGCTGGTGCTCTATCCACTATGCCACTTAGTTGCCCCCAGGTTAGTTATTTTTAATGTCACATATATTTTCTTTTTTTCTTTTTTGCAATTTTAAATTTTTTTGACTGTTTCTTTCATGGAATCATTGATTTCTCTTTAGTCTTTTCTAGCTTTTAGTGATTCCATTTAGTGGTTAAGGTTTAAAACACTTTCTCTTTTGAGCTATTTATTCTCATTCCATTTTTTCTTTCAGAGATTTTATTTCATTTTAAAATTTCTTGCTTCAATTACTCTAGGTATTTATGTAGTCCTTGTGGAAAATATATCTTTTTCTTTCCTTTTGGGGGATCTCTAGATTTGCAATAATTTTTTTCTTTTGATATGGGTTAGTGTTTTCTTGGTTTACTAGTCATTCTATTGTTACTTTCTGAATTGGAGCTCTTTGCTAGGGATAGTCTGTGTCCCTTGCTGCACTTTTGCATGGGGTGGTCAGCCCTGTTTCTTCTCACCCTCATTCACCTGCATTCCTGCACTAACCTCTTGCTCCCATGTATAGGCTCCCTGTATTCTTGAGGTTGACAGCACTAAATATCCAGTACCCTCTATGGTATCACAGGATATGATGCTGGAGACCTTGGAGCCCAAGGGTGTCTCAATCTAAAACACTGCTCACCACTATACCTACACTATTTGCTTTTTAATGAGGCTTCCAAGGGTCCCTCTGTAGGTTTACAGGTATACTGGAGCTTTCTTGTGGGAGCCTTCCATTCTTATTGCCTCCAGATAAAGAGCCCTTCAGGCTACACATGTCTCTGGCCCTTCTCTGGATGGATTTTTAGTGCCTTTCTGTAGTAGAATTCAGTAATGGTAGTTTGTCATTGGGTTCCTTATTCATTATTCAATCCGGTGTGAATTTCAGGCTTTTGTTGGAGTAGATGTAGGGGAGATATAGCTTTGCTTAGGTAGCCCATCTTGGCTGGAAGTCATCTGTCTTTCATTACTCCTACCCTTACTTGTACTTCTTCTGTTGGCATATGAGATCAGGTTATTGTCCAGAATGGAGAGGGCATTTAAAAAGGGGTAGGACTTTTGGAAGTAGAGATATGGCTTCAGCACTAATGCATTGTTGGTGGAGTTGTGAAATGATCCAACCATTTTGGAGAGCAATTTGGAACTATGCCCAAAGGGCTATAAAAATGTGCATACCCTTTGACCCAGCAATAGCACTTCTAAGGCTATATACCAAAGAGATCACACAAATGGGAAAAGGACCCACATGTACAAAAATATTCATAGCAGCTCTTTTTGTGGTGGCAAAGAATTGGAAATTGAGAGGATGCCCATCAACTGGGGAATGACTGAGCAAGTTGTGGTATATGAATGTGATGGAATACTATTGTGCTATAAGAAATGATGAACAGGCTGACTTCAGAAAAACCTGGAAGGACTTGTATGGTCTAATGCTGAGTGAAGTGAGCAGAACCAAGAGAACATTGTACACAATAACAGCCACATGGTGTGATGACTAATATTGATAAACTTAACCTTTCTTGGCAATACAAGGATCTAAGACATCTCCAGAGGCCTTGCGATGGAAAATGCTATCCACATCCAAAGAAAGAACTATGGAAGTTGAATTGCTATTTTTTTCTCTTCTGTTGAGTTTTGTTTCCTCTTCTGATGGTTCCTCCTATTGGTTTTAATTTTTACTTACAACATCACTAATGTGAAAATATGTTTAATATGAATGTAAATATATAGCCTATATCAGATTATGCACCATCTTGGGGAGAGTGGTGGGGAGGAAGGGGGAGAAAAATTTTAAACTCAAAAGCATATGGAAGTGATTATTGATAAATCAAAATAAATTAATAAAAAATAAATAAAATAAAAAAAAGAGATATGGCTTCAGTCTCCTACTTGTCCTTGGAAAAATCATGGTGCCTTTTAGATAAAATAACCTTGGAAATAAATTAGAATCATGGAATTTAGGGAATGAGAAAATCTTTCAGATAATTTAACAATGATAATAAATAATTAAACTTGCAAGAATAATAGCAGAATACCAACTTCTCCTAGGACCATTGGAACTCCATCAAAGAAGATGAAAACAAGACAAGTAACAATTATAATGATAACTGACATTTACATAATGCATCAAGGTATGTAAAATACTTTATTAATCTTAGTGTATTTGGTCCTCACAATAAACCTGTGATATCAGTTACATTATGATTCCCGCTTTGCAGATTAACAAACTGCTTTTCAGGTTAAATGACTTGCCCAGGTTCACATAGCTAATAAATATCTGAAGTGGAATTAGAACCCAGACACTCCAAATTCCAAGTGCAGCTCTCAGTCAACCTTCCCACTCTGCATCACTTAGTATAACCCTATTCATTTTATAGAGTAGACTAAAGCCAATAGAAATGAAATGACTTGTCCAAGGTCTTCTAGTTAGTCTGTAACACAGGTCCTCTGATTCCAAATCTCTTGCCCGTCCTTTTCACTCTATCACATTACCTCAGAACAGTGTTCTTATCTAAAAGGAAAAAAATATGACCCCATCAATCAACAAACATTTATTAAGCACCTACTATGTGCCAGACACTGTGTTAATTGGAGATACAAAAATAGGCAAAAGATAGACCCTGCCCTCAAAAAGCTTAAAATCTAATGGGGGAGACAGCATGCAAAGAAGTATATACAAAGCAAGATATAAAGGAAATAATTAACAAAAGGAAAGAACTAGAATTAAGAAGAGTTGGGGAAAGTTGCCTGTAGAAGATGGGATTTTAGTTGGAACTTAAAGGAAGCCAGGGAGGTCAGTAGTAGGAATGGAAGAGGGAGAAAGTTCCAGACATGGGGGACAGCCAGAGAACATACTTAGAGCTGAAAGATGGAGTGTCTTGTTTGTGGAACAGCCAGGAAGCTGGCATCACTGGATTGAAGATTATGTGTCAGGGAGTAAAGTAAAAGTAGACTGGAAAGGGAAAATAGGGCTAGGTTATGAAGGGCTTTGAATGCCAAACAGAACATTTTGTATGTTTCTGGAGGCAAAAGTAAAGTCACTGGAGTTTTTTGAGTAGGGGTGGTGGTGGTGGTGGTGATGGGGTGACATGGTTGGACACTTGCTTTAGGAAAATCACTTTGGTAGTTCAATGGAAGATAGATTGGAGGGGGTAGGGATTTGAGACAGGCAGACCCACCAACAGGCTATTGCAATAATCTAGGCATGAGGTGATGAGGGCCTGCACTAGAGTAGTGGTAGTATCAGAGAAGAGAAAGGGGACATATTAGAGAGATGTTGCAAAGATAAAATAGACAAGCTTTGGCAACAGATTGGGTATGCAGGTGGTGAGAGATAGTGAGGAATCCAGGATGGATTTTCCTAGGTTGTGAGCCTGACTACCTGGGAGGATAACATTGCCATCTACAATAATAGGGAAGTAAGAGGTGGGGAGAGTTTAGGGGAAAAGATAATGAATTTTGTTTTGAGCAGACTGAGTTTAAGATGTCTGCTGGACATCCAGTTTGAGATGTCTAAAAGGCAGTTGAAGAAGAGAAATTGGAGGTCAACCCAAAGATTGGGGCAGGAGAAGTAGATTCAAGAATTATCAACATTAGAAGAGATCAAGTTGGACAGCTTAGGAACTGGGTCTCAAAGAACATGAGGAATCTGAGTGGAAGAACAAAAAAAGGGAAGAGATTTATGTGGGTGGAATAAACTTAGGATGAAGTAGTTGAAAACATGCTTGGGTTAAGGGGGTTTTAGTCTAATCATGCCTAACTTGGATTCTGCGGCCAGTCTAAGATGGACTGGAGAACTAAGAGGTTAAATCTGATCCACTCTCTCTCTGCTTTAGAGAAACCCACGAGGTGGGCTTTTTTCTTTTGATATTGACAGGATTCATGAATCCTTTTTTATTCCTCTGTGAAATGATAGCCATTTACCCTCCAGCATATGGGAGGGAGGATCATGTCATGGGGCTTTGGTAAATACTGGAAACCATTTCTACAGTCTTTAATATTTATCCTAACAACACATACATTGGTATGTTTTGTATGTGTGGCACTGTGAGTTAGTTGACATTGCAACCTATAACATTTGCTCCACCTTCTCATGTAATGAATAGCCTTCTATTACAATGGTATTGATTGATTCATTTTTCCATTTAGTTTTACACTCCAGAATGGAAACTGTTAGCTGTTTGTGACATAAGTGGTCTTCATTTGTTGTTTCTATACTCTTGACTCTTTATGCTGGCAGTGCATATGAATGATGATAATAGCTACTTAATTGAAAACATTGGAATAAAAAATGGAACCATCCTTGGTGTGAGAAGGCAGGTTTCTCAATAAAGAGGTGTCAGATGGATGTTGGGTTTTTGGTCACCCTGTGCTAATTGCCCCTTTCACCCAACATAATACTATAATGATGAGTTATTATTTTTCAAATGATGTTTTCCTCATAGGAGATGCAGATGCAATATATGCTTTCCTTCTAGCCCAAATTTCTGAAAAATGCTCTACATCCTCAATGCTTCAATTTAATAAAAATGGAGTTGTTTTGTTTTTGCTTTTTGACTAGTGATTGGGATTTAAAGCATTTATTTATAGAATATTTTGTAAAAAAAAAGAAACCTTTTTCTACTTGCAGGGACAATGTTTATATTCTGAACACTGCCTTCTGTAGCATTTGTGTCAATCCTTTGTTGGTCTTTTTCAAGCTGTGATTTTAAAAATAATCTAGAACTAATATATCTAATGAATATTCAAGTATTGCAAAGAAACATTTGAAATCCTTCAGTCAGCATCTTTCTGGGAAACAAGGATGATTATAGCAGAGAGTATTTGGAAGTTATTTGTGGTTTGACACAGCCAGGTATCCTTTCACCCATTTAAATGCGGTACACATAGTAGGCAGTTAATACAAACCTGCTGACTTGACAAACCTCATTGTAGATGCATTTTTGCATAGTCTGGCCTCCCCTCAGGGCAGGGGCCTAGACTGTGAACATTATCATTGTTATTGTCATCACCACCATCACCAGCCCCACCATCTTGGTTTTCTAAGCCTTTTTGATGGGTTTCAGAGAGAAATAGTTCTGGGACAGGTCACTATTCTGCTGTTGTTAATATTCTGTGGACTATTATATAGGCGAACAGAAGCTGCTTTCTATAATTTATTAAAAATATTATGACACAAGCTTATTCTCCATAGGCTCACTAAAAATGTTTGCTGTGCAATTCTAGTAGCAGATAGAACAACAGGGATAATATGCACCTTATGCTATTCTCACATGATTTTTATCTCCTCGGCTGTATCTGCATTTTGAAAGCTTTTGTTGTACATTGCTGAGAGATTAAATTTTGCATTTCACAATGATGTATGCACAGTTTCTACCATTTCCTTGTATAATCTTCATTGATTGCTAAGTCCAGGATCCTTAGTATAACTATTCCATAACTTTGGGTGGCACTAATCTTATCCTGAGTTGTCATCATGAATGTCTTCCTTTCCACAAACAGATCCTCACTCTCAGCCACTTAATAATTGCATCTTTGTTAACATGTTCAATTGTTGGCTGTGTTCATGCAAATATTGTCCATGGAGGATCCTTTGATTCTATTCTTAGATCTTAACTATTTTATACGCTCTGCGGCAAGAGGCAAACCACTTCTGGTTACATTCGACAAATACAATAGCATGTACCTATTATCAGCCTTTATTATTGGTCTATGAAGTGATATCTATTTGTTCCAAAAGTATTTCTATAGAATTTTGACCTAATTTTGTATTTTTGAAAAAATGTCCATCAATCATCTTCCTTTTTGATAAAGGAACATTACCACCACCACCACCACCACCACCACTACCATCACCATTACCAGTACTACTGCTCCTACTAAAATTTTAGATACATTATCTTATTTAATCTTCATTAGAACAATATAAAATCAATGGTATAAGTATTAATATTATTCTCATATGTAGCACTGTTTTGACCATATCTCTGAAAAGAGCTGCCAAGGATATGAGGATGTTAGAGATGAATACCTGCAAATCTAGGCAGAAGACTCCTAATGTACTCCTCTTCAGTCCCTGAGGAGTTCTGCCCTGTCCTTGGGCCTGAAGGAAGGGTTGACTGAATCATAAGCTAGCACCTCCCATCCTTTGAAGAAGTAGGAAGAGAAAAGGAAGAAGCCATGAGAGCAAGGAGAAGTGGGAGCATTAGAAGTGCTGACTCCATGGAAGAATGCATGAGAGGGTCAGTACCTAAGATCCACATTGGAGTAGGTCTTGCATGACTGATACTCATTCCGATTATACACTGAAACCTATAATTCTTCCTTGTCCCTCTCATCTTTCTCTTTGATATTTCTATTCTGGTTTGGTAGGTCCATCATAATTTTAATTTTTTTTAAAAAAGATCTTAAATTTATTTTTAATATTCTTTTTAAAAATATTGAGCTCCAAATTCTGTTCCTTCTTTCTCTTTCCATACCTATTGGGAAGGCAAGCACTATATCGATTATACATCACCATAATTTCTTGAAAGCTTTTTTTTAAACCTTTTTTGTGTTTAAATATTTACTTGTTCACTTAACTTGTGAATGTGATAAAGGTGTCAGCCAAATGCATTGTTAAATTGTATATGCTGCTGTTTGAATGTACCTTTAGGAAGTGTGATTGGGAACTGTTTTGAGGGGAGAAAGTTAGATTTAAAATGTCAAGCATTTCACCAGAGCAGGATTTCTTGTTGGAGACTTGGCTCAGACTCAACAGAAAAAGTTATTTATTCATTTTTCTAACTTCCAAGACAGAGAACACACACACGTGCATACATGCATGCATACATATATGTATACATATGCATATGTGTGTGTGTGTGTGTGTGTGTGTGTGTGTGTGTGTGAATAAAATCTAGGAAAATGAGTCAGTACCAGTGGGCTACTGACTGGTTGGGCTACTATTGAGGCAGAGATCCACCATTATTCCATGGTCTAGTATTCACTCCAGAGGGGATGGGCTGAGGGAATAGCTTGAGAGAGGATCATATCATAAAGGGAAGAGTAGTTTTGCCCACAAAAAGTGTGGTGGAGAGCAAAAGTGACTGATACCTACTGTCCTGTCAGCAGCTCAGCTGTGACAATAACACCACTGCCACATATAGATGCAGAAACTGAAACTTAGAGAGACTTGCGAGTGGATGTACAAGTGTAGAGGTGGAATTCAAGGTCAAACTAGATTTCATTTGCTTTCGAGTTCAGCATTTTCCCCACTATGACACTCTCCCTTCACTTTGTGAGCCCTCTGATAATATTGCCTAGGTGACCCTATAAGGCAGCATGTAAGAGATGCATAATCTGTTGTTGATCAGCCTATACCCCTTCTATGGAGTGTATTATCTATGGTCAGAGAGTGAAAAAGCACAGGAACTAGAAGTAAAACTTGGGACATGAGAGAAGGGGTTGCATCTTAGACTACTTTCAGTTGCATGGTACAGTAGAAAGAATTTGTATACAGAATTGGAGGACTTGGGTTTGATTCTCAGATCTGTCACTTATTATTACCATGGGCAAGTCATCCCCCCATCCCTTCCCAGGTCCTTGGCTTCCTCATCTTTATTTATCTGGGAGGCAATTGGGGTTAAAAGATTTGCCCAAGGTCACACAGCTAGTAAGTGTCTGAGGCTGGATTTAAACTCAGGTCTATGGACTTGAGTGCTGGTGCTCTATCCACTGCACCACTTAGCTGTCCTGGCTTCCTCAACTTTAAATTGAGGCGACTTGAATAGATTAACTCCAAAGTTCCTTCCCTATCTAAATCTATGTTACTATGAGCATGAGTAACTAGGTGGCACAGTGCCAGGCCTGGAGTCAGGAAGACCCATCTTCCCAAGTTCAAATCTGACCTCAGACACTTATTAGCTGGGTGATCCTGGTCAAGTCACTTAACCCTGTTTGCCTCAGTTCCTCAACTGTAAATGAGTTGGTGAAGGAAATGGCGAATCACTCCAGTGTCTTTGCCAAGAAAACCTCAAGTAGGGTCACAAAGAATCGGATAAGACTGAAAAATGATTGAATAAGAACAACATGAGTATGAACACAAGATTCTCAGGTTTTCCAGCTACTCATTCATTACTCTCCTGTCTCTCCTTCCCCAACAACAGAAATCCTTCATTGTTTCTAAAATGTGACCACTAGGCAGAGTTTTGCTGCCAGTTCATCAACAAGGGAACTATCTCCAACTGAGTTGGGGAGCAAGTAGAACTTTCTCATTGTTGAAATTGCAGGCACTTTTTAGCTCTGATCACGGAATTCATTAACCTCAGCTGAAAATTTGTGGCCATTATGATGTTGTGAAAACTATAGTATTTTCCCATTCTGTATTGCTGCTTCTGCAGTGCAGGTGATAATGTTATCCCTTAAAAACTTTATAGCCTCCCTTGACACCCTTGTTTATCTTCAAAATATTAGATGTAATGAACCTACATTTTACAGAAAATATTTGCCTACTTGAGATGTTCTTTCTTTGGAGAAGGGGGGGATGTAACATGAAATTTTCTGTGATGTGAGCATTTCCCTTCTATTTGCAGTGAGCTAAATTCATCTCTTGACTTGTTGAGGCAGCTGATTGCACAGTGGATAGAATGCTGGGCCTAGAGTCAGGAAGACCTGAGTTCAAATCTGGCCTCAAGACACTTACTAACCATGTGATGCTGCTTAAGTCATTTAAGATCTGTTTCAGTTTACTCAACTGTAAAATGAGGATAATAATACCACACACCTCAGAGGGATGCTGTGAGGATCAAATGAAATAATCTTTATAAAAAGTGCTTAGCACAGTGCCTGGCACCATAGTAGGTGCTATATAAATGCTTATTTCCTCCCTTTTCCCTTCCTCTTCTTTTAATGAAGTTAATGAAGGAATAATAATGTCTCACATTTGTAAAATGTCTATTGCACCCTTTGGGATTGAAGTTATAATTTAATTGCTCCAGAGTGAGGAAAATTCTTCTAGCAATTCAGATAGATACCTACCTACTCTTCAACTTTTAATCTTAGAGCTAGAGGTCTTAACCTTTTTGTGTGTCATTGACAACTCTTCTGGCAGTTTGGTAAAGCCTATGGACCCCTTCTCAGTATAATGTTTTTAAATATATGAATAAAATTCATAGGATTACAAAGGAAACTGATTATATTGAAATATAGTTTTCCGTATATACATATATGTTTATACATAAAAACAAGGTCACAGATCCCATATTAGAATGGGCAAGGGCACTGAAAGATTAAGTGACTTGCCCAAGGCCATATAGCTAGTACAATTTCTGTAAGAGTCAAGACATGAACCCAGAGCTTACTGACAGCACCACCCCACGTCCAAAGCCCTAATTTTATAGATGAGAAAACTAGGGCCCAAGGAAATGAAATGACCTGTCTAAGGTCACAGTGGTAGGAGGCTTCTTTAGGTTTGACAATTTTTATTGTGTTATTTCTGAAATGGGGCACTTTGGTCCAGAGCATTACTTTTCTCTAACCTTATCACTCTTTTCCTGCCTCCTTCCTTCTATAGCCCTGCTCCAGAGCATGAAAAAATAGACAAGTGGAGGAATGGGTTCAAGGTTGGGGAGAGTCCATTAGTGTTGGTGGTTGGAGAGGAGGTCCCTTTATTTTAAATTCTCTGGTTAAAACTTTGGGAAGAGTTTGAGTGAAGGTATATTTGAATACCAGGGAAATGTTCTGAAAAAAAGTCTTTTTTTGTCATTTTCTTGGAAACTTCAAAAACAGATGGTGAACTCAGTCCTTCTCCCTTAGGATGTACTATCACCACTGAATTATTTACTTTTTGCCTTTGCCCTTCTTGTTGGAAGCAGTTCTGGAAATGTTACTTATCCCCGGGTGTCCTCTTTGTGACTTCATATTTTCTTTCTCTTTAAGGAGATGCTATGGGCTAAAGTCAAGCTGTTCTGGAGCTCCATTTGCCAAGGTAGTGGTCATAGCCATCATGGTGTGGTTGAGAGAAAGCTAGCCTTGGTGTCTGGAAGACCTGGGTTCAAGTCCCACTTCTGAACAAGTGGGTGACACTTGGCAAGCCACTTACCTCTTCAGTGCCCTAGGTAACTCTTCAAGACAATCATCTGCACTGGGTAATTCCTCACAGCAAAGGGATCTTTATACTTATGAAGTTTTATGTTTGGAAAAAAAACCTTCTTATATTACTGAGTGCTAGGACCCATTAAATAGGTAAAGCACTACAAAAGCTAAGCTACAGAGCTACATTTCTCTGAAGACAGGGTCTCTTTAAGAACTCAAATATAATTGGATCTCAGTATGTGTGAATTAAAAGGCATAAAACTTGAAGAAAAACATAACATGCCAATGGGAAGGTCAAAATTCTTCTCAAATCAAGAGAATGAGAGTTATAGGCAATATTTTTGATGTATTTGTTGTTGTTGATTTCTTTAGTGTTCATGGTCTATATTTTCTAAATGGGATCACGCTAAATGACTTGCTCTCTCATTTAGTAAGCAAAATGTAGGCTGATTCTATCATAAAAGGTCTTTCCCTGTCCCTTTCCCCCATAACTCGAAAAAGGAAAGGAGACACAGAATGTGACAGAAGGCAGGAACAAACAGACTCTTCTTCATTTACAATTCCATGGCTTTTCAGCGGAATCTGTAGGAAAATCCAAACTTCAATTTCAAGTGAAGCCACAATTTCTACCAAATTGTTTCTTTGCAAAAGAGATTTGAATTGATATGATTTATGCACACTGGTATTGACAGCCAATCTTTCACCACCTCTTGCCTCACTTTCTCTCCTTGCCCTCCTTACCAACAAATGAACTTGGCTCCAAATAATATCACACAAAGGACACAGTCAAATGTTTCCAAGTCTATATCACCTTCTTTATGGATCTGTTATAAAACACACACACACATATATATATGTATATATGTATGTATGTATACAGATACACATACATATGTATATAGGTTTTATGTGTGTCTGTATACGTATATACATACACATATGTTTGTGCTTTTGTGTGTTTGTGTGTGTGTGTGTGTTTGTGTGTGTGTGTGGTCTGAAGCTGTGATTTCTGTGATGTAATTCCTTGTAAGGAAACATCATCTAGCAATGCAAACTAGAAGCTTTTTTTTCTCAGATAGTTGTCCAGGGAATTGAGAGGTTACATGACTTGTCCAGGGTGACACAGCCAGTATATGTCAGAGATAGCACTTGAACCCAGGTCTCCCTGACTTTGAGTAAATCAGTAAACAAGTCAATTAGCCAATCCACCAATTGATCAACAAGAATTTATTAAGTCTTTATTATGTGCTATGCACCATGTTAAGCACTGGGAATACAAAAAAAAAAAAGAAAAAGAACATCTCTGCCTTCAGCGAGCTTACATTCTAAAGGGAGGATACAGTATGTACACACAAAAGTTGATACATAACATACAAAATGAATCACATCTATCAAATGGTGTCAAATAATAACACTTAGTTCCTAGGGTTTTTATAAGAATTAAATGAGGTAATATTTTTAAAGTGCTTTGTAAACCTTGAAGCACTGTATAAATACTCATGTTGATGCTGATGAATAGTTTTGGGAGGGAAGGCACTAGCTTCTGGTGTTATGAAAAGAGAGTTTATGTAAAAGGTGGCATTTGGGTTATCTTAAAGGAAATCATGAATTTTGAAGGGAAACTGTGAGGAGAGAATGTATTCCAGCATGGTAGGAGGGCTGGACAGCCAGCACAAAGACACAGAGATGGGAGTTGGGACATGGTCTGTAGAGA
Organism: Vombatus ursinus; assembly: GCF_900497805.2. Classification (NCBI taxonomy): domain Eukaryota; kingdom Metazoa; phylum Chordata; class Mammalia; order Diprotodontia; family Vombatidae; genus Vombatus; species Vombatus ursinus. Next base: position 35,621,792 of record NW_020954641.1, read on the forward strand.
ATAGCAAAGCAGGCTAGTATGGCTAGAATATTGAGTATGTGAAGATAGATAATGTGTAAGAAGTCTGAAAAAATAGGAAAGAATCAGTTGTGAAAACATTGAAATGCTAAACAGAGGAGTTTATAGGGCAGTTAGGTGGCACAGTGGATAGAGTGCTGGGCCTATGAGTTAGGAGTGGATAGAGTACTAGGCCTGGAGTTCAAATCTGTTCTTAGACACTTACTAGTTGCATGACCCTGGGCAAGTCACTTACCCCTGTCTTCCTCAGTTTCCTCATTTGTCAAATGAGCTGGAGAAGGAAATGACAAACCACTTCAGCATCTTTGCTAAGAAGATCCCCAAAGGGGTCATTAAAAGTTGGACGTGACTGAAACAACCAAACAACGATCACAGAAGTAATAGGAAATCATTGGAGTTTATTGAGCAGGGAGATGGTATGATCTGACCTATACCTTACGGAAATCACTTTAACAGTTATGTGGTGAATGGATTGTAGTAGGGAGTGACTTCAGGTAGAGAGAAAAAAAATGATATATAAGTTAAGTTAATTCAACAGATATTTGTTAGGGGCCTATAATATTACTGGCATTATGCCAAATTCTAGAATCATAGTCTAAGTATGAGGTGATAAGAATTTGAATTAGGGTAGTGGCTATGTGAATAGAAAAAAGGGAATGCATGCATAACATATGGAGATAGAAATGTTAAGATTGGCAACTTATTAGTTATATGGGGTGAGTATGAGTGAGGAGTCAAGGGAGACTCCAATGTTTTTAACCCAGGTTACTGGAAGAATGGTGGTATCGTTGATCTTTAATAAGGAAACTCAGGAGATAGGTAGATTTTGAAGGAAGAATGATTTCTGTTTGGATATATTGACTTTAAGATGCCTATTGGACATCTAGTTTGAAATGTCTAGTAGACAGTGTGTGATGCAGGACTGGAGTATTGGAGAGAGATTAAATATAAACATGTAAATGTATGAGTCATCATCATAGAGATGGTAATTGAATCCAGAGGAGATAATGATACTACCGAGTGAGAAAATGTATAGAGATAAGAGAAGGCCCAACACAACATTGGAGAACACCCAAAGTTAGTGTGAAATATATAGATGATGGATGAGCAAAAGAGGCTTTGTGGTGAGACAGGGATGAAGAGAACCAAGAGAGTCATGTCATAAGAAACCCAGATAGGAGAAAATCATCAATAGTTTCAAATGCTACAGAAAAATCAAGAAGGATAAGGACCAAGAAGAGTCCATTTGATTTGACAATTTAGAAGTCATAAATATCTTTGGTGAAAGCAGTTTCAGTTGAATTATGGAATCACAAGCCAAGTTATAGTGTTTAGAAGAGAGTGAAAAGAGAGCAAATGGATGGACTGATTTGTTTAAGGTGTTTGGCTGAGAAAGAGAACAGGGATGTACAATGATAGCTAGCAAAGATGGTGGGATCTAATGAAATTTTTCTTTTTTAAAGACAGGTGAGACTAGGGCACATTTGTAGGCAGCAGGGAAGGAATCAGGAGATCTGCATTATATAGACAATATTTTTTCTCCCAGTGTTTTTTATCTGTTATGCTATCAACATGAAAATAGTCCTCTAAGCTTTCATCACGTGGATTGTTGAAAGCTGTATTTGTTTGGTTATTCTGTGCTGTCTTTGCTGAACTTCCAAGCTGAAAGCATATTTCATCTTAATCTTTTCTAAAATATTTCATATAGATCTCTTCTTTGCTTTCATCACCTTATATCTTGGACTTTCTTGGATTTGTACATGTCATAATATCCCTGATACACTGTAAACTCCTTGAAGGCAGGGACTATGTTATTTTTCATCTCCATATCCCCAGTTCCTATCACAATGCTTCACACACACAATAGATGATTAATAAATCTTTGCTTAATTGAATCAAACTGAGTACTAACCCAGAAATGGATATTGTATGTCTGCTGCCCAAAGTTTGGCTTAGCTAAATTTGAAGAAACTAATCAGCAATGGCTTAACTGCCAGGTGAGGTAGGCCTAGGGATTGAGCCAGTGGTATGGGGAACTCTCAGGTCATTAACCTCTCTCTACTACTTAAGGCTGATTTCTTGTGTCTGTGTGTGTGTGTGCATGTGCATGCATGTGTATGTGCACATATATATGTTTGTAATATACAAATATACATATGCATAGATATGTTGCTTGAGGATAAAGACTATTTATACAGAAATAGTAAGCAGTCCAACATAGGAATGGAACAGTTACCCAAATATCTATAAAATTTTTAGGCAATGATTAAATACGTAGGAGAGATCACAAAGTATGAGTGCAAAATTTCAAAAGCAGAGGTATTACTTCTAGCTGTGGAGATCCAGGAAAGCTTCAAGGAAGAGATAGAACCCAAGCTAGGCCTTAAAGAAGGCAAAAGATATCAACAGTCAGAGATGGAGAGAAGGGTCTCTTTTAGATGTGGGGGATAACTTGCATAAAATGAAACATGTAGGACTCCAGTTTTCCCTACAGAAGTGGGAGGTAAAGTCATCCATTAAGACAAAGAGTTTGGGAACCTAAAAAGAGAAAGAATGTTGCTGTGGGAAGTATATAAGAAAGCCAATCAGAGATGAATTAAAGGATTGCCAAGCTATGATGAGGGCTTAGTTGAGATTAGAGAGTATGGGCTTATAGTAAGTAGATCCATGGACACCTGAGAAAATACTCAGTAGCCCTTGGCAGCTTAGGAGGACTTGAGAAGGCATGTGGTAGAGACAAATAAATTAGAGAGTAGCATAGCAGAAAAAGCCAAAAGACAAGGGATAAATGGATTCAATGTTGGATAGCAGTGAATTTTTGAAATAACTGACTGGCAAAGGCTATGAAGAGGTTTATATGAAGTTGGAACAGCAATTGTGTATTAGAAAGACATGGAGAAGGTGAATGTCTATAGAACATTATAAAATGACAAGCACATATATGATAACAGAGAGTGGAGAAAGATGGGTCACAGAAATTGATGTGATGAAAGGTCAGGTTGTTAGAAGACTCATCAGCTTGAATATTGGAGTAATTGAGAGTTATGTTGGTGATTGAGAGGAAAACTTTGAACTAGACACTGAAGTCATTGAGGAAGGTGGGAAAACATCTTGGAAATTAATGGATAGCAGTGAAAAGGATGTGGACATGGATGGTGTGAACTTTTCAAGAGTAGTGGTTGTTGAGTGGTGATAAACAAAGAAAAGTCTGGCAGTGACAGAGATGAGAAAGGAATATGACTGTCAGCACCCTGGACAGGGGCGATGGGCAAGCAGAGAAGGGTTAGCACTTGACATGTGACAGCACCAAAACACACATGTATAAAACCTGTTTAGTTTAGTTATCCAAGGTATGTGTGTGTGTGTGTGTGTGTGTGTGTGTGTGTGTGTGTGTGTGTGT
>NW_020954641.1:35625219-35639192 GCF_900497805.2 Vombatus ursinus
TGTGTGTGTGTGTGTGTGTGTGTGTGTGTGTGTGTGTGTGTGTGTGTAGGCATGGAGTAGGGAGAGAAAAAGAATGTAGCCAAAGATTCAAGGATGAAAGTAAGAATAGATTTCCTTTACTGGTTTTTAGAGGCTGTGTTTGTGAAGTTTTACAAACCCAAGAATTACTTTTGCAAGGGAGCCCAGGCCCCGTCTTGAGAGTGAGTATAAGCAAGGGTATAGATGAAATGTTTAGATGTGTTAGAACACTTTCCTGACATAGATGTGTTCCCATGTATGTTTCCATATGTCTTCTCATAGATGTCAGCCTCTGAGTAAGCAGCCAGGGCAACATGTCTGTCTGTTACCCTCCTATTTTGGCACCCAATGTTGTGACTTCTAAAGTTGACTGAAGAATATTTTCTGATATTAGTTGATTCCTTGATAATGAGAATATCTGGGGCTGCATCTCTGATATGACACCTTAGTATTAGGCTCTCCCTCTTCTTGGGAACTAATTTGAGAATCTTAGTTATAACAATACTACTGACACCATGGATTATACTCTTCCTCACCTCTTTTCTTACCTCACATTAGATTGTCTGACCCAGAATGTATATACATTCTGAAAATTGTGTCTGAGTTTCAGGATGTCACTTAATACTATTGCAATAGGACTAGTCCTTTAATATTGGGCTATGTTAGACTCATCTACTCCAATGTGCTCCACCAATTCCTTTGGGAATGCAAATAGCTACAGCCTTATCTTTGCATCAGAATAGTTTTCTAGCATCCCTTATCTTAAACACAGCAAAAATAGACATTGAACTTTCTGAGTCAGAATGAATTAACTTGTAAAACACGATCTTTTACCTTAGCAACAGATCAGAGAAAGATAGCTTTTGTGATGGCAAAATTGGATAGAACCATTTGAGAATAGGCAGCTTCCCTGAGGGAAGAAGGAACACCCCTTTGGGGATATTATAGATGCTACTAGTATTAAATCTTAGTAATGTTTGGGTATTCCTTCTGAAGAATGAATCATCAGCTATAGCATTAGGGATCTGATCATTAGATACTTGTAATCAGGAAGTTTCAACAATTGTGGATGATTTGGGGTTGGAAGAGGTAATGCTGGTGAAAAATTTGGGAAGGAGTAAAGAGTTAATAGATTCTGTTTAGCTGTTCAGCTTAGTGATTGGCTGTATGGGAGAAGAGGGAAAACAGGTTTGTGAGTTGTGGGAAGGACCACCTGGGAAATAAAGCACTGTGTATTTGCAGACATAATCAGGTAATTGGTGGTGAGACAATTTGATTGATTGGATAGGCCTATTCATTCCAATGACTGCACCAGCAATCTTGTCAAGCATGCCCATGTCCCTTCCTAGCTAGGGAGTTTCACCAGAGACCTTCAACGAGTGCTCTGTAGTGAGGAATGATAGAGAGGAGTAGGCAGAAGGTTATTATTAGCACTCTAGATGGCGATGATGGAGAGGCTATGAATTGTGACACATTGACATTTGAAAAACACATCACCAAGCCACTTCCTGCTGAACAGTATTGTGCCACCATTATATGTGGGTCAAGGTATTTTGAAATAGTGGTTTTGGGGAAAAGGAATAACAGATTTCCCCTCCTAATATTTAGAGAATGGCTACCACTGTGACTTTGTAATCATTCTTATTTCCTCTGAAAGACAATTTAGACCTAAATGATTTTCTAGAGTATGAGAAAGATGTGGTTACATTGTCAACAGCTTTGGGGTTGTGATCCCTGTGTAAGCCCAGATGACAGAAGCAGAGCAAGTGGGTAGAAGTTGCCAAGGGACACATTTGAGTTTGATAACAGGGAAAAAGAACTTCCTTACAATTAGAACTATCCAAAAGTAGAATGGATTACCTGAAGAAGTAGTGGGTTCCCCCTCATTGGAGGTCTTTAAATAGAAGCTAAATAGCCACTTGCTTAGTATGTTATAGTGAGAATTCCTTTGGACTGTGGGTTGAACTAGGTAGCCACTGAAGTACTTCCCAATTCTAAAGTTCTGTTAGTCTGTGATTCTGCATATTCCCCACAGATGTCAACCCTTGGGAAGGCAATTAGGAGAGCCATGCGTAAGACAGGGTGTCTTGTGTTCTGTGACTATATCTGGAACCTCTCCAAGGCTAGGCACAATAATAAATGAGCCAATAATGATAATAAACTCCAGAGATAGCGCAAAGCTGCATCTTCTGATACAATAGCTATTTGAGACTCCATTTACCTTGGGAATGGTTTGAGAGCTCTAATCTTAATGACTCCTCTTGACCTTTTAAGTTTGGAACATGAGAGAAGCATCTAGAACTGGAATGTATGGAGAAGAATATGATATATTTAGGAGAAAGCAATGAAAACAATTGTTCAAATATTTAAAAATAGCTGGATAGTTAACATTATGTGCTTTGTTTCAGTTTTAATGTGGTTTCATGGTGTTTTTAAAAATAAACACATAGCTATACAGTATACGTAAGAATGATGTAGGTTGGATTAACTGAAAAAAAAGTTTAAATTTTTATTAAGAATCTATTCTTGAACTGCTTGTGACTAGTTGTGCATGATGATTCAATGTGGTTATTAAGATGATATGAAATACATGATGGGCTATTTTTTGAACCACTGTTTTTCATTATATAGATACAGCTATAGCTACTTTCTACTATGCATCAGAGCAATTATATGAGAACCATCTGGGAAATACTTAATTTGTCACTGGGGAACAATGAATCAACCATAATATATCTTGAACATGTGGATCAATAGCCTTTTTCCCAGAATCACGACAGAATTCTTAGACCTTTTGCCTTTAGTATGTCTCATGTACTTTCACACTCTACTTTGTACTATGATTATTTGTTATCATGTCTTATCACTATACCTAGGTTGCAAACTTGAGGACAGGGACCATGTTTTAATTATCTCACAATGCTTTGCTCATAGTAGGCATTCTATAAAATTGAATCAAATAGAATTCACTAGAGTTTCCAAAATTAAATCAGTAAAAAGATCCAAATAAATCAAGGCCTCAAACTATTCGAATGATTGAGTCAAGAGATTGAATAATTTGACTCGGTTGTCCTCTCTGCCTGAATTCAGCAGACAGTTGCTAAATATCTGCTTTACTTTTTACATGCTCTCTAAGGAATGTATCCCTCAATGATAGGGTTAAGGACCAAGCATTTATTTTAGTAGCAATGATGAAAGGAGCACATAATGGAAAGCTTCTGGGAGTTGGCAAGAAAAAAATTAGTACCTGCTCTAGGAATAACATTCTTGCAAACATTTTAGACTTTGTAGGATTACTCATGAGCAGTCAGATTTTTCCTGAATATTGGCATGGAAAAGGTCACAAAACTCCACAACTTTAACATAATAATCTTCTAGAGATATAGTTGTGGATCATGGAGTCCCATAATCTTAGAAGAATCAGAAAATCCCATAATGGAATGGGATCCTATAATTTCAGAAGAAAGTAGAGGTTACCTAAAGGGTAATGGTGAGATGCAAGAGGGGTTTGTAAATGAGTTGCTTCATGTTCCAAGCAATGACTTACATGTGAGGAGTGATGTAAAAGAGATTGTCAAAGGTATGCAGTACTGGAAATAGAGGTGGACCAGCCATATGGTGAAGCTGTGAGATAACAGATGTAAGACCTCAGTGTGAACAAACATGTATGAAATATTAAAAGTAGCAGAGAAGAATGATGACTCATTGGGTAGATCTTCTTTGGAGCGTTTATGGAAAGTCATGGATAAAAACAGCACAGAAGAATGTATAAGTTGCTATCCATAACAATGAAGAAAATGTGCTCACATCTTTGAGATCACAGATAAATGATGTAGCAAGACAATACCCAAGTTCTCTCAAATACCCAAATGGATTTGTGACCTTATCAGTTAGGATGGTACCTAAAGGGATGCAGATTGCACCCCATTCATGCTTGTCCATCCTATGGAACTCTTGTCCCAGTCTTCCCATCAGTTTGCTATCAGGAGCCCAGTTACCATGCTGTGGGGAGGGGATTTGCTGTATTTCTCCTGATATCACGATTCCACCAATAGAGCACTGGGATTGTTCACATGTAATCCTTTGCCGTTGTCATAGGACCACTCCATTTTTTTCAATCATCTGTTTCTCTGATGACATCCTTTTCTCCAGTTCTTCTTTAAAGTTCCTTATTTGTTATGTGTTGCAAACTCTTCATACCCATCACCAGCCTCCTCATTGCTCCCAGTTTAATTATAATTTTCAGTTTTCTAGAGACTGTTGTTTTCTATGTCTTATATCCACATAACAACAGTAGTATATTGGTATTTAAAAGGTGGTCTTTTGTTTCTGGGTGAATTTTGTAGTTTTTAAGGAGCTTTTCAATCTTTTTTGTGAGGCAATCAGGGTTAAGTGACTTGTCCAGGGTCACATATCTAGGAAGTGTCAAGTGTCTGAGGCTGGATTTGAAGTCAGGACCTCCTGATGCCAAGGCATGAGCCCTATCCACTGTGCCACTTAACTGCCTCTGAGCTTTTCAATTTTTGGAAGGCAGACTAACATACTCTCTTCTTTCTGTTTAATTCTGGACCCAGCTTACTGTGCATTAGTACTGTCTGTCTTAGAGGCTGAAAGACAAATTATATAGGTTGTCCATCTTACTATATGCCAAAATCTGGACGAAAGATATTTTCAATCATTTGCTTTTTTCTCTGTGATCAATTATGTTAAGTTCTTTTGAGTTGTTACAGTTTTCTTCAGGTGGCTGTGCAATGTTTAAGGGATCGATGCAATAACAATGATTCCATTCCTATATAGCATCATTGGGAGGATCTTGCCATCCACAGACAATCTACCATCACTATAGACTCTGTGCTTGGGTCTCCCCCAGCACAGTGGTGAGCTCCTTTGGTAAGCATATTTCCCTGTTACATCTTTTACCTAAAGTTTATGGTTAGAGGGTCTTTGAACAACATTATTCCTGTTATTATATCTTTTGAGGAATCTAGAATAATTTTGTTGTATGCATGAGACAACTTGTTAAAAGAGAACCTTTAAGATTATTCAATAATTAGATTGGCTCTGAATTGGTGACGTATAATTAAACACATACACACAAAACTAGAATCGATTTCATTAGTGAATGGACACCATACACATGACACAACATTCCACATCTATTCCCCTCTGTACTTGTCTAATGAATAAAATCATTTAAAAAATTATCAATAAACAATAAGGATCTTATGTTTTCTTTCAGTCAGTTGTGTGATGATAAAAGTGTGGTCTCCTGTGGACTGTCACTTGTGAAAACTTGTCTGTTCCCATGTAATATCCTCATTGATGATGCCTTTAATGTATGTGCAGATAAAAAATTCATATAGATGAGAAAGTAGGCATATAGGTCAGTAGTTTTGAAATCTCTCAGTTGCCCTTTTTGGTATCAATAAAGACTGAATTTCCTCCCATGTTTTTGGTTTTGTCTTCTCCTTCATATATTTTGCTGGTTGATATCTCAATATTCTCTTAATTATATCTCCTCAATGTGTATCTCCTTTACATATACTTGGTCTAATCCAGCTTAATTGAGACTTAAACATGAAATGTGTGCATTAATGAAAGCTCAAGTATCTAATATGTGTGTGTGTTACACACACATACATATGTAACATACAGGAGCTTTTTCATTTTTGTTTTTCTTTGCCAATAACCTAGCTTATAACTCATTTTTAGCTCCCTCATTCTGTTTCAACAAGAACTTTTAAATATTTAAAATTGATCAGATGAAAGCTATTTAATGACTGGATCCATCCTGAATTGGTGAGCTATAAATAAACACAAAAAACTGGAATCCATTTCATTAGTGAGTAAACACAATGCACATCACACAGCACTCCACATAAATTCCCCTCTGTACTTGTCAAGCAAGGACTCGAGAAATGCTTGTCTCTGCAAGTAACACCAAGGCTCATAAATTGCTCCACAGAAAGAGGAAATATTCAATAAACACAGACAATTAATAACCACATTCCCTAGTGAGTGAAACCAAATTCTCAAATGTTCCGAGCCCAAAGACTTAGAGAAAGGCACCTTGGAGCATCACTGTAGCTTTGCCCTTGGAACTGAGGTCATAGGATCATCATTTAAATGCTGCTTCCTTGCAACTGATATTTTAGCACCTAAATCCTTTTGGAATCTGTGAAAACCAGCCCAGTCCCATGCTTAATTTTACTCTACACTGAATGACATTATAGTGAGAGAGATGATGTCTACTTCTAGCAGGGGTTCTTAACCTGACATGAACTTGGTTATTATTTCAATAACTGTATTTCATTATAATTGGTTTCTTTTGTCATTCTATGTATTTTATTTTATTAATTCAAAACGTTATTCTAAGATAGGATCCACAGGCTTTGCCAAATTGCTAAAGGAGTCCATGACATGCAAAAAGATGTTTAAGAACCTTTATGCCAGAGGAATATTTAACTTAGGAGCTAGACCAGGGCAGACAATATCATAGGAAGTGATTCCAAAGTCAAACCAATCTATGAATGACTAAGGTACTAAGGACAGTTTTTCTCCTCCTGAGCAAGCAAGCACTTCACTCATCTGTTTGCCTTTGCTTACTCTGTCAGGTCATTTAATACATTTCAGGTGTTATATTTGAGCCAACAAAAACACTACCACATTCCTCATTAATAGTGCAGGTCAAGCAATTTATTGGATGAAAGATATGAGGCAGGGACAAGTTCCAAACTGTGTCCCAGTACTTCTGGGTCCCAGGATTTTCTGTCTAGGAAGCAAAACAGATGTCAAGGAAATATCCACCACCCAGGAGATGACCTGGTGCCATTCAAGACAGGTAACCCTGAATGTGATGACTCAATAAGTCATCTGGTGACCTGAAAGAGGTATGGGCTTCCTAAACAGTAAAGGGTCAATAAAAAATCTGCATTAATCAGTGAGGAATAGACCACAATAGTGAGGAATGGATCATAGGGAATCAAGTATTGTAGGTGACCAATAGTAGGCAGTTTAATTGAATAAAACATTTATTAAGTACCTACTATGTACCAGTAATCCTGACTACAAAGGCAAAAAAATCAAATAGTTAATTTTCTCAAAGAGCTTTCATTCTATGAGGAAGACGTGGGAACATCACATTTCTAGGCAACCAAGTACAAAATATGTATGAAACAACTTTGACAGTGGCAGGGTGTGGGAAGCAGTAACACCTGAGGAGATGAGGAGAGGCCTTGTGTAGGATGGTAGAAATCAGCATGTGAGCTGAATCATGAAGTGAGATGGGATTTCAAAGAGGTGAAGGTGAGGAAGCAGAGAACTCTGGACATGAAGGACAACCTGAACAGAGGAGCTGAATTATGAGATGGATTGTTGTGTACAAGGAACACCAAGTAATCCAGTTTGATTGGAGAGCATGAGAAAGGGCAATATGAAATCACCTTGGAAACATAGGTTGGATCCAGTTTGTGAAAGGTTTTAAATAACAAAGGAGTTTGTACTTTATCTTAGTGGCGATAGGGAGCCTCCAAAGATTCTTAAATAGGGGAATAACATGGTTAGATCTGTTCTTTAGTAATATCAGTTTGGAAGCTGTGGAGAGGATGGATTAGAGAAGGGACAGTATTCAATAGTTCAATGCACCAGTTTATGAGGCCCTTAATTAAGATGGTGGATTTGTGAACTGAGAAAAGGGATATATATGTGAACTCTTGGGAAAATAGAATTGACAGAATGTAGCAATTGCTTGGACATAGAAAGACAGTGGTTAGGAGAAGTGGGTTTGGGGGAAAGAATGCATTTTGTTTAGGATACTGGTTTAAGATGGAGATTTCCAGCAGTTTGGCAAATCTCAACCAGGGAATCAGGCATTATCTATTTAGGACTAGCTTGGGGGAACATCTGAGTCTACAGACATGGAAAGAAACAATTATGTTGAGATAAGATGGGGGCAAGGCTCATGATTAATTCAAAGCTAAGAAATGAGACAAGTTGTAGAAAACTCATTTCATAGGCCTTAATGACATGTTTGTTGGGTCCTTAGGAAGGCTATACTCTCACTATTTTCTATTCCATAGGATTAGAGATCTAGCATTGGAAGAAACCTGAGAGGCCATTGAGTGCAACCCCTTCATTGTACAGATGAGGGAGATGAGGCACAAAGAGATTAAGTGACTTATCCAGGATCACACAGCTAGTGAGAGTTGGATATAGGATTTGAACCCAGGTCTTTTTAACTTTAAGCCCAAGGTTCTATCTACTATGTCATACTGTCCTCTTCATCTATTAAATTCCTAAAAGCCTTAATAAAGCCTTAAAAACCCAAATAAAATGCTTCTGCCTCCATGAAGCTTTCCCTATCCCTGTGAAAAAATGACCTTTCCAATTCTGACTTCATATAACACTTTTCTTTATAATTCTACAAATACATTGATCACATAATTTTGTGTATTAGAGCCTTTACTGTAGATGTTTACTACTTTTCTGGAGAATGAACCTCAACAGAAAACAATATTTTATCTAGTTTTACATCTCTCCCAGTACTCTGCATACAGTAGGCACTTAACTAATGTTTGTTGTATTACTGTGCCATGCTTTAGGGTAGCTGATTTTACTTCAGTAGAGTGTTCTCTTTTTCATCAATTCCTCTTCATTGATTTTTCTCAAAGCAAGACTCAAATAGAATATCTTTCATGGAAATTATTCTTAGAAGTCTCTAACCATGTCTCCTCAGCATTGACTTGCACCTATTCTTTGCCTGAGTGCTTCTCTGCCTCTGGTTAGGCGTTCCCACTTGAGTATCCTTATTGATTTATCTAGGTGGCCTCTCACTTTCCATGGGGTATATAGTCTCAGCAATCCTACAGCCAAGACTTGGAAGACCATCCATAAGTGATTTAATATATTCAAATTGTTTTGTCACTCCTGAAGTGTTGCTTGTCTTTGCTTTTTGAAGAGGATCAATGACATTGCAAAAATGGGGTAAAACAGATGATGAGTGATATCTTGATTTGAAAGTGAATTGGATTTAGGTGAGGTAAAGTTGCAACAAGTTGTCAGCCTCACTATCTCTTCCACAGTCATTGAAGTCCTGTGGCAAGACAAAAATCAAGATGACTAGTGACATCAACAGGGAATGAGCAGCCCTGAAAAGAGCTAGCCAAGCCCTCACTCCCTGATGACTCCATACACCTTTTAGAGTACTATGTAAATGTGTGCTATTTGTATTAGTAGTAGGACTGAGAAACAGAACAAACCCCAAACCCTAAAGGCATGACAGTATGGTTTAATGGAAACTATCTGAATTTGAGTCTGTTATTTACAACCTGGATGATCTTGGGCAAGTCATTTAACTTTTCTGAGCCTCAATTGCCTTGTTTGTAAATGATAGAGTTAGATTTAGATGATCCATCTTTAAGTTCCCTTAAAGCTCTAAAGTGATGATTCCCTAGCTTCAGTTTCCCACTTATAGGATGACAACAACAACAACAACAAACAACAGATAATTCATTAGAATTATAAGAATTAAGGTTTATAAGACACTTTCCTCAAAATAGTCCTGGTAGGTGGGTAACGTAAATATTGTATTTACTGGTGGGAAAAATATGCCTCAAAAAAGTTAAAGGACTTACCCTGGGACACACTAATGTCACAACTGGGTTTTGAATATAAGTCTCTTGGGTTGAATTCTAGTGCTTCTTCAGCCCCTGTGCATTCTTTTCCTCACAATTATTAAGGCTTCTCACGAGATTTATTCAACTGGTATCCATCTTCTTAAGGATCCTGTTGCTAACCGGTGATGATGCTATTGAAGACTGGAAAACTCTAAGATGGACTGTCACTTTAGGGTCCTTGGTGGGTTTTGTATGTTACCTCTTCCTTTTTTACTTATGGTGATAGGTGAATGATCTTTATTTATTTTTTGCTAAATATGAGAAATGATTTTTAGTAGACTCTCATTCCTGACAAAGACTGTAAACTATTTTTCTCTCACTATATAAAAGAAGCAAAGAGTCATTGGATTCCAGTGGGAAACATTGCTTGGCTCAGGGTTGTCTTAATCAGATGTGAATCATGTGTGCTTCCTTGAGGTCACTGCTTCAAACCTGACCTGAGGCCATAAGAACCACCCTCTGACAACTCTTTGGCTACTTCTATCAAATGAGTTATGGGTCTCAGTCCTTTCCCTAGTGAACATGAATCCACTTCAGAACAGCCATCCTGGAGTTACTGTCAGCAAGGGAGTACTAACTTGAAAGGCCAAGGAATAAATGGAAGCTGAGCTTTCTCATCCACCTGTCAAAGCCATTTCCCAGAAGTCACCCAGAGGCCCATTGGGTTAGAGGCCAGGAAAGGAGCGTTAGTTGGCAAAATGATGGAGTCAATAGAATTGGCAGATTTCTTCTCCTTGTTGGTTCTGAGAAGCAGTTTTCTGGAACATAGAATTTCACAGGACTCTGGAGTTCTGGAAGGGAATTGTAACCCTAGATAGCGGAGAGGAGCTGAATTTTGCCACTTTTATTGCACCCTTTTCCTATAATGTAGCATGTCTATAATCACATCAGATCAGTACCCTAAATTTAAAAGCCATAGAAATATATACGTATGTGTGTATATGTACATACACACATTACATGTATATGTATATTTTGTATACATATGTCCATATGTGTATATATGTATGTGTGTGTGTATGTATATATAAATTTCTTTGAAATGAAGAATCCAACTGGGGAAGAACCTGGCTTCTAAACGCAAAGAATATTTCAGAGGCTAGCATGCTATGGAGGGAATAGTCTAGGTCTTAGTAAAGTGCTACTTTTGCACAGTTATGTTATTCCCTTGTGACCAGAAGAATCTGACTGGGGAAAGCTGGCCCTGGAAAGCTGAACTATGAGTGGCAGCCCATATGACCAAATGCAGTTGGCTCTAATCTAGAAAGGATAAATGTAGGAGATAAATCAATCAGCAAAAGGAAGAATGAAGAAGTTCGATTGACCATGCAACTCATAGTTTACAAGTCCATATGGAAGTTTATTTAACTCTGTATCAGTTCATAGAACTATTTCTGTGCCTTTTTAAAATTATCTATTTAATTTCTCAGCACAAAATAGATTCCATCACCTGTGTATGGCACATACGATCACCACAAAGGATTTACTACAAATATTTTTGGACATGTAGGGTCATTTCCACTTTCTTTGATTTCATTTGGGTACAGACCTGGCAGTAGTATAGTGGAAAGCCAGCATCCATTGTATCCCCTTTCCCAGTTGATTGTAGATATTTTTCCATCACTTCTAATCCAAAGTTCAAAGTGCTGCTTCATAAAAATTAGTTGTCCTCCCATTCCACCCTTTCTTCCACTCCAATAGAAATTATTTAAATTGGAAGGGAGCACAAGCTGGAATCCAGGCTCTGTTACTGACTACTTATGTGCTCCTAGGAAAATTACTCCCTCTCTTTAGGTTGGACATTCCCTATCTATTAAAAATAGTACTTTGGATTAGGCTGTGTCTAAAGATTCTTCTTTCAGCTCCAAATCTGTGATCTCATGAGAGTCAAATGGGATAACCAAAAACTCTTCTAAACAATTTCACCTGAGGTTTTAACAACATTATGAAGCCAAAGTATCAACTGGGTAGGTCCTGCTGGCTATTTCTTTATCCTATCCCATTCTTATCGATCCATTCTTTATTTACTTAGATACCTTTATTGACCTTAGATACCTTTTCTCTACCGGCTGGTTTCAGTTTCTTATCATTGGAAAGCAGCATGCCCAGAGGTAAGAGTGACTGGGCTATCAGCATCTTTTTCCATGGAATTGTATCTGCATCATTGCAGGGGAAAGAACTGTTCCTGTTAAGATTTGTTTACAGGGGGCATAGGTGCTATATATTGACCTACACTGGATAGATGAGCATCATAGCTGGAAAAAGTTATCTATGATCAGAATTAATATTGTAATGGGGAGGACAATACATATGGAAAATTTCAATTATAAATCAGATGGAAAGGTCCCATAGTTTTTAGGATTCAGTGGCAAAGCAGATGGTAATTTCTCTTCTTTAATGTCATTTCCAAATCATATCATTTTCCTGAGATTAAATCACTTGATAGTGCCAAGGACTTTGGTGGCAAGAAACTTTCTTTTCTGGATCTTCAGTAGCAGTAGCACCTGCAAGGAACAGTTGCCAGGTTGCATATCCATAGTGGTTGATTCCCAAGATGATGCCTAAGGGCTCTCACCTGGAAGAACTACTATTCTAAAGGCTCTTGAGTTTAGAATACTGGGATGTCTCCTTCAGGATCCAAAGGAAGATGGAGTTTGACCTAGATAGAGCATGCTATATCCTGTCTTTCCCTTAGAGCACCTTTCTGTTTAAGCTAGACTGGCTTGCCTGCTGTAAGTAGTAGTTGATTGGCATTTAGTAAGGATGACTAGCCTCTTCCCAGAAATTTCTTCTCTAGGTAATGGCCATGAGGGAAGCTAGACCAGTGGTATGGGGGTTGCTGCCACTGCAAGACCAGTAGTCTGGAGGTTCTCTTGTGTTCATCTGCATGTCAGTAACTGTTGATCAGCAGTTGTAGATGGTGGCAGTGAGGAAGGTGAGTCCCTTCAGCACATGATTTCTCCCTTTGATGATCACTTCAGGGGCTGGGTTAGAAACATATCTGGCAGTTTAGGGGGTACTACTATTCCCAGGCTTTTGGGTTCAGGATCTTGGGTTGTCTTTACAGTCTCTTAGGGCAGATGGTGGTCAAGGTGGTGCTGGTGCTTTTGCTTCTCTGGAACATGCTGCTTCCAATTTCTCCCTCCAGGTGCCCTGCTGCTTTAACTAGATGAATCATTTAGCGTCTCTTGCTAGAAACTCATATATAGAGGATCAGAGAAGTCAAAATAAAGCAGAGGCTTTCAGAAGTATATTCTTCAAGGCCTAACCCAAATGCCACCACTTCCTTCACTGAAAACCCACCAAAACATGTACTGAGAAGGCAGAAGTAATTTTTTCTCCTCTGAAGTTTTAGAGTACTTGATTTATTTGATTCAAATTTTTACCACATTTAGCTGAGTTTTACAGTTATTTATATGTCTCATTTTTCCTACTCCTTGAGGATAAAGATTTGTCTTATATTTATTTTTAATCTCTACTATAACTAACATAGTGTTTTATGTATTGTGGGGACTTAATAAATATTTGTTGGATTATTGAATGAAGTTGGTGCTGATATTTAGTACCCTTACCACTGAAAATAAGGGATGAATTTATAAGGGGGGGGATGTGTCTTTGACTAAAGATGATGACATTCTATTTTGGACTACACTTTCCAAGATTATGTATGGGAGTTCAGTAGGTGATGGTGTCACTCATTAAGTTGCATGGGAACACAGAACACAAGAAATTTTTAGAAAGAGGTAGGTAATGTTGGTTAGGGTATGGCATGATTTTTCTATGATGCTGTCTGAACATTGTTGATAATGGTGGGAGAAAAGTCAAGAAGCATTTACTAAGTCTCTACGGCAGGCCAGATACTCTGCTGAGCACTGGGAATATAAAGAAAGACAAAATATGTCACGGTTCTCAAGGAACTTAAAGTCTAATGGAGTAGAAATAATGAAAGCAACTCTATAAGCAAAATATATGTAGGATAAGTTGGAGATAATCAAGGGAGAGCATTAAAAGGATTGGTAAAGGTTTTTGCAGAAGGTGGGATTTTAGCTGAGACTTGATCAAGGAGGGCAAGAGATGGATATGAGGAGAGAGAAAATTCTCGCCATGGGGAACAGTCAGCAAAAATGCGGTCAGGAGATGGAGTGTCATGGGTGATGAACAGTAAGGAGGTGAAAGAAGATGAGAAAGGCTGTTATAAGGGGCTTTGAGCTGGAATATAAATATGAATATATAACACTCTCTCTCTCTCTCTCTCTCTCTCTCTCTCTCTCTCTCTCTCTC
>NW_020954641.1:35639292-35646603 GCF_900497805.2 Vombatus ursinus
CTCTCTCTCTCTCTCTCTCTCTCTCTCTCTCTCTCTCTCTCTCTGTCACTGCAGGGGCTGGTCTGGTAACATATCTGGTAGTTTAATGGGTACTGATATACCAAGGCTTTTGGATTCAGGATCTCAGATTTCCTTCATTAGTCTCTGAGGGCAGATGGTAGTCAAGGTGGTGCCGGTAGTTTTGCTTCTCTGGAACATGCTCCCTCCTGTCTCTTCCTCCAGGTACCCTGCTGCTTTAACCAGATCCATCATTTAGTGTCACTTGGCAGAAATTCATATATAGAGGATCAGAGAAATCAAAATAAAGCTCTCTTTCTCTCTCTCTCTGTGTATGTATATGTATATGTATATGTGTGTGTGTGTGTGTGTGTATTTATGTATGTATAAAATTTCCTGGAGCTGATAGGCAATCATTAGAGTTTATTGAATGGGGGTAGGGGGTAGAGGGCTTACATGGTTAGACCTGTACTTTGGGAAGATTAATTTGATAGCTGAGAGAGTGGAGAATGTACTGGAGTGGGGAGAGACTTATGGCAGGGAGATCAACCAGCAGGCTATTGCAATGACTTAGGTGTGAGGTGACAAGGACCTATGCTAGGATGGTGGCAATGCCAGAGAAGGGACTATATAAGAGAAGAGGGCATATGTCATGAAAGTAAAATCCACAGAGCTTGGCAACAAATTGGATTTTGAGGGTGAGAAAGAGTGAGGAGTCAAGGATGATATCTAGGTTATAAACCTAAATGACTGGGAGGAAGGCAGTGCCCTTGGCAGTAATAGGGAAGTTTGGAAAGGGGGAGGTTTTTTGGAGAAAGATAATAAATTCAGATTTGGACATGTTGAATTTAAGATTCCTACATGACATTCAGTTTGAGATGTCCAATAGCTAATTGAAGATATGAGACTGAGGTTATCAGAAAGGTTCAGGCTAAATAAGTAGATTGAAAATTGTTAATCATGAGAATGAATCCTAAAATATGAAATAATTTTAGAAAGAAATTTATTAGGTTGTTTGGTAGGGAGAGAGCTGGAAGGAGAGGTTACATTTTTTTGTAACACAAACAAGGGCATAAGGACATATGCCTGATTGGTCTCACAGAGAAGAGAGTGAGAGGAGAAAGTAAATGTACCTTTGGTAGATGGCCACAAAAGGGAGGAGAGAATTAGAACAATAGCTAGTGGGGATGGACAGATCAAGGGTTTTTTGAGGATGGGAGAGACCTAAGCATATTTATAGGCAGTAGGAAACATCCAGGAGATGGGGAGAGATTAAAAATAAATGATAGAATGGGGGAATTACAGAATTATAGAATCCATTGGAGAACATAGAATAGAATGGGATCATTTATGTAGGTAGTGAGGGTTGCCTTGGCAAGGAGAAGGGTTACCTCCTCATGTTTGACGAGGGGGAATGCAGAAGAGGCATCTGGGTAATAGGAGAAGAGAAGGGGAGAAGAGGCAGATCTCTGTGAACAGTCTCAATGTTTTCAATGAAAAATGATGCAAGGTTCTCAGCTGAGAGGGTAGGGGACAGGGGAACCATGGGAGGTTTGAGGAGGATGATATAATTTGGAAGAGCTGACATGGTCAGTGGGATGTGAGTTAAATATGCAGTTATAAAAGGATTGCCTTGCCACAGTGCCCCATTGAGACTAGGTAACATAAATTTGTAGTGGACCCAGTCAGCATGGTTTTGTGATTTTAACCAGCTTAGTTCAACAATGGAGTAGGAAGTAAAGGCAGCAGATAATGAGAATAAGCCAAGGCAGAGGTTTATCAAGGCAAAATCAGCAATGATAAGGAGGTAAGGGACTTGAGAGAAGAGGGTAGCATGAGGTCTTACGATCACTTGGTTCCTGTGCTGAGAAATTCACTACACCTAATGCTGCTGCCATAGGCACTTCTTTAAGATATAGCCTGCTATGGTGATGAGCCAGCTGGTTCAGGGATGCATGAACCCACCTCAGGTGGAAGCTGTGAGAGGAAGTTGTTTTGGAAAACGAGTGGTGAAAATGCTCTCTGTTTGACAGAACCTTTATTGTCTACCTTGCATTCCATTGAAAGCAAATGTCCTTTCGCTTTGCCTAATACTGTGTACATGTGACTCTGGCTGGTTGTGGGGTGGTTCAGGGGAAAATAGATGCTCATGGGCAAGAGAATATGGCTATATCCACACACGTTCTAGGGACTTATCTGTTACACGTGGACAATTTGTTTGTCTAAGTCAGAGACATATGGAATTTCTGCTCTTGTTTTCCCCTTTAATACAAGTAATATTTTGATAAAAAGTTTTTTTTTGTTTGCTTTTCATATGTGAAAACAGAGAGGCAGGATGGCATATAATGTGAAAAAAAAACCCTTTGAACTTGGAGTCAAGACTGGTATTGAATTCTGCCTGTTCCATTGAAGAGCCAGCGACACAAGACAAGTCCAAGCTGCTCTCAACCTCAGTTTACTTATCTATAAAATGGAGGTGTTAGTGATTCTCACAATACTTACTCCACACTATCGTTGTGAGTATCAAATGAGATAATGCATATAAGACACTTTGTATACCTTAGAAGTATTATCTTAAAATACTTTAAAATATATTGATGCCTTTTGCTTTTACATTATATTAATTCTGAATATATTTCCCTCCATTTGTAACAAAGATGAAAAACCTAACAGTTCAGCAAAACTAGCCAACAAATCTACTGCATCTGACAGCATATGCAATAGTAAATGTATTATTATTACTTTAACAATAATTCTCAGTAGTCCTTAGTGCTCCAAAGAGTTTGTTTTCTTCCTTCTATTCTACCTCCCCTCTGCATTTTCAGTTCTGAAGATTCATGTTGTTAAAAGGAAAACTTAAGCTGTTGCCCAAGGGTTACTTAGCATAGCGCTAAATTATATAGTAGCTTGTTGGCACTAATCATCCTTATACTGGTTCTGGCATTCATGAAGCTTTTATTTCAAGAAGTCCTTCTGTGGGTTTGAAAGCACTGCTTTTAGAAATGCAGCCATCAATTCAACAAGTTTTTACCATGCTGTCCCATCAGATTGTGGAAAAAACATTTCCCTCTTAAATGCATTTTGAAATCTGCCTCACCTATCTGAGAGAGATAGTAGGGTGTAATGGATAGCATAGTCAAGTCAAGTCAACAAGCATTTATTAAATACTTACTATGTGCTAAGCATTTACATTGTGCTAAGCACTGGGAATAAA
This sequence comes from Vombatus ursinus, assembly GCF_900497805.2. Classification (NCBI taxonomy): domain Eukaryota; kingdom Metazoa; phylum Chordata; class Mammalia; order Diprotodontia; family Vombatidae; genus Vombatus; species Vombatus ursinus. The sequence continues at coordinate 35,642,504 of NW_020954641.1, forward strand.
AATCTAAGCAGAGAGACAATCCCTGCCCTCAAGGAGTTTATATTCTAATGGGGGAAGACAACACATAATAGAGAGCTGACAAGTGGAGAAAGAGATGAAGGTACCTCCTGCAGTGGAATTATAGAGAAAATCCATGAAAGTCAAGAGTGCAGACTGGAGTGGCTGGCCTGGGCCTTTTCCTTAACATGAAGGTTCTGAGAGGAACCTGCCAATCACAGAGAGAGGCCTCAGGAGTGGAAAGTACTGGCTATTTGTAAAGTCCAGGGGTTGAATGAGATTCCAGGGTGAAGAGGTTTCTGTACAATAGTAGAGAAGGTCAAGGAGAATCAGTAGTGCAGCCTGGAGAGTAACGAAAGATAGAGGGCTTGCTTTGAATCGGGAAAACCTGGGTATCAGTCTTGCCTCCAAAACATTTTAGCTGGGTTAGCCTGGGCAAATAACTTGGCCTTTTTCAGTTACAGGCAAATTTCTAAGACCTGTTGGGACAGATAATATTGGAGAATATTTTGTTCTCTAAAAGGTAATGTTGCAGAACAATTGCCACTCTGCATGTAGAGTTTCTCTATTCAGAATTCTATTTCCTGAATGGATGACATCTCAGGTGCGGAACTGAACCAAACAAAATGCCAGTACAGAGTCAGTATGGCCACTGGATTGAGTGCTGAGTTTGGAATCAGGAGCACCCAGGTTCAAATCCCATCTCTGACACTAGCAGTGTGACTTTGGGCAAGTCTCTTCATCTCTTTATGCCTCTGGCAGCTCCTTAGGGTTTGCTGACCAAGTAGTGGAAGGGCTGCAACCTTCTTTGGTAGAGGGAATTCCCATACAGGAGTTCCTCACACTGAAAGAATCGCAGTTCCTTCATGTTGACATATTTTTCCTATATGAAAAACAAGGTGAATGTAATGAAGAGGAGTTGAGGAATGGTTTAGGGTGGATCAGAGGGGGAAAAGAGTGCTTACTCATGCTTTGCTAATCATCAGTGATCCTGAGGTGTATCATAGAGATAGAAGAAACCTTGAAGTTCTACCTAGGAGCATCAAAAGGGAACTTGGAGCACATGTAGTCTCATCCCCTCATTTTATAGGTGAAGAAAGTGAACTGCATTTTGTTTCATGGCACCCTTCCATTCCTGGAGTGTATTCCACTTGCCCTTCCCACTTTCTTCTCTTCTCCTTTTAGGCCTGGGATGATCCCATGCTTCTCCACACTCCCTAAGAAGCCACTGAAGGGACTACAAAAAAGGAAATGGCAGATAATGACTATGGATTTCTGAGGACTAGGCTAGCTCAGCATATGTAACACCTGAGCTTAAGAAGGTATCCAAAGCCCTAAATTCTACTGGAAAAAAAAGGCATCTTTGAAACCAGTCTGAGAGTCACTATAAGGCAAAAAGTTTGCCCTGTGCTTTCTGGGATTATCTTTATTCAGTTGCCTTACTTAGCCTTTGTATTTCCTGGCCGGTTAGGGGCATACACTACCACCAACTGACAGAGAAGCCTTGCTGCTGCTGCACACATATAACTGTTCTCCATCCCCTTCCAAGCAGTTGTACTCCACCCTCCTTTATAAGCATAGCTCGCTGTATGAATTAGATATGTGACCTAAAAAGTTGGGTGTGAGCTGTATTTTTATAAATCAGATCACATTTTAAATGCACAAAGGGAAATCTAAAGGTACTCCTACTAAACTTTTGTAAAGCAAAGAATGTTTTTCTATTCTGAATATTCTCCTCCATTCCCTAATTGACTTGTTTCCTAAGTTAAGACTTTTGCTGGTCATTTCTCTGGAGTATATAGTGCAAAGTGCAAAGGTCTGATCTTGTCATTTCTGTAGGGCAGGCTTATTATATGGCTAGTACAAAGAGTATTGGGCAAACAGGAGAGCTGGATTCTAGTTTTGGTTCTGCAGCTTATTCACTGTGTGACCTTGGGCAAATCACTTAACCTTTCTGTGTTTCATTTTCCTCATCTGTCAAATGGGAATAATGCCTACTGTACCTTGTCATGGGGTCATGGATAATGGATGTGAGGATCCTCTTCTGTCAAATGGGGATAAAACCTGTCCCACCTCTTCCCAGGGTGACTCATAATGGATGTGAAAGAGCTTTGGAAATCCAAAGTACTTGACAGGCAAGAGATGGTGCTATTATATCCTGGCTTTTTTGTATTTTGCAACCATTTCAAAAGGTTGTGCTTTGTCAGCCCCACAGTCTGTGTTGAAACAAAGGGCAATGGGGTTTTTCTAAAGTGCAGTCTTTTTACTTTTCTTCCTTTTTGGTGAAAATGACTCTTACAACATAAGGTTCAATTAAATGGACGCCACTCACCCAACACACGCGGTTGAAGGAGGTTCTAGTGGGGTCTTGGACACATTAGCTTGACAGGCTACAAAAGGAAGCTGGCACTCTTCTGAGCCATAGCAATTATTATCTGTACTTTTTAATGTCAATGCGAAGCAAAGTTTTAAGATAATTTTTTTCTGAATTGTACCATCTAGAAAAATTAATCGTGCATTTTCATAAAGTCAGCTAGCACATGCCACAGTCTAAAATATAAGAGCAGTGGTGTCAAACTCAAATAGAAACAGGGTCATTAAACCACATGTAAGAATCCCTATAGACAGCTCATTAACTTAAAAATTCAAATATTAACAATATTTACATTCTATTGTATTTTCATTTATTTCATTAAATATTTACCAAATTATATTTTAATCTAGTTCTGGTTGAACTCAAGGTTATTGTGGGCCTGATACCTCTAGTGTAAGAGGATCTTAAATACTGAACTGGTTTGTAGGACTACTGGATTCTCATCCTGGAGAAGTTGAATCTTTAGGGAAACAGGTCAGCATAGTGGATAGAGTGCTTGCCTTAGGTGTCAGAAAATCTGGGTTTGATGTTTGAGACTCTTATGAATTCATTTGACTCTATGGATCATGTGATTTCAGGCGGGCCACATAACTTTTCTCAGCCCTAGTTTCCTCATCTATAAAACAAGTATAATGATAGCACCTATCTCACAGGGGTTATTGTGAGGATCAAATGAGATCTGGAACATTTTGTGCTTTGTAAATCTAGAAGTACGATATGAATATGATTTATTATTATTAGAGGCAGCATTATATAGTGGTTAGAGTGCTGATTTGAAGTTCTGCCTCTGACATATACTATGTTACTGTGTGACCCTAGGCAAGACACTTAACCTCTTATGATTCTAGGAAATTCTCTAAGACTGTAATAAATATCAGAGAATGTGCTGACCATCAGAGGTAGAGGGAGTTTCTTCATCTGAGAGTTCCCTATAACAAGGAAACCATTGGTCCAGGCACAGTTTTCATTCTATTATCATTATTATTATTTTGTTTTTGCAAGACAATGGGGTTAAGTGACTTGCCCAGGGTCACATGGCTAGTGAGTGTTATGTGTTTGAGGCCAGATTTGAACTCAGGTCCTCCTGACTCCAGGGCCGGTGCTCTATCCACTGTACCACCTAGCTGCCCTCTTCATTCTATTTTTATTAAATGAGCAATGAAGTAATTCTGAGAAGTGGATGACAGAGCAGAGTGAGGAATTGGTTACTTATTCCTCCTGTCTTCTTATTCTGAGTTGGAGGATATTTATTTCTCACCCATACAGAAAACAATTCTTAGGAATTCAGTTAGACATTTCTTCAGTGGCAGGAACTGTGCTAGGGGCATAGAATTATGGGAACAAAAGCAAAACTGGCTCTATCATCAAGGAACCTGAATTGGACAATGAGGGTTGGGGATGGAGAGTTTCTCCTATTGAACCCATTTGAGTTAACATTTGTCTGTTCCATAGCTAAGTAAGTTGCAGTATCTATATTAGGTGAGTTCCAGGTCCTAACTATGTATGCCTATAATCCATATAAAATGTCTGGATGCTATTGATGCACTCAGTTAATAGTTAGAGCTGGTAGGGATCTTTGATTGTTCCTCATTGTACAAATGCAGAAACAGAGACCCAGAGAGATGAAGGCAGTTTGTCCAAGATTACAAGTTGACTCTTCCCCCCTGCCCAGGCCATACACACAAACACACACACACACACACACACACACACACACACACACACACAC
>NW_020954641.1:35646613-35663954 GCF_900497805.2 Vombatus ursinus
ACACACACACACACACACACACACACACACACACACACACACACGTATATATACACACACACATATACACACACATGTATACATGCATGTGTATATTGTATATACACATATACATATATGTATATATAAACATACACACATATTTGTGTGTATGTACACATATATGTATATATATATTTGTAGAGGGGAAAGGGAAGAGGGCTGCTATATGATGTTATGAATAGAATTTTAAGCCTCAAACTAGAAGATCCTAGTTTGTTCCCTATCTATAAAATTGGGTATTGATGATCTGGATTAAAGGGCTTTAAGGATTTTCTTTTACTGTGCTATATAATGCACAAATCAAATTAAAGCTTAGAAGCTGCACCAAGACTTTTGGGACAACCTTTACAGTCATTCTCCTTCCTCCCCATCCCTCTCCCCACCAAGACTGCTTTCTTTTGTTTCACAATGTGTATTCCCATCTTTGTTCCTAAGTAGGAGTTAACACTGGGTCCATTGCTCAGGACCTAAGTCCTAGTCTTCAAAGTCTTGAACAAGTCCTTTGAGTTTATAAAGAAGAAGAAAGAGAGGCAAAGTGTCTTACTGAGTATATAAAGCCACTTATAGACAATGCTGAAGTAAGGGCTTAAGCATGCTGAATTTCTTTTAAATATGTTTTACTGATGTTCTTTTTCACTATACGTTCATAGATTTAAAGCTGGGTGGAATTGTAGAGATCATTTAGTCCAACCCCCTAATTTTACAAATTAAAAAAAAAAACCTGAGGCCCAGAATGATTGTGATTTGCCCAAGGTCACATAGGTAGTAAGTGTCAGAGCTAGAATTCAAATTCAGGTCCCATGATACCATGTTCAAAGCTATTTTCACTGTACCATGCTAGCTTCTTACTATTTTGTCACTTCCAATAACCAACCTTTATAATTAAGAAATACGTTATTATTGAGTCATTTTTTAGTCGTGTCTAACTCTTTATCACCCCATTTGGGGTTTTCTTAGCAGGGATACTGGGATGGTTTTCCATTTCCTTCTCTAGCTCATTTTACAGGTGAAGAAACTAAGACAAACAGGGTTAAGTGGATGGATGTTAAGTTAAGATGGATCTGATCCATTTATAAAGCTGCCTGAATTTTTCTAAAGCAGAACAACCATGTGTATTTTGGGTTTTCATAGTGATCAAACCAGCTTCTCATTCACCATTGGGAGCACATGCTCATGCAGCCATGTTAAGAATACATTAATAATCATTTGGTAAAGTAAATTTACATTATGCTTTTTGCCCTTAGTGAGAATTTGGCATCATGATTTTGCATTGTTCAATTAAGCTAAAGATACATCTACTGTTTTGGGTAACATTCATTGGTTAACAATAAAGATACTAAAAGTTCATCAAAAGAAAGGAGGGGGGGTGGTCACAAAGCTAGGAAGTGTCTGAGGCCAGATTTGAACTCAGGAAGATGAATCTTTCTGATTCTAGGCCCAGTACTCTATCCACTGTGCCACTTAGCTGTTCATAGAAATAAAGCTAAAATAGACTAAATTTGACTGTGCTTGGCAGTATATATCACATTTCTTAACCATACATAGTCTAACATATCCCTACCTAAAGTAGGAGAATATTTGTTCCTCAGGAGCCAAACAGTTGTAGAATTTATTCTGAATTCTGATATCTTTTATTGTTGTTTTTTTTTTTTACATTATGTGTTCATGGTACGTAATTCTCTTGGTTCTGCCTTCCTTATTTTGCATCAGTTCATACTTCCTGTATCTATGATTTCCTTATATTTATTGTTTTGCATCAATACTACTATATTATGTTCACATACCACAATCTGTTCAGCTTTTCCCCAATAACAGGCATCTACTTAGTTTCCAGTTTTGGCTGGAAGTAAGTTGCTACACCTCTTTTTTGTGGTTTAGTCCATTGAACCATACCCACCACTCCATATATTTGGTGAATCCTGGAAATCTGGCAGATTCCAGGCTATCCTTGGCTTCTGCTGAGCTCTGGTTTTTATAGAACACTGCCCATCAGGTGTCATCTGTGATCACAAAATGAATCAAATGAAGATGTGCTCTCTGGAGCTGCTGGTCCACAAAAAGGGAGGGAGGTGGAATACATTGGGTGAGATAACCTGCCCAAAGTAGGTCAGGCAAAATCCCATGAGGCTAGTGGGGAGGGAGGTTTTCTGTGGGTGAGAGGTGGGAGGAGGTGATGGTTGAGGGGAATGCTTCCTGCTCTCCATCTCAGCTGCAGGAAACATTTAAGACCTCTAAGTGACCCTCACTCATGGGAATTGCAGAGAAGTGCTTGTAAGTACTTATTCACATTCAGGAGAGGGAAAAGGGGGCTTTGTGGGTCCACTTCTCTCTCTTGAAGAAGGATTCCTGGGAAGAGATGCCACAGACAAAAAAGCTAAAGAATTTAAGCCTAACTTATTTTGTTTTGCATCTTTCCCTTCCCTTTCCCCTCCTTTAATCTTTCTTTTTCATTGGCTGTGAAATGTGTAATTATATCCAATTAAGGAGCAAGAATCCCACCCTTGTACATTAGCGCTAATGGCAACACAATCACCTTGTGCTGAGAGTAAATATTCCAGAACCAGTTCTGGCCCTGGCCACGTGAGTTATTGCAAAAGAAGCCGCTCCCTGCCCAGGGATTCTAGCGCTGAACTTCTAAAGCCTTCTGCAAATAGCAAGTGGCATCGTCAACCAACTCTCTTACCTGATGGAAGGCTTAAATATTATATCATTAAATTGGAGAGGAGGATGGATTGACAAGCTTGGACTAGAGAAAACTTGGGGGGTATAACATGGCACCTGGATACCCAGCTGAGGTCAGCAACGGCTCGCTTGAAACGATTTTATGTGTCAGGAGACCAAGATGCAATTGTTTTAGTGCATTTGTTTCTGGCTCTAACCAACCCTGACAGTTCTGGGTTAGATCAGTGTGGGACGTTTTTCAGAAAGGCCTCCAGATGGCAGAAGCAATGCATCCTACCTGGGCTCACACCTCCGTGGCCTCCTACTTCATCCTACTGCTTCTCCTTTTTTAGCTGCATTTTGCTTTCTTGGCACTGAGTACTTCAGTAATTACCTTGTTTCCCTTTCCCCCACTCTCCTCAAACCCCAGAATGCACTCCTCATTATCCTGCAGATTCTTTCTGTTTCTTCAGTTTAATTCAGACTAAAGATACCTTCTAGAGTGTTTCTATTCAGGGGGATCAGTTTTCTTTCCCAAAATTTCAAATGTGGTACAAAGATATGAGTGATGTCATATGTTCTCTGCACCAAGGTTTTCTGTCTGAGAATCTAATTTATTTGGTTGACTTAGTTGACTTGCAATCCTCTCAGAAAACCACACAAAACAGTAAGCAGCAAAATTTTATTAAGAGCCTACTATGTGCAAGACACTGTATAGGGTGATAAAGATTCTCTTTCCTTAAGGAGCTTGCATTCTATTCGGTGGGCTATAATATATGCAAAGATAAGTATAATGAAAGGCAAGTAGTTATGAGGGCAAAGGAGAGAACTGGGCAAAGCACTCCAAGCATGTTTGTAGGAGGAAAGAATAATTCCACTCGAGGGAATCAGGAAAGGCTTCAAGGAGGAGGTAGCACTTGGGCTGTGTCCTGAAGGAAGATAATGTTTCTGAAAGGTGGAGATGCAGAAGGACTCCGTTCTTGGCACGAGGGGCAACTTATGCAAATGCAGAGAAGCTGCAGAGATTTGTTGAGTTCTAAACCAGTTTGGCTGAAGGGTAGAATGCATGAAAGAGAGTAATGAGAAATAAAACTGGAATGGAAGATTCATATTAGATTGTGGAAGGCTTTATATGCCTAAGGCTGAGGGGGTTGTATTTTACTCTGGAAGCAACAGAAAACCACTGAAATTTTTTGAGCCTTGGAATTATGTTACCACATCTGCACCTTAAGATTATTTTGCCAGTTGTATGGAGGATGGATTGGTGAGGGGAGGAAGAATCAATTAGGAGGCTACTGCAAAAGTCCAGGTGAGTGGTAATGAGTACCTTTACTGGAGTAGCAGTTGTATGGGTGGAGAGAAGGTGGAGAAAAAGTGGCAACCATGAGAGATGTGGCAGGGAAAGGGTCAATGGGACTAGATAACTGATTAGATAAAGAGCTTGAGAGAAAGACAAGAATCTCAGATGCCTCTTAGCTTTCAAACCATAGGAACAGGGAAGATGGTGGTGCTTTCTAAAACTAGGGGGAATTGGGAAAATAAGGCCCATTTGATGGATAAGGTTTAGGAGAATGATGATGAATCTATAGTTTTAGATGTATTTATTTTGGGGGTAATGGTGGGAAATCCAGGAGGAGATGTCCATCAGGCACTTACAGATGCTGAACTGGAATTTAGGAGAGATTAATCTTTCCTGGGTTGGAGATTTGGGAGAAATTTGTGCTGAAGTAGTAATGGGAGCAGATTCAGACTCTCAGGTATACATTTTCTTTTGGAATAGGCCATGGATCTCATCATACATTACTGATGCCAGCGTGTCAGACAGATCCTCTTTATCCCCTTGTTCCCCACCCCCCCAGGCCTGGACTATTCTACATCTAACAGAAATTGTAGTTGTTCAGCTTTTTCTTCTCCTGACTCTCAAAATGGAGTATGGTAAGAAATCTAGGTTAAAACCTTCTTTTCTGTACTTTCTTCCAGTGAAAAAGGAAACTGGAAAATCAACCATGGGTTTACTGAACTTGTTCCCAAGAAACTCTGATCAATTTAATTAAATTCAACAAACCATTATTATGTACTTATTAAGTGTCTTATACCTAGTAAATCCCCTCCCCTTGTATCTGTGAAGAACTCTAATGTCCAAGTTCTGCAATCTGCTCAAATCCTATGACTTACTCCTTCATTCCACTTCAACTACACAGAGCAACGGCCATTCATTTAATCTTACCATCATCCACAAATATTCTACATCTGTGATCAAAGCTTCTGAAATTCCTTTATCTAATCCCAATCTCCTAGTTTATCTCTTCCTACGTCTTGCTCCTACCAAACCTATTCTACTTCCTCATCTTAATCTCTTAACCTTCTGCCTCTTAGCACTTTTCCAGGCTATGACATCTACCTACATTCTCCTTCCTTCCTATCCTCAACATCTTAGTGAACCAACTCAACTTTGTCTTCTAATACCAAATTCCTTGCTCCCTTGCCCTGTCATGACTTTCTTCTCATCAAAGTCCAAGCCTGGATGAGTCTTGCCATCCATTTTCTCTACTCTTACTCATCTACTGCTTAGCAGATATGGAGAAAGGCATACAACTTTGTTGAGTGACTCCACTGAAAGTGATTTTATCTAATTTCAACTGGAAAATGATAGCAAAGTAATCTTTTTATCATCCCTAATTCATTCTCCATACTACTCTCCACAAAGGATGTTCTAAACCTCTTCTCTACACAAGATATAAAACTTCCTCACTCTGCTTTCTCAGATGAGGTCTTTTCCTCATACTTAAAAAATCCAGACCACTCACTGAGAGCTCCCTCTTCTCCCTTCCTTATCTTACAAACATTCTTCATTTCACAGCCCTTTGAAATCATCCCTCACTATTTCCTTCTTTACTCCAGTTTCTGATTGAGAAATGGACCTTCTCAACAAGGTCATCATCTCTACATAAACCCCCGACCTCTCCCTTCCTCTTTTCTGCAAATTGCTCTTGATCCTTCTGTTCTTACATCTCTTCACATCTCTTGATTTCTTCCCTGATGATTACAAACATATCTTAGTAATGCCCCATCTTCAAAAAAAACTCTAGTTAGATCTCACCACACTTGCAAACTACCATTTTATATCTCTTTTTCCTTTAATAACCAAATGCCTATACTCCGTGACTCTACTTCCTTTATTCTCATTCTCTTCCTAATCCATCGCAATCTGACATCATCATTCAACTGGAACTGCTCTCTCCAAAGTTACCGAAGATCTCTTAATTGCCAAATCTAATATCTTCTCAGTTGTCATCCTTCTTGATATCCCTGCAACATTGAAAATCGCTGACTACTTTCTTCTTATGGATACTATCTCTTCTCTTGGTTTTTATGAAAATGTTTTCTCCTGGTACTTATCTTACATTTCTGGCTGCTCCTTGGTGTCTTTTTTGTGTCTACAAACATGCCCATTAACTGAGGATGTATCCTGGGACTCTGTCTTGAATCTTCTTCTTTTGCTTTGTACTCTTTCACTTATTGACCTCATTAACTCTCATGTATTCAATTATGATCTCTATTCTGATGACTTATGGGTCTATATATCTAGCCTTAGTTTTCTCTAGAGCTACAGTCCTTCATCAATAACCACCTATTGGACATTTCCAACTAGATGCCCTGAAGAGACTCAACACTTCTATAGTAGACCTTATTATTCTTCTCTCAAACTCACTCCTCTTCCCTATTACTGTTGAGGACACCACTGTCTTTAAATTTACTCCAAGTTCTTAACCTCAATGTTTCAACTTCATAATCTTGGTGTCATCCTTAACTCCTTACTCTAAGTCATCCCATATATCCAATCAGGTGCCAAGTCTTGTCATCATTACCTCCACAACATCTCTCACATTTTTTCCCTTTCTCTCTATTCAGATAGAACTCCAGTTCAGGCCCTCATTACTTCTTGCCTAGAATATCATTGTAACCTTAAATTTGGTCTCCCTTCTTCATGTTTCTTCAAACTTTGATCCATCCTTCACCCAGTCACTGGAGAGATTTTCTTAAAGGTTTGAAGGACTTCAATTGAAGTGGGCTACAAGAAAAGTGTTGACCTTAAGGGAAATCCAGATTTCCATTAAAACCAGAATTAGGAGTGATGGTGAAATTTCAGTGATGGCTGGTAGTTTGCTCATAGTAGAATGGGCATTGCCCTGGGGACAACTAGAAAAGGAGTAGTGGAGAGGGCTTAGTGAGGGACAAGGGCTATGGACCTAAGGAAAGAAAGGACTAAGGTGTATTGGGTTGAACACAGTACAAGGAGAGATAACAGGGATAGAGGGACAGGCTCTGTGTCTAGGGTGGCAATTAATAGATGAAAAAAGCCAAAGGGAAATAAACTGGAAAGGTTTCTAATCACTCTAACAGTGAATTTGAAGATTATAGAGTCTCAGAGTTGAAAGAGATTTCAAGTCTGTCCAGTTCAAGCTGATACTTTAAGTTCAAGTCCCTGCTATACTAACCCTGCAAAGGGAATTGAAGACCTGCAGAGAGGAGCTCACTACCTCCCAAGGTATTCTGATTTCCATTTGGACACCTGTAATTGTTATGAATGGGCAGCTAGATGGTGCAGTGGATAGAGCACTGAATTTGGAATCAGGAAGACTCATCTTCATGCTCTGGCCTCAGACAGTAAATACTAACTGTGTGACCTTGGGCAAGTCATTTAAGTGACAAGTTTGCCTCAGTTTCCTCTTCTGTAAAATGAGCTGGAGAAGGAAATGGCAAACCACTCCAGTATCTCTGCCAAGAAAACCTTAAAATGGGGTCATGAAGAGTCAGCTATGACTGAAAAAACTCAAAAACAACTCTTACGAAGTTTTTTCATCCATTAAACTAAATCTGCTTCTCTTGGTTCTCTTCCTACTTTCCACTCATTGCTACTAATTCTGTCCTTTGGGGACAAACAGAATAAATGTAATCTTTCTTTTGCATGACAGTCACTTAGTTATTTGAAGATATTTATCATGCTATAGTGCCTGCCTTTTTCTCACCTCCTCCTTTCTCCTTTCTCCTTTTTTCTTTTTTCTTTTTCTGGTAAATAGTATTTTTTCCCCAATTACATTTAAAGGTAGTTTGCAACATTCATTTTTTAAAATAAGATTTAGAGTTTCAAATTTTTTCTCCTTCTCTTCTTCCCATTCCCCCTCCCCAAGATGGCAAGCAATCTGATATAGGTTATACATGGACAATCATGTCAACATATTTCTACATTAGTCATATTGTGAAAGAAGAAAAAGAACAAAAGAAAAAAGTGACAAAAACACAAAAAAGTAAAAATACTATGTTTCAATCTGCACTCAGGATTCCATCATTCTTTCTCTGCATGTGGATAACATTTTCCATCATAAGTCTTTTGGAACTGTCTTAGATCACTGTATTGCTGAGAAGAGCTAAGTCTATCATAGTCGATCATCATACAATGTTGCTGTTACTGTGTACAATGCTCCCCTGGTTCTCTTCAGTTAACAGCATCAGTTCATGTAAGTCTTTTCAGTTTTTTTTTCTGAAGTCTGCCTGCTTATCATTTCTTATAGCATGACAGTATTCCATTACATTCATATACCATAATTTGTTCAGCCATTCCCCAATTGATGGGCATTCCCTCAATTTCTAATTCTTTGCCACCACAAAAAGAGCTGCTATGAATATTTTTGTACATATAGGTCCTTTCCCCCTTTTTAATGATCTCTTTGGAATACAGATCTAGCAGAGGCATGCTCGATCAAAGGGTATATACAGTTTTATAGCCCTTTGGGTATAGTTCTAAATTGCTCTCCAAAATGGTTGCATCAGTTCACAACTCCACCAACAGTGAATTAGTGTTCCAATTTCCCACATCTTCTCCAACATTTATCATTTTCCTTTCTGTCACATTAGCCAATCTGATAGGCGTGAAGTGGTACCTCAGAGTTGTTTTAATTTGCATTTCTCTAATCATTAGTGATTTAGAGCATTTTTTTCATATGTCTATAGATAGCTTTAATTTCTTCATCTGAAAACTGTCTGTTCATATCCTTTAACCATTTGTCAATTGGGAAATGACTTGTATTCTTATAAATTTGGCTTAGTGCTCTATATATTTTAGAAATGAGACCTTTATCAGAGACATTGGTTGTAAAAATTATTTCCCGTCTTTCTGCTTTCCTTCTAATCTTGGTTGCATTGGTTTTGTTTGTGCAAAAACCTTTGAATTTAATGTAATAAAAATAATCCATTTTACATTTCATAATGTTCTCTATCTCTTGTTTGGTCATAAATTCTTCCTTTCTCTATAGATCTGGCAAGTAAACTATTTCTTGCTAATTTGCTTATAGTATCACCCTTTAAGTCTAAATCATTTACCAATTTTGACCTTATCTTGGTATAGGGTGAGAGATGTTGGTCTATGCCTAGTTTCTGCCATGTTATTTTCCAGTTTTCCCAGAAGTTTTTGTCAAAGAGTGAGCTCTTATCCCACAAGCTGGAGTCTTTGGTTCTATCAAACAGTAGATTACTATAATCATTTACTCCTGTGTCTTCTGTACCTAATCTACTCCACTGATCCACCACTCTATTTCTTAGCCAGAACCAAATAGTTTTGGTGATTGTTGCTTTATAATATGGTTTTAGATCTGGTACAGCTAGGCCACCTTCCTTTGCATTTTTTTCATTAATTCCCTTGATATTTTGACCTTTTATTCTTCCAGATGAATTTTGTTACTATTTTTTCTAGCTCTATAAAATAGTTTTTGGTAGTTTGACTGGTATGGCACTGATTAAGTAAATTAATTTAGATAGAATTCTCATTTTTGTTATATTAGTTCAATCTATTCATGAGCAATTGATATTTTTCCAATTGTTTAGATTTGACTTTATTTGTATGAAAAGTGTTTTGAAATTGTGTTCATATAGTTCCTGGATATGTCTTTGCAAATAGATGCTCAAATATTTTATATTGTCTACAGCTTTTTTAAATGGAATTTCCCTTTCTATCTTTTCTTGCTAAATTTTGTTGGTAATATAATTAAAAAAAATTTTTTTTGGGCTAAGCAGTGGGGTTAAGTGACTTGCCCAGGGTCACACAACTAGTGTTTTGTTTGGTCTGAGGTCGGATTTGAACTCAGGTCCTCCTGACTTCAGGGTCAGTGCTCTACCCACTGCACCACCTAGCTCCCTCACTTTGTTGGTAATATATAGAAATGTTGATGATTTATGTGAGTTTATTTTGTATAAAGGGTTTATTTTACATGAAATAGCTCCTAATTATTGTTTTAATTTCCTCTTCATTGGGGGTAAATTCACCTTTTTCATTTTTTGATACTAGTAATTTGGCTTTCTTTTTTCTTTTTTTAAAAATCAAATTAGCCAAAGGTTTATCTATTTTATTGTTTTTTTTCATAAAACCAGTTCTTAGTTTTATTTATTAGTTCAATAATTTTCTTAATTTCAATTTTATTAATCTCTCCTTTGGCTTTCAGAATTTCTAATTTGGTATTTAATTGGGGATTTTTAATTTGTTCTTTTCTAGCTTTTCAAATTCACGTTATGATTACTATGTATTTCTCTCCACCTTATCCCCCCCACTTTTATACTTTTCTTTCTCCTTCACCCTGTCCCTCCTCACTAGTGTTTTGCTTTTGACCACCTCCCCCAATCTGCCACCCTTCTATCTGATGTTCCCTTTTCCTTCCCTTTTCCCTTCCCACTCTCCTGTGTGATAAGTTAGATTTCTCTACTCAATTGAGTGTGTATGTTATTCCCTCTTTCAGCCAAATCTGATGAGAATAAGGTTCAAACAATGCTCACCCTCTTCCTTCTTTCCCTCCACTGTAATAGGTTTTTTGTGCCTTTTCATATGATATAATTTACTCCATTCTGTCTCCTCCTTTCTTCTTCTTCCAGTACAATACTTTTTTAAACTCCTTAATTAAGTTTTTTAATCATCACATCAAAATCAACTACCCACACCCTCTGTCTAAGTATACTCTTTCTTATTGCCCTAATAGAGACACAATTCTTAAGAGTTCCAATTTATCATCTTTCCATGTAGGGATGTAAACAGTTTAACCTTATCGAATACCATATTGTTTTTTTTTTCTTTCTTGTTTTCCTTTTTATGCTTCTCTCGAGTTTTGGATTTGAAGATCAAAGTTTCTGTTCAGCTCTGATCTTTTGATCAGGGAAGTACGAAAGTCCCCTATTTCATTGAATGTACATGTTTTCTCCTTAAAGAATGTGCTCAATTTTGCTGAGTAGTTGATTCTTGGTAATAATCCAAGCTCTTTTGTCTTCCAGAACATCGTATTCCAAGCCCTTCAGTCCTTTAATGTAAAAGCTGCTAAGTCCTGTGTAATCTTGACTGTGGCACCTTGATATTTGAATTGTTTCTTTTTGTCTGCTTGCTGTATTTTCTCCTTGACCTGACAGTTCTAAAATTTGGCTATGATATTCCTCAAAGTTTTCATTTTGGGATCTCTTTTAGGAGGTGATCAGTGGATTCTTTCAATTACTGTTTTACTCTCTGGTTCTAGGCTATCAGGGCAGTTTTCCTTGCTAATTTCTTGAAAGACATTGTCCAGGCTCTTTTTTGATCATGGCTTTCAGGTAGCCCAATAATTTTTAAATTATCTTTCCTGGATCTATTTTTTAGATCAGTTGTTTTCAATGAGGTATTTTACATTTTCTTCTATTTTTTCATCCATTAAAATAAATCTGCTTCTCTTGGTTTAATTTTCTTCAGTTAGCTTTTGTGCCTCCTTTTCCATTTGTCCAATTTTACTTTTAAAGGAGTTGTTTTCTTCAGTGTATCTTTTTTTCCATTTGGCCAATTCTATTTTTTAAGGAGTTGTTTTCTTCATTCAATTTTTTTTGCTTCCTTTTCCAAGCTGTTGACTCTTTTTTCCCCCATAATTCTTTTACATAACTCATTTCTTTCCCCAATTTTTCTTCTATTTCTCTTACTTGATTTTTAAAAGCCTTTTTGAGCTCTTCCAAGAGTACTTTTTGGACTTGAGACCAATTCATATTCCCCTTTGAGGCTTCACATGTAGACATTTTGACATGGTTGTCCTCTTCTGAGTTTGTGTTTTGATCTTCCTTGTTGCCATAGTAGCTTTCTATGGTCAGGGCTCTTTTTTGCTTTCTCCTAACTTTTTAAAGTTGAGCTCTGCTTCTGGAGTACAGGGACACTGTCCCAACCTTTTTGCACTGGGGGCCAGGGCTCTGGTCACTGGTTTTCTGTGCTGGGGCCTCTGGGGCTTGCAGCTTGCCAGTTGTACTAGAGTGACCTGGGCTAGTTGTGTGTGTTGTGCCCTGAGTTCTGGGGCTGGAGCCCTCACACCTGGCCTGCTGTGCCACTGGCCTGCTGAACCAGAACTGCAGGGCCTCAGTTCCTGATCTGTGCTATGGCTAAAAGCTTCCTGCTGACTTGTCTGGACACCACCTGCGCTGAGATGAGCTCCCCTTTTACCCAAGACAGGCAGAACTTTTCTGAAGTCCTTCTAACTTATCTTGGGCTGGAAACTTATTTCATTCTGTCTTTTTTTGGATTCTGTTGCTTCAGAATTCTTTTAGAGGCTTGACTTAACATTGTTTCCAAGGGAAAGTGGGAAGAACTCCGGCAACTTCCTGGCTTCTCTCCATCATCTTCCTTTCTCCTTTTTTCAGGCTAAAGTAGCTAGTTCCAAAATTCCAGTTACATTAAAATGTTGCTAGGGTTTTGTGACTCAGCAAAGTGTGGCTTCACCTCATTGTGGCCACTTGGTGGACTGGTGGTTTGAGACTGCACATTTCTTACCTATGGAATATTAACTAGCATTTTTTTTTTTTGCCTAAAGTATACAAGAAGGGGGCATGAATTGAGCTTGGGGGAAGGAAAGAGAGTCTCTAATACAAGTCTGTCAGTATAAATACTAGTGTTGAGTCAGGGAAGGAAAAATATCCCAGATAGTACTGTAAGTATCCTAAGGTAGCTAGATGGTACAGTGGATAGAGCATAGGACCTGGAGTTAGGAAGACCTGAGTTCAAATTCAGCCTCAGATATTTCTTAGTTGGTGACCTTGGGCAATTGACTTAACCTCTGTTTGTCTCAAGTTCCCTCATTTGTAAAAGGAGGACTATTGTTGTTCAGTTGTTTTCAGTTGTGTTTGACTCTTTGTGATTTGGGGTTTTCTTGGCAAAGATACTGGAGAGGTTTGCCATTTCCTTCTCTAGCTCGTTTTATAGATGAGGAAACTGAGGCAGAGTTACGTGACTTACCCAGGATCACACAGCTAAGCTAGCAAGTGTCTGAGGCTGGATTTGAACTCAGGTCTTCCTGACTCTAGTCCTGGTGCTATATCTATCCACTGTGTCACCTAACTAGAATAGTATCTATCTCCCAGGGTTGTTGTAAGAATAAAATGAGATAATATCTGTAAAGTTCTTTATAAACCTTAAAAGCTCTATGGAAATGGTGGCTATTTATTATTATCATTATTACTCTCTCAATTTTTTGCCCTGGAACAAAGCCTGAGTAATCTCAGTCAATTAATCAATAAAGAAAAGCATTTACTAAGTCCTTATTATATGCCAAGCACTGTGCTAGGTACTAGAGATATAAAGACACAAGTGAAATAGTCCCTTCAAGGAGTTTACAGCTTTAGTAGAGGAGAGAAGATGTACAGATATAAGTAGATGCAAAATATTTTAAAAGATGATTTCATGTATGTTATGCTATTTTTACCTTCATAACAATCTAGTTATAGTAGGTTTCGTTTCCATTAGATCTTGGACTTGCATAAACTTAAATTGGGGGTAGGGTGAAGCCAGGGCTGCTGATACTTGGCATAATTGAGATGAATGCAGATGGTTCTGTTAGCTAATAGGCAAGAAGCAAACTTAAGTGCATCTTGCAAAAAGCAAAAACTTTTCTTCTGCAGCAAAGTTAGAGGAGTGGATGACCTGTGCTCTGGATTAGCTAGCTGCGTGCCTTCCCCTAGGTATGTAATGGATGCTGGGCTAACCTTTCATCTGACTGTGAGATGGGGGAAGTTAGCAGAGTATGGCAAACCTCCTCAGGCCAGTACTGTTCTCTACAAGCCCGGTTCAGTTAAGATACATTAACCTGTCACAAAAAGGGTCGGGTAGTGTGGTGGAATAGCCAGGAGACCTGGGTTCTATTCCTAGTTCTGTTACTAACTAGGTGACCTTGGGCAAGTCACTTTCTTTCTCCGAGCCTCAGTTTCTTTCATTTCTGTGAAATGAGAGGGGATTAGACTAGATAATTTCTAATATTTCTACCGACTCTAAATTTCCAAGAGAAAATCTTTAAATGATATATCCTGTGTATTCTGAAGAGTTTTCACAACTAGTTTCTATTCCTACATGTAATACCCCTTCCAGTCATGCTTTACTAACTTGCATTCCTGCTTGAAGAATTTTAGGACCCCTAGAGGGTGATAACTCCTCCTTTTTAGGTTCTAGGGATGGCCCTGAGAGACAGGGTTTCTTGTACTGTCACTCATCCCCCGACCCCATCATCAGCCAGTAGCCTCAGTTACCTTTTTAACAAAGGTATTTACTCAGATGATATAGCAAAAACAGTTGTTACAAAAACAACCTGTGTACCATTTCCCCCTTACTTCCCCTTCCCCACCCCAACAAATCAAAGGCGTAACCTTTGTTTAAGATCCCTGGGATAGTGGGCTCAAACCTAATGTCCAAATGTAGTGGAAAACACATGCAGAGAATGCATGGAACAAAAGGTACCTCAGAGCTTCTGGTTCCCAGGGGTACATTCCTCCCTCTACAGAGCCCTCATGAAGGTCCCTTAGATGGAGCTCTGTGCTGGGCTTCAAGAGTCAATGACCTTGGAGAGTCTACACGTGACAATTCCTTCATTCTCCTTAGCAGGAGGGGTCACATCCCTTGAAGCTGTTTCCGTCCTCCAGTGGATGTCTCTCTGTGTCTGCCTGTATCAGCATTTGTCATCTCTCTGTGCATCTCTCTCTGTTCCCAAACTGATGCATTATCTCCCCCTGGTTCAGTCAATGCTGGGGCAGGGACTGTAACACTTCTGAGATCACTTCCCCTTTCCCCCACTCTTTATTGCCTTCTTGTACAAGGATCTTCCTCTTTAAGGCACTCTGGAGCCTCCCCAAATTGCATCTTCCTTGTAGAATTGACTATTCTTTTCATGCACAGGCCCAGAGGAGTTTATAATTCTTTCAGCTAATCCCAAGATGTTTCCTGTTTGGAGTCATCTGCCTTCATCTCATGGCTCAAAAGCCTGTGATTCTTTCAAGTTGTTTTAGGGCTTGCCTATGTATGGTGATGGTGGCTTTTGAAAAAGTCTAGGATAGAAATAAGAAGAAAGAAAATTCCTTCCTGCCTAGTTTTTTCTCTTGCATGTTTGATTAAAGTGGGGGTGTTAGTCGATTTTTTTTAGTCTTTGGACTTTTCCTTCCTCACTTTGGTCCTCTTCCTTTAAAATGCCTTTTTATTGTTTTGTTTTGTTTTTTTTGGCTAGGCAATGGGGTTAAGTGACTTGCCCATGGTCACACAGCTAGTAAGTGTTATGTGTCTGAGGTTGGATTTGAACTCAGGTCCTCCTGACTCCAGGGCCAGTGCTCTATCCACTGCGCCACCTAGCTGCCCCCAAAAATGCGTTTTTAGAAGAGTTAAATCAATGAGTGTGTTCTGAGGTATAACTCTTTTTTTCAGTATACTCAGAGCACACTGTCTCTGGAATGTGTTCAAATCCTGCCTCTGACTTTACTACCTTGGATTATTCACTTAGCTTTTCTGGGCCTCATTTTCCTCGTCTGTAAGATAAGAGGGTTTGAGTAGATGACCTCTGAAGTCCTATACCACTCTAAAGCTATCATCTATGAGCTAATACCAGTCAAGCTCATATGAGATCTGCAGGGAGAAAGGATAGTGGCAAAGAGCCATGGGCTTTCACTGTGTCCTCTCACTAGGCTTTTTTCCTCCTATTTGCTTTTTCATCCAAATCAAATATACACTTGTGTCTGTTTCACTACTATTTTTATATGACAGATTTGTTGAATTATAAAAGTAGACATGATCTATTCCAAAGGGGGTGTAGTCCATGCCTAATTTACATAAACTGTATGTATCCTTCAGTGGCCTATATTGTCTTCCTTTTCCTTGATCTCAAAGGTCCCTTACATCTTTGTGATGCTACATGAATCTCCACCGGTGAAGGAACCTCTTGAACAGACTCATTGACTAATGGATATCCAACCTCTGCTCATATCCTTTGGGTAAAAGGGCATTAACTCTAGGAAGCAGCCTATTCCATTGCTAGAGAGTCAATGTATGGTATATGAGGGAAGTCCAGAGTATCCAGGCACATTGTATTCAAAGTACACCACGCCTCCATTCTTCTCCAAATTATAATCTTAATTCTCTGAACTTTCTCTATCATATCATAAAAGTCTTTTCACCCTGGAAGCTCAATTGACCTTTGAATTTCACACATTAGAAGTATCTTCCTTCTCCTACTGCCTTTTTTTCTGGTTGGCTGGTTCCTCCCAGTACTTCCTGTTCAAGGAGGATACCCAGGCTGGCCATGTCTTCATTTCTCTTCAGGATGTACTCTGATGCTCCAGATTTCTGTACCATGCCTCAATTTAGGTGCCTTCATCTCTTCTTTCCACATACCCCTTTTCAGCTTCCTTTAATATATTGTCCTCCCCTATTAGAATGAAAGCCTCTTAAGGACAGAGAACATCTTTCTGCTTATATTTGTATTCCTAGAGGTTGACATAGTACATGGCACATAGTAAGGACTTAATAAATGCTTGTTGACTTGATATGGATGTAAAAGAAAGGATGTTTGTGTACATTCTGCTTTTTTCTTAAAAGAAAATGTGAAGCTGGTGGTCCTTTTTTAGGGTTACATTTTGATTAATGGGGTCCTAATGAATTACTAGTAGTGTAAATCTTTGATGTTCAGAACTTTTATATGTAAATGACTCCAAAGTGATTTGTAAGACCATAGATATTATTTAGAACAGTGAGTCTCAAACTTTTTAGTCTCAAAAAATTATTGATGATTAATAGTTTTTAATTATGTGGTTTATATCTATAGATATTTACCATATTAGAAATTAAAATGTCTTAGTATTATTATGAAAATTGTTTTGACCTTACAGACTCCCCCCCCCCAAATGGGTCTCAAAGACTCAAAGAACCTTTGAATCACTCTATGAGAACTGCTGTTCTAGAAGAATCTCTTCATTCCTTATAGGTCTGAAGCTTCTTCAGCTGGTGGAAAGAAACAGCTGCTTAATAGCTGCATAGCAACATTACTCAGCAGTTGACAACAGGCTGTGGAGATGGCTTCACCCACCAGAAACCACAGGGGCAATTAGAAAGACAATGTAATTATCGAGGTTGGAACTGGGTCAGGATCTGGGACAAGCACCCAGATGCTTATGAAAGTAGTTCTGGGATTTGAAAACCCCAGGAGCAACCAGTAAGTACTTTGGGGCTGGTATGGTGTAGTTTTGCTTGATACTTGGTCCACAGCACCATTTCTGCAGGGTAAGTCCAGGTTTGTGCTGGGGTGTGTGTGTGTGTGTGTGTGTGTGTGTGTGTGTGTGTGTGTGTGTG
>NW_020954641.1:35663964-35734397 GCF_900497805.2 Vombatus ursinus
GTGTGTGTGTGTGTGTGTGTGTGTGTGTGTGTGTGTGTGTGTGTGTGTGTGTGTGTTGGGGGAGGGGAGGGTAACCCTGGATGTCAAGAACTGATTTCACCTCTTTTCTGAGGAAGACTGAAAGAAGTCTCTCTCTGATCTAGTCATGCTGTTCAGGTCTAAGCTCATTTTGCTGGCACTAAGTTCAAAGCTTGTTTGGCATTTGGCTGTGTGATATCAATAGAAGTGTGTTATTTCCAGCAGGGTCTAAAAAAACATCTAAGTCCCTCTGTCTCAGCTGCCCCATCAAAGGGCTCTGTGGAAGCCTTCCATTGTCTGCAGCTTCAACAATGTTCCACCCTCATATTTTTCATATGTGTTCTCAAAATAAGTCATCTATAGAAATAAGACCTATAGATAACATCAGTTATCTTGAGCTTTAACCAAAACTTTTATAGTATTAGAGACTTATGAGCTTACACATGTATATATACATATATACACAAATGCTATGTGTGTAAATATACACTTATATGTATAAGTATTTTATAGAAAAAAGCAGGCTGGCTTCCTGTATAAAGAACTGGTCTCAGAGTCAGGAAGAAAGTCCTGGGTTCAAATCCTACCTCTTCTCATATCTGTAAGACTCTCCCTGAGAAAGACTTTTGACCTTTAAGTGTCTTAAGCCTTAAAAAAATTTTTTTGCCTTTCTTTGTATCCTCAGGGCTTAGCACAGTGCCTGGCATACAGTAAGCCCTTACTAAATGTTTGTTGACTAGCTAGCTGTTAACTATCTGACTGACCAGGCAACTTGCTAAAATTAGGTTATAAAGAAGGTACTGATCTGCATTTGTAGAGTAAGTTCCTTCCCAGGAACTCCCTGTGCTATCAAGTGAAAGAGAAGTGTAGAAAACACCAGAGAACTAGGAATACACAATTAGTTGTGCCCAGAGGGAAGAGACAGGGGGCATTTATTACTGTTTAGCTGGGTATATTCTGGAACGGATTTTTAGTTCATGGAGGCTCACTCAATGGGTCAATGTGAGTCCAGTAGGGATCTTTGGAGTGAAAGTATTTAGCTTCTGTATCCATATATAATTGAGAGAACACACTTGATTTTGTAAGAATACAGCAAAGTGCTGAAGGGAGATGGTATAGACCTATCCTAGTATCTCTCTACACTAATGAAATCACTTGCATGTCCACTTCCCCCAGCCTCTTGTCACAAAGTAGATAGAGCACGGGACCTGGAGTCAGGAAGATCTGAGTTTAAATCCAGTCTGAGGAACTTATTAGTTGTGTGACCCTAGGCAAATCACTAAACCCCTGTCTGCTTTAGTTTCCTTATCTGTAAAATGGGAATAATAGTAACACCTGCCTCCCAGGATTGTTGTGAGGATAAAATGATATAATATTTGTAAAGTGCTTTGCAAATAAAGAAGTGCTGTATATAATATATATGTATATAATATATACACACATATATACATATACATATGTGTGCATGGATATTCTATCTATCTATCTATCTATCTATCTATCTATCTATCTATCTATCTATCTATCTATCTCTATCTGTCTGTCTGCGTATCTGCCTGGTTCTATAATTTTGTTGCAGTAGGGAGCTTCTGGTGAAGAAACTCCTTCTATGATGCAAATCAGCATTTGCTCTGCAGCTTAAGAGTCTTGGAGAGAAGCCTAGAACATTGAGAGGTTAAATGACTTTGCCAGGCTTATACAACTGGTATATGTACCATAGATGGAATTTAAGGCCGAGTCTTCCTTCTTTCAAGGCCAGCTCTCTAGACTCTATGTTGATTGAGTTGCTTTTCTTACATATAATATAGAGGTTGCCAATTATAGGTGCATAAAGTAGTGGACTGAATCTAGATTTGTCTAGCTTAGGGATAGATATCAACTGCCTACACATATAACCAGGTTCTTTTTTTTTTCATTAAGTCTATGCACCTCTTATCCTGCAAGGATAAGCTTTGTACACTATGTGCTGTCAAAGGTGGTTCATGAGACCGATTTGAGTAGCATAGACATTTGCAAAACTGACATTGTTTATTTTTGAGTATACACTTCCCCTGTCAGTGCCCCTCTTTCTACCTCCTGATGTCTCTTCATCCTCTCCTCCTCTCCTTTCCCCTACCTAGGCATAATTCTTGCTCTCAACTGACTATTAACTAATCCTTGTTGGAGTGTTAACCTATACAAAAGGGCCATCCTACCCCTCTTAGAATATTGATGCCCTGGCATATCCATATCACATATCCACTTTTCTTTATCTTCCAATATAAGAAGTACCTGGTAGGGACCGAGGAAGATGTGAGGAGCAGATGATTCTGATGATGTGAGGAGTTTTGCACTGAAGTACAAAGAGATTTAGAGGAAGAGTTGGTGTTTGGGAAAATTATAGAAGCCAGTATGAGGTGTGGTTTCCCCTTGCTCAGGGGAATGTAAGATTTTGAGGGCTTTCTCTTTCTCTGTCCTAGGTTCAGGTAGACAACATGAGTTGGAAAAGTTTTATCATTTTTTTATTCCTTCCCTGCTGAACCTGGGTGATAAACTGGAGATGACAGTCCAAATCTGCTAGTATCTGGGGAATTAACAATGAGTCCAGTGGAGAAGTCTAGGTCCCAACTTGGTATTTATCGATTGCTAGGATGGCCATGAGCCTTTCCTGTACAATTCCATGAAAAAGGAGATCCAATATAAGACATTAAACCTTTGGGCTGGATTTTTCCCATTCCTGTGCTGCTGGGAGACTGAAGAGGTAGAAATAATCTGAGAAGGGTTTTTTTTTTTTTTTTTTTTTGTGCTGGAGGGTTGGACCTTGGAGTGAGTGGGATGCTGTGCTCTGTGATGCATGTCTGTTGTTCTTAGATTTACCATGCTATTTTCTAATCTAAATTATAGATTGCTTGACTATTATCTTATCTAGTGAGTGACCAGATTGACACTTTGGGTCTAAAAGGGAGAGGGTGTGGCCACTAAGTGGGACAGAGTGTTATAAGTATCTCGTAACAATTGAGACAAACTTCTAGATAACGACAATCATAAGAACAACAGCTAGCCTTTTATAGTGCCTGCTATACACTAAATATTGTGCTAAGAGTTTTACAACTATTGTCTCATTTGATTCTTTGGAAGCCACCTTGGAGGCAGATGCTGTTAGCATTCCCATTTTTTAGTTGAGGAAACCGAAGCAAACAGGTTAATGGACTTACCCATGGGCGACAGCTAGGTTTTAGATTTGTAAAGCACTTTTCAAATATCTCATTTTAACCTCATGATTTTGGGAGGTGGGTGCTATTATTGTGCCCATTTTATGGATGAAGAAACTGAGGCAGACAGAGGTTAAATGATGACTTGCTCAGGGTCGCACAGCTCTTGCCAGTTAGCAGAATCTGAGGTTTACAGCATAGATTGGTTCCCTCTGTGACTTGAGAAAGGGCAGATTATACTCACAATTCATAGATGATACAGAACAGGTCCCTGTTCCTCCTTAACACTAATACACACACACACACACACACACACATGCATGCATGCACACACACAGACATGGACTTCCAACCCTTCAAGAGGAAATACGAAGGAATTATAATCTCTCTCACACAATACTGGAAAAGGATGCAACCCACAACCTCTATGGATACAAATGTTCTCTAAGATCCATGATCCAGTCTCAAGCTCTTGAGCCATAAATCCACTGCTGTGGCATCACATAATCACTTTTGCTTCCCCAGAGCTGAGTTGGCTAGCATAATCACCATTAGATTCCACCTGGCACCCATTCTGACTTCAATAGCCCTGATCTTAATGGGCAATGCTGAGGAATAGCTGCCCCTGGTGGCTAGCCAGCTGGTGCTGTGCTGTGCCCTGGCATACTGGCGATTCATTTCTCTTGGTGCCCAGGGGTTGCCCAATTCTATATTCTTTTCACTGTGTTCTTGCAGAAAGGGACAGCTGCCTTCCATTCATAGATTTTCTCTTATCCTCTAGCCTTTTCTGCTATGATTGCTGTTTCTATCTTTTCTTCCCTCACTGGGGATGATTTCCCTTTTCATTTCACCTGTGGGTCTCTTTCTTTTCTTTCCTTCTTGCTAAACCTTCCCTCTCATTGAAATGTTAAACATGGGACTGCTACTCCCCACAGGAACCTCTTGGTCATTGACAACTCCTACTATAGAATATATCCAAAGGACACATATTTATATTAGATTGGCATATGGGAATATGTTCTGTTCCTAGACAGACACTGTACCTATGTGATAACTCGACTAGGATGGAAGGTGGCAACTGGGTTGGCAGCCTTCCATGGAAGTAGACAGCTGCTTTCTCTCTGCCCTCCCAACAGAATTTCATTTGCTCTGCAAGGAATTCTGATTTAAGAGGAGAAATACAACCTCACTTGAGAAAAATCTATGAAATTTCCAGAAGGTAGGGTAGGATTATGATTAATTTCTATAAGGTATGAGAATAGGATCTGTAATTTGATAGTCTTGCCTCAACTTCGAAGTCAGCTCCCAAGTGTAAATGTTATAACTGTAGTATCATCTTTGATAGTATCCTTGATATATCTTTAATTAAGATGCATATGATGATAATATAGCAGCAATTTTATACTATTGGAGACTGTAGAGTTAGGTACCATTTCATTCGTAAGATTACTTGCCTGTCTCTTGGAGTTGGGACCACATAGAGTATTATTTTATAGCCTTTATAGCAAAAAGACTACTAGTTTTGAAGTCAGAAGAGATCAGCATCTATCTACATGTGGCACAGAGGATAGATTCCTAAATCTGCAGTAAGGAAGAACTGAGTTCAAATCCTACCTGTGTCACCCTTGGCAAGTCACAGTTAATTCATCTGTAAAATGGGGACAATAATAGCACTCACTTCCCAGGGTTGTTGTGAGGATCAAATAAGATAATATTTCCAAAGTGCTGTGCAAACCTTAAAATACTACATAAGTTCTAGCTATTATTATTATTATATTATATTACATCACTACATTATTACATTACATTACATTCTGATATTAACTGTGCCATTATGTAAAAGTCACTTCTTGGAGTGTTTTCTCTTCTGCATAGTAGGAATCAAAATACTTGCATTTCATACCTCACTGAGTTGTTATGAGCAAAGCAGTTTGTAAATCTTAAATTCCTATAGAAACAGGAGTTACTGTTTTCAAATGACCTCAACATTTGTGGATTTCAGTTGATGTGCATAAAAATAGAATCCTAGTTAAATGAAAAATGGGATTTGTTGACAATGATTTACCTACCCTTTGATTGCAAATTTGCCAGTATGGTTGGATCATACTCTAATTTCTCCATCAAGTCATAAGATCTACAGTCTTACAGTGCTTTTACTATCACTGCCATTTTTACAATACCAGAGTGATTTCATTTGATACAGTGGGAAAAGTTTCATTAAGAGATTCATGGAAACTTCTCCAAATACAAAAAGAAAATTGCTGTCAGAATTTGGAACAAAAAGGAATAAGGTAATCCATTTCTTGTTGAATTTAAATATCAAGAAAAGAACTGAAACAGACTGGGATGACTTACACTAAGCAGACTGGCAAAGTATCATGATGCCAGGCTACTAGGCAGTGGTGTCTTTAGGGAAGTTCTGCCCAGTGCCGATACCCAAATATCTGTTGTTGAAAGGTAGTCAAATTATCAGTCACCTTGGGGGTCTCTGGATAATTTGTCAGTTGCCCACTGGGGCAACTTAACTCTACTCTTGGGAAAATTTGTATGTAGGTATGACTTTTGTCAAACATGATGGAACAAGTTGGAACTAAATGCATTTTTCTTTTGTAGATTTTTAGGGTTTTAGATGAATAGGTATCTAAGTTTTAATCTTACTGAGGCACCCTTTCATTTCTCTGTCATATTAAAACTGCATGGTGTATGTTGAATTGTATATTATCTATCATTCTATATTATCTATATTGAGCTACCCTGGTTTCCTTCAAGTTCTAGCTAAAATTTCAACTTCTCTAAGAAGCTTTTACAGATCCTCCCCAATGTCAGTCCTTACCTTCTGCTGATCATCTTTAATTTATCCTGGATATGGCCTTCTTGCTCAGTTCTCCAATACAACACTCCAGCTCCTGACTCTGAATGTTTTCACTGACTCTTCCCCAGGCCAGGAATGTTTCCTTCCTCATCTCTGCCTTCCTATCTTCCCTGGCTTCCTTCAAGTCTCAGCTAGAATCTTGCCTTCTGCAAGAAGCCTTTTCCCTTCCTCCTTAATCTTAGTGATGTCCCCCTGCGATGATAATCTCTAATATATCCTTTATCAATCTTGTCTATAGTTAGTTTCATATTATCCCCTTAATTGAACTGTGAGCTCCTAGAGAGCAGGGACTATCTTTTGCTTTTCTTTGTATCCCTTGTATTTAGTGCAGTGACTGGCACATGGTAGATACTTAATAAACGCTTATTGACTGACTGTATATTGACTGTATAGGTACTATATCCCTACATGATGGGAGAAGGAAAAGCATGTGAAATCTCTCTGAGCCCCATTTCCATATACAAAATAATAATAGCTAGCATCTATCTATCTATCTATCTATCTATCTAATCTATCTATCTATCACTTTAAGGTTTGTAAAGTGCTTTACAAATACTATTTCATTTTACCCTTTTAACAACCCTGGGAGGTAGGGGCTATAATAGTGTAAAAATTGTTAGATAAATTGGAATAATATCTATAGTTTTTACCTTATTTAAAGATCAAATTATATGAGTGATGCAAACCTTGAAGTCCTACATAAATGTCATTTTCTTTATTATCCTTGTTGTCCTATTCTTATCATCTTACTGACTAGTACTAACACTATTATTATTAATGATAACTGCATCCAAATATGATCCAGCAGGGGGCTGGGGGCAATGACAAAGTAGGACAATGCCAGCCAGGATGTTGTACAGTAGAGACAATATGTGTCCTGACAGCACCACATTGGCCATAAAGCCAATCATAGCGATCTTGCCAAACTGGCAAGAATCCTGAAGCAAATGGGTTCTGGTGATGGTACTGATTTCCTTAGCCCACAAACTGGTGTGATGCAACTGCTCCTAAGAGTCAAAGAAATAGATGGTGCAGCATAAGGTTGTAGGCTGGTCCTATTTGAAATTGTTGTGATGAGAAGACTGATGCAGGATAATAGAATAAGTGACACTTTCATCTTCTTGTGCCACAAAGAGGCAAATTGCATTGGAACAAATCAGAAATACCAATAATCCACTTTCTGGAAGTGTTTCAGTGCAGATGGCACTGGCCCCTAAAGTAGGCAAATAAAGAGTTCCCATGAAATAGACTGGAGTCACAAATAGTTTCATTATGTGCTAGTTCTAGTTCATAGCAACACTGGCAATAGATCTTATTAGACCTATTATCTGAAAGAAAATATCAGATGTGGGCAAAAGCTCTGCACAAACCTTTTATCAATGATACTTTCATTTTCAGGTCACAAAACAATATATTGCTAACTAATTCAGGGTAACAATGATAAGAAATAACTTCACCCAAAGCCTAGATTTCATGAAACAAGGAATTAAAATCTGAGGAGGGAAAAATTGAAAAGTCTGAGGTCACTGAAAAATTACACTTTACCCAAACTCCAGAAAGTATACTTCATGGAGCCAAGATCAAGAATTAGAGAAAGCACTCAGTTGAGCTCTCCCAACATTCTCCTCCAAACAACTTTAAAATAATGTCTCAAATAGAATTTTGAAGTTGCAGAGCCAATAAAAGGTCAGAGTGAGATATTTTTCCAGCCTAAGACAATTTAGGATCAAAGGAGGGAAAGTATGAAAAGACAATTAATAGATTGGTTAAAGAGGAACAAAAAATACTGAAGAAAATTAAACCTTAAAAACAGAATTGGCCAAATGGAAAAGGAGTTACAAAAGATCACTGAAGAGAATAACTACTTAAAAACTAGAATTGGGCAAGTGGAAGCCAATGACTCCATGAGACATCAAGAAACAATAAAACAAAGTTAAAAGTGAAAAAAAATTAGAAGAAAATGTGAAATATCTCATTGGAAAAACAATTAACTTGGAAAATAGATCAAGGAGAGATAATTTAAGAATTATTGTACTACTTGAAAACCATGATCAAAGAAAGAATCTAGACATCATTTTTCAGGAAATTATAAAGGAAAACTTTATTGATATTTTAGAACCTGAGGATCAAATAGAAATTGAAAGACTCCCTTGATAACCACCTCAAAAATATCCCAAAATGAAAAGTCCCAGGAGCCAAATAACAGCTCCCAGGTCAAGGAGAAAATACTTCAAACAGCCAGAAAGAAACAATTCAAACATCATGGAGCAATAGTCAGGATCATACAAGATTTAGCAGCTACCATGTTAAAGAAGTAGGAGGCTTGGAATATGATATTCTATGGAAGGCTGAAAAAGTGCTGAGTTTACAACCAAGAATAACCTACCCAGCAACACTGAGTATAATCCTTCAAGGGAAAAGTGAATATTTAATGAATAAAAGACTTTCAAGCATTCCTGATGAAAAGACCAGAGCTGAATAGAAAATTTGATTCTCAAATACAAGACTTAAGAGAAACATAAAAAGGTAAACATGAAAGAGAAATCATAAGGGACTCAATATGATTAAACTGTTTGCCTTTCTGTATGGGAAGAACATATACATAACTTAAGAACTTTATCATTATTAGGGCATTAAGAAGGAATTTACAAAGACTGAGGGCATGGATGTGAGTTGATTATGTTAGAATGAAAAGAAAGAGGGATACCCTTGGAGAAAGGAGAATGGGGAAGGGAGAGGAAGAGCTCATATAAAAGAGGCACACAAGGAAGAGCTTTTACAATGGAGGGGGGAATGATGGGGGTGAGGTGGGCAATGCTTGACCCTCACTCACATCTAAGTTGGTTTTAAGAGAGAAATACACAATACACTCAATTAACAATAGAAATCTATCTTACACAACAGAAAGTAGAAGGGTAAGGCAATAAGAGAAAGGTGGGATGATAAAAGGGAAAGTGGATAAAAGAAGGCAGTAGTCAGAAGCAAAATAGATTTTAGAGGAGGGAAAAGATAAAAAGAAAATAGAAGGATAAACAGAAGAAAACAGGATGGAGGGAATGTACAATTAGTAATCATAACTGTGAATGTTAGTGGGATGAATTCACCCATAAAATGGAAACAGATAGCAGAATGGATTAGAAACCAGAATCAAACAATATGTTGTATATAAGAAATACACTTGAAACAGACAGAGACATATGGAGTTAAAATAATGGGCTGGAACAAAATCTATTATATTTCATATGAAGTAAAAAAGGCAGGGATAGCAATTATGATTTCGGACAAAGCAAAAGCAAAGATAGATCTAGTTAAAAGGGATAAGCAGGAAACTATATCTTGTTAAAAGGCACCATAGACTAAAACTAAAGTCATCAATACTAAACACATATATCAAATGGCATAGTATCCAAATTCTTAAAGGAAAACTTAATTGATTTACAGGAGGAAACAGACAGTAAAACTATACTAATGGGGGACCTCAATTGTCCTCTCTCAGATCTAGATAAATTTAACCATAAAATAAATAAGAAAGAAGTTAAAGAGATGAATAGAATCTTAGAAAAGTTAGATACAATAGATCTCTGGAGAAAACTGAATAGGAATAGAAAGGAGTATAGCTTTTTCTCGGCTCTAAGTGGCACCTTCACAAAAACTGACTGTGTATTAGGGCATAAAAAACTCACGACCAAATGCAGAAAAGCAGAAATATTAATATACCCTTTTCAGACTATAATGCAACAAAAGTTACATTCAATAAAGGGCTGTAGAAGCATAGATTAAAAATTAATGGAGGGGCAGCTAGGTGGTGCAGTGGATAGAGCATTGGCCCTGAAGTCAGGAGGACCTGATTTCAAATCTAGCCTCAGACCAAACACTTGACACTTACTAGCTGTGTGACCCTGGGCAAGTCACTTAACCCCAATTGCCTAAAAAAAAAAATTAATGGAAACAAAATAATCTAATTTTAACAAATGAGTGGGTCAAAGAAGAAATTGTAGAAACAATAAATAATTTCATCAAAGAGAATGACAACGAGACAACATTGCAAAGTTTGTGGAATGCAGCCAAGGCAGTACTTAGGGGAAAATTTATATCTCTAAATGCATGCTTCAGTAAAAGGGAAAAAGAGCAGATCAATATCAAGCATATGACTAAAAAAAAAAAACAGAAAAAGAACAAATTTTAAAAATCAAATACCAAAATGGAAATCCTGAAAAATCAAAGGAGAGATTAATAAAATTGAAAGTAAAAAAAAAACAACACTGAACCATTAATTTTTTTTGCAACACAGCTAATATGGAAATATGTTTTACATGCTTCACATACATAATTAATGTCAAATTACTTACTTTTACTTGCTTTCTAAAGAAGGAGGGTGGGGCAGGAGAGGAGAGAATATGAAACTCAAAAATTAAAAAAAAGTTAAAAAACTTTTTACATGTAATTGGGAAACATTTAACAAAACAAATAAAAATATATGTAAAAAAAGAAAGTATATTTCATAATGAAACCAGTGATAAAAACAACATTGATTTCTCAAATCATTTTGAAAAGGAGATGATCATGCTTCTTTTGAATTTTTAATAACCGTTTTTGAGTTTGACTGTATGAACCAACTACCCAACCAATCACACCAAGATAGAATGATTAAAAAAAAAAGAAGCAAAGGGTGCAGCTAGGTGGCACAGTGGATAGAGCACCAGCCCTGGAATCAGAAGGACCTGAGTTCAAATCCTGCCTCAGACACTCGACACTTACTAGCTGTGTGACCCTGGGCAAGTCACTTATCCCCATTGCCTAGACAATAAATAAATAAAAATTTAAAAAAAGAAGCAGGGAATGCTGTAAATATCATGAAGTAGTACATTCTCCCACAAATTCAGGACTTACAGAAAAAAAGTTAAAATCTGTGGGAGCAGGATGAAGTACACATCATTCTTATCATTGCCTTTTCTCCTGAAGCTGTGCTAAGGATGCTTTCAGTGAACCTAAGCTTATACCCCAATACATTCATTCAAATGTAAAAAGAAGATATTGTATCCATCCATGCAATAGTCCATACAATTTTAGATATAAAAGAATACTAGCAAGATGGTGATTTACTCAGGACCATTTTTATCTGAACTCCTTTGAACAAACTCAAAATAAGTTTTCTATAGTCATGATGATGATGATGTATGTGTTTTTTTTTTTTTAAAAATCAATTTGAATAGACGTCCTTTCCTTAAGGCCACTGGGACTCCCACAGCACCTCCATCCCCAAAATTAGCTCTGAGTTCTCATGAAGAGTCTAGCCAAAGGATTCCCTATTATCCTGGGAAGTTCCTACAATGTTTCATTGGTTCTAGGGAATCTCTATGTAAAGGGAGATCTTTCAAAGTCCCTGTGATTCTGGGGAGGTCATCCAAAGTCTCTCTGATCCTGGTTCTTAGCAGTGTGTGACCATTTAATAAAGCTAATATTTATATAGTGCATAATGATTTGCAAAGTACTTTACTAGTAGTATGTCAATAAATGCTAGAAAGTACTCTGTGGTCATGCAGTGAAAGACAATTGAAATCAGACTTGGACATTTTCTTTGAACCTGAGATATCTGCCCTCTTCCAGTGGAAGGACAAAGTGATGTAGGAGAAAGAAGAGAAGTCAACTCAATTTCCAACATGATTACTTAGGATTATAGAATCTTATAGGTGGGATGAGACTTCAAAATTTTGTAATTCAACCTCCTCTGGAATTCAGGAAGAGTCTAGGCAACAACTAGGTGGTACAGTGGATAGAGTGTTGGGCCTGAAGTAAAAAAGACCTGAATTCAAATCTGGCCTCAGACACTTACTAGCTGCGTGACCCTGGGCAAGTCACTTAACCCTGTTTGCTTCAGTTTCCTTAACTGTAAAATGAGCTGGAGAAGGAAATGGCAAACCACTCTAGTATCTTTGCCCCCCAAATGGGGTCACAAAGAGTCATATATGACTGAAAAATGACTGAATGACAACTAGGCAACAGCCCGATGGGTTCATTCAGACTCTTTGAATACTTCAGAAATTATCCCATGAGGTAGCCAATTCCATTGCTGGATAGCTCTTGTTATTAGAAAGTTATTCCTTATTTTGGATTGAAATCTTCTTTGTAACATTCACTAAACTGGCCCCAGTTCTGTCCTCTGGAGCTGTACAGAATAAAAATCCCTTTTCTCTCAAATGACAGCAATTCAGACACTTTAAGACAGCTGGTGGGTTCCCTCCCTCAAAGTCCTCTCTTCTTTAAGCTAAATATCCCCATAACTGCAAACACATGGCCTCTGAGGTCCTTAACTGGCAACATTACTAAATGCCAGGAGATTTTCCACAGAATTATCCATGAGAAGTGTAGCAGTCATAGAATAGGAGACATTTGTTTGCTTATCAGAATGACAGGAAGGGAAAAACACTAGCCATTTAATGAGACCGAAAGCCAACAGCATCTGTTCCAGGGAGATATGAGCAGGGCCTGCTGATTTGACAAAGATTGAGTGCACTTGTGAACCTTTTTTTCCCTAGGAAATGAGAATAGCAAACAGCATGATTTTGGTTTGTGTTGATAGAAAGCTGCCTGACTCAGTGCTGTCTATAGTCTTTGGTCAAATAATGTGAGTGTTCCCATTGATTTGTCAGAGATTAGAAATTCTTATGCAGATGTTAAGATGTGTCACTCCCACTTTGTTGCCTGGAACTTTGCTTCTCTTGGGAGTAATCAGAAGGCCCAAGGTGAGAGGAAGGTGGAAAGAAAGCAAATATGTAATAGGGAAAACTTTAGGGTGGTATGTGTTAGAGTTGGAAAGATGGAAGATTGCCTGAAATAGACAGGAATTGTAAATGAGTCATTAGCTTACTGCTGGTAGCTGACTAGTTCTTCTATGGTTGGGGTTTCTAGGGTGAAGGCTGGCTCGATGTGCAGGCAGAGTGGGTGGGGGTGCCTACTTGTGATTTTCTTAAGTGACAACAATTTCTAAGTGCTCATGATTTCCACTTGAGGAGAGAGGGCTGCTGAGTCTTGACCTTCCAGTGATTATATAATGGTGAGCATTTCTGTCTCTCTAACTGATGGCCCAAGGACAGATAGTCAGGGTTTTGTAGCTGCTAGAAGTTCTGGGACTTTGTGAATTAATTTTCTTTATATTCATTTAATAAACTTTTATTAAGGGTCTACCATGTGCTGTGCTATAACTGTCCTCAAAAGAGTTGCAGCCTGGGCTTTAAAAAGTCATAATCTCTTTTTTTTTGTATTAGTTATTTTCACTGTTATTGCTCTAGATAGGCCTAAAAAATCCAATTAATTAATTTCAGTAAATCCCTAGGGCCAGATTTTCAAAGGGTAGCCTACCTATTCATATATGTAATTTTATACCTGTAATTATGAAATGGGAAGCACAGTTATTACATCCTGCTTGTTTTGTATATTTAAGAGGGAAATGGCTTTCATAACAAACAACTTGGGGGCCAAATTACCTGTGAAGTAATGTGGGCCTGATAAGAGCCCTTTAAAGATTTGACCCTAAACTGGAAATGAGCTTTGGTCTGATGCCTTTGGAATAATACCATGTACAGCCTTTCTTCCAAGGACTTAAAGTACTTTAGAGACGCTGGGACCCCATTTGGTAAACGACTG
Source organism: Vombatus ursinus (assembly GCF_900497805.2). Classification (NCBI taxonomy): domain Eukaryota; kingdom Metazoa; phylum Chordata; class Mammalia; order Diprotodontia; family Vombatidae; genus Vombatus; species Vombatus ursinus. The sequence continues at coordinate 35,677,690 of NW_020954641.1, forward strand.
CTCCAGAACATTGCTAAGTGCTACCTTTATGACCTGAAAGCCCTGGCTTGGCTCTGCCCATCACTTTGAGGAGTGGCTTCTGCCCTGTCTCAATGTCTTAGTCCTCTTAAAGTCCCCAAGTAAATGGGAAAAGGGCATCATAACCTGCATTTGGTAGATGGGAAAGTCATAATAATACCTTTGCCATCCTATAATGCTTCATGCTTTTAGAAAGACTTTTGCAAGATCATCTCATTTGAAACTAATAACAAACCATTGTGACCCTTGTGCCAGAGGCTTGCAGATCCCAAAGGGCCCAGATTTACTTTAGGGAATTTTTCATGTCTCTGGCTTGGCATCGCCTTTCCCCCCAATACTGAAAATGAGGGAAAGTGGCTGACACTATTGAGCATGTGAGTGACAACTCCCCTTGTAAACATTGAGCTCACAAAATTAAAGAAGGAAATTTTATTGAAATATAGAAAAAAATGAAAGAGTTATCAGAGAAGAAACTCTCTAATGGGTAGTTTTGTTCATCTGTAAAATGAAGTGGTTGGACCAGGGGTGGGGAACTTGCAGCCTCGAGCGCCACATGTGGCCCTCTATGTCCTCAAGTGAGGCCGTTTGATTGAATCCAAACTTCTGGCCACACTTGAGGATGTAGAGGGCCACATGTGGCCTTGAAGCAGCAAGTTCCCCACCCTTTGGTTGGGTTAAATGGGCACTGGGGTCCACTAAATCTATAAACACCCTATTCCCAAAAGGACTGTATTGCATCCCAATCTCTTTCAGTTATGGACAGACAGAACTGCCAGCAGGACTCTCCTCCTGAAATTCTTTCAATGCAGTTTTATACAAGAATTGTTAGGCTTTGTTTGCCAACAGGGATTTTTCTACAATGCTTTTTTCTCTGGTCCTTCTGAGATGATAAACAGTTTTGCTGCTCTCAGGGTCAGGTCTTGCTCAATCAACCAATCAATCAATCAACCAATGAGAATTTTATTAATGTTCTACTATGTGCCAGGGACTGGGAGAAACACTGAATAACATACCAGCTGCATAGTCCCTATCTACCCAGCATTTCCATTCTACTAGTAGGACACAATATGGTCATAGCTAAGTTCACATGAGACGTATACAGGATGACCCAAAGGTCTTAATGAAGTTTTAAGCTACTAAAGCTTACAGAAAGCATAATGTAAATTCACAATGACTTTTTTTTTTGGGGGAGGAGGCAGTAGCAAGTAAGGAAAATCAGGAAAGGCCTCTTGAAGGAGGCCTAGCACCTTAACCAGGCCTTGAATCAAACTAGAGATATTAAGAGGTGGAGGTGAGGAGGAAAAACATTCCAGGCATGGAGTTGAGAAATGGAGTGTCATATACAAATAGGTCAATTTGACTGCAGCATAGGATGTGTGAGGTGAAGTCATTTTTAATCAGCCAGGAAAGATAGGTTGGAACCAGATTGTGAAGGGCTTTAAATGCCAAATAGGAGTTTATGTTTTAATCTAAAGGCATGGGGAGCCACTGAAGCCTTTTGAATGGAAGAATGATGTGACTAGACCTGTGCTTTAGGAATATCATTTTGGCAGCTGTATAGGGAGAGATTGGAAAGGAAAGACAATGTAGGGAGATCAATTGAGGTGTTACTGCAGTGGCCCAAGTAAGAGTTGATGAGTAGCTATATGTACAAGATTTAGTCCGTGCTGAGTTTAATCCTCACCTACTACAGAGAATAATGTCTCTAGGGTGTTTAAAATCTGTCAGGAGGCACAGTTCTCTCTTCTCAATAGCTGGAGTGAAATTAAGGACTTGATCTCTTTCAAACTATTCCCATCTGTTACTTCTGTTGCTGACCTTGGCATCACCAAATTTGTTCAGGGAGTAAGAATCCAACTACCCTCCATCTTTAGAGGAGATTCAATTACCAATAAAAGGGATTTTTAAAAAATTTTTTGTTTTTTGTTTTTGTTGTTGTTGTTGCTGTTGTCTAGTCCTGTCTAACAAGGGTTTTCTTGGCAAAGATCCTGGGATGGTTTGCCATTTCCTTCTCCTGCTCATTTTACAAATGAGAAAACTGAGGTGAACAGGGTTAAGTGACTCACTTAGGGTTACACAGCTAGTAAGTGCTTGAGGTTGGATTGGAACTCAGGAAGATAAGTCTTCCTGATTCCCAGCCCAGTGCTCTATCCATTGCCCCACTTAACCTACCTATATATGATAATTATAGATATCTATTTTCCCTTCAGGATGGAATTTCCCCTGACAAACTGAGTACTCTTCACTTGTTCATGGGCCAACAGAGAAGGGAAATAAAATCCCAAAGAATTTTTCTGAGGGGGGATTTTTCAAATAACCCTTGGCTATTACCAGTCCTATACAGGTTTGGGAAGTGGCAAAGTGTTTGTCCCAGAAGACTGACTACCTCATGAGATTGATGGTATTTCCATTTTATAGATAAGAAGCTGAAGCACAGTTAAGTTATAAGAATTATAAAAGATTACTGAGTTAGTGCTGGAGCAATCAGGAATGAGGATAGGATTAATAGCTCATTCCCTTAATTTTTTACTCAAACTTTGAATTTTCATTTGTGGTTGAATTTCTAGACATCAGGAAGCTTATTAGAAAACTTCGCCCTAGTGAGAATAGGTAAACAAATTTTATTTTAATAATATTCTAGGACATCTAAGAGTTGAACTAGATGGCCACTGAGCTCCCCTCCAACTCTCAAATTCTGGAATTCTTTGAAAAACAATATGTGTGCAGAAGGGCTGAACCAATGGGCTGCCTTTCCAGCTTCATGTTCTTATCTAAGCTATAAGCATTGTTTATTCACTTTTTTCCCCCCTATGTGGATTACCTATGCTGGACTTGTAGTCACGAAGACTTGAATTGAAATCTGGTATTGGATATGTCTGATTTGGTGATTCTGGAAAAGTCACTTAATCTCTCCCTGTCTCAGTTTCCTCATTTGTAAAATGGGATAATAATCCTCACCTCCCAGAGTTGTTGTGAGGACAAAATGAGATATTTGTAAAGTGTATTGTAAACCTTAAATTAATATGTAAATGATAGTTAAAACAATAATAATTATTAGTTTTCATATGACCTTCATCTCTAAAGATATTCTTCTCTTTCACCTGCACAGAGAGCCATTCTTTGTAACAAAGAACTGAAAAGAAAGGGGGGAAAAAGCCGTTCAGAAATGCATGTATCACCTCAGTTCTTTAATTTTGTGAGCTCAGTGTTTACAAGGGGAGTTGTCACCAGCATACTTGGTAGTGTCAGGTAGCCATTTCCCCACATTTTCAGGGTGAGGGGAAAAGTGATGCTGAGCCAGAGACATGAAAAATTCCTTAAAGTAAAGCTGGGCCCTTTGGAGTCTGAAAGCTTATGGCACAAGGGCCACAGTGGTTTGTTATTAGTCTCAAATGAGATAATTTTGCAAAAGCCATTTTAAAAGCATGGATAATACATCTGTATATACTATTCCATGCCAATATTCCTTCCTTCATCTCTGTGAATAAGGGAGGAATGTGCCTTTAACATCTTTTCTTCAGGAACAAGTTAAGTCTTAATAATTACATTTTTACTTTTTTTTCTTCTTTCCAGTTATACTTTTTTTTTTTTTAGGGCAGCTAGGATTATGACTTTGACAGAAGTATTTCTTTAGGTTTTTTAGAATTTCCTGAATCCCGGACTCTTGGTCAGTGACCTATTAGGGTCTGGCTGTCTCCTCCACTGATGTTCTGACAGGACAGTGCTGAGATCCTGTTGGCTTCAAGTCCTCTTTACCAGAGTTTGTACTGACAGCCTCCCCTAGTCCATTCATTCCCTAAGCAAGCACCCACAGGCTTTTGACTGAGCTATACACTTCTAAAATGCATGAAGGAATTTATTGGTATTTTTCTTTGGTTTTCTTATCTGGTATTTTCTACCTGGTGTCCTTCTAGATCTTTGCTGGGGTATTTATAGAAAAGGGCTTGTCTAAGATATTTCACCTTGCCACCTTAATGTTCATTTATTGAGTTATGGCATCAAATGTATTCTGTGACAGAGTTGATATTCTAACAATGATTTATACTCTGAATACTTTCTATGGAAGCTTGGTAGTCTTACAAGAAATGGACACTCTTTTCCTTTGTGTATTTATGCTTTTAGGCTTACTCTCCCATTCTGTCATTTTACTTTGGATCCAGATATCTCTTCATTTGAATTTTCTAAACATACTGACAGAACTAAGAAGAAAATAGCAGTTCATAGAATCATAGAATATTAGAGCTTGAAGACATATTAGATGATGATGACAGTGATGAAAATTTCATTTTATATGAATAAATGAATGAATGAAGAAAGGGCATTTATTAAATGTTTACTAAGTGTCAAGGAGAACAGCTGGGTGGTGCAGTAGATAGAATGCCAGAACTAGAGTCAGGAAGACTCATCTTCCTGAGTTCAGATCTGACCTCAGACACTTATAGCCGTGTGACCCTGGGAAAGTCACTTAACCCCAGTTGCCTCAGTTTCCTCATATGTAAAATGAGCTGGAGAAGGAAATGGCAAACCACGTCAGTATCTTTGCCAAGAAAACCTCAAAGGGGGTCACGAATAGTTAGGACTGGAGACGCAAAAAGAAAATTGAGACATTTAAGAAGCTCACACATTCTAATAGAGGGAGACAACAGGAAGATTTAGCCTACAGGGCAAACTTTAAGGTCCAGGGGCCTTTTGGCTTCAGATATAGGACGGGTCTCAAGGCCCTTGCATCCTTAGGATACAGTGGTAAGTCAGATGGCAATGTCTGGAGGTTTGGAGGAAAAAGCTGCACTGAAGATGGTAAGACAGAGTGATTCTCTCTTTTACTGGTAGCACTATAGTTAATGACTTTCTGCTCATTGAAGTTTGCAAGCAACCATGTCTGCTCTATAAACAGGGGCCTGGGCCAGTGACCATTAGTACAGAGAAATCCTAGTGGGATCTGGACAGGGGGCAAGCAGTAGGAGAAAAAGACACCCCCTTCCACCGAAGCCTGTTTAGCTCTACCTTCTAGTACCAACAGGATCTGGGTAAGCAGTTGGCAGTTTGGGACATTTCTGCCTTTAATATCCTTATATATAGTTTTGGACTTTCCATGTCTCTTAATCATCATCATCATCATCATCATCTAACATTTATATTGCAATTACTATGTGCCAGACACTGTGCTAAATGTTTTACAATTATTATTTCCTTCTATCCTCAAAACAACCTTGAGAGGTAGGTGCTACTATTATCCCCATTTTACAGATGAGGAAACAGAAGCAAACAGAGGTTGTTACTTGCCCAGGGTCACACAGCTACTAAGTGTCCAAGTCCAGATTTGAACTCAGGTCTTCCTGACTCCAGGTCTAGTGCTCTATCTGCTGTGCTACCTAGCTGCCTCTTTATGATCTATAAAGATCCCTTCCTACTAAATGCCAGTTACGTAAAGACCACACATAGGAAATAGCCAACAAAGTCATTTATCTAAGCCAACAATGAAGAGAAATCAGAGAAATTATATAGATAATATTATACCACGCAATGTACTGAGTAAATGAGCTCTCCCACTGGCAGCAAGATATCTCAGCTCAACCAATAGAGTTCCAGATCTCATCCAAGGGGAATTCCTTAAAGACCCTTGTCTTTGAACATTAAGCCGAAGAGAGAGGCATAATTGAGGTACTAAGTCCTTTACATATTGGCTTCTTTCCAGTGTCTTTCTTTCCCTTCAGGGACCTCTCCCTGAAGAGAATCTGGAACCGTATATATTCTCTATCAAAGCTAGATGATCTCTGTTCTCCCAAGCTCTCTCCAATTCTGTCACTTGAGCAGGCACTGAGCATCTAGTAATCAATTTCCACCAATGTGGAGCATCTTAGGCAAATGGGTGTGAGCATTACATTTATTTAAACAGAGAAAATTTGCATTTTATTTTATCTATTTCAATTTGTCAAAGACTAGGTCTCCACTATCATGCCCAGCCTTGAAGTACAGGGGTTGCTAAAGAGTCCCATCTCACTAATGATCACTACTAGGGCTTTGACCTTCTTTGTTTCTGACCAGGACTATTTTTTTTCCTCCTTAAGCAACTTTGTTATTGCCCTCCACATTCCTCCCATTATTTTGATGCGGGAATTAGTATGGACACCTGATCAGCTTTAGACCTACTATAGTTCAGAATACCCAAGCTAAAAAGATCCACAACTTCAGCCACCATGTGGGCATTTGCGCTTTAAAAGAGCCCTCAGATGCCTTATTGTAAAGCAATGGATCTAATGATAGAAATTTCTGGTAGGCTGCAGTTGGGAGTGGCAGATTTTTTAAAATTCAATTGAACAAGTATTTATTGAGCTTTTTAAGCATTTATGGTATTTAAGGCAATGAGAAGTATTGCATAGAGAGTTGTCTTTGGAGGCAAGAGGATCTGGGTTTAAATCCTTTAAGACTCCAGACAAGACACTTAACCACTCAGTGCCCCAGCCAATTCTCTCTAAGACAAGTTGTTGCAGAGAAGGTACTAATCTACATTGGTAGAGGAAGTTGGTCACCAGGAGCTTCCTATGCCAATGAAATCATAGTGTCCAGTTAAAAAAAGTGTTAAAGGCACTGTCTTGAAAGAGGGAGTTAAGAAGAAAAAGACAAAGAAAAAAGCAAAGAAAAGTACAATCCCCTTCTCTCAAGGATCTTGCCTTCCACAGGGGGGTGGAGGGGGGGTAGATTTTGGGACCCTTTGCATCTGTCACAACTATGTCTCCTGCCTACAGCAATAGGATGCCCCAGTCAGCTGATTCATCTTTACTCTATAGGTCCTGTTATATTACCTCTTCATAAGCACTGGAGTGTGGGGCCTTAGCACTCCCTGCATCTCTCATTAAGTAGAAATCTTGTGCCCTTAGAAAATGTCAAGATGCCCCTTGAAAATGAAAAGGATTTGAGTGAGTTTGCCTTCTGAATGGAAGGCAGATGCAGGAATTCACGGCCGACTGCTCCTCCCTCCTCCCCTCCCAAGGGTGACCTTTCTACCCCACTACCTCCTCCAGACACTTGTTTCAAGTGGCCCTGGAGGCTGAGTTCCTGCTTTGTTCTTCCAGCCTTTGCTAACTGAGAGAGCAGGTGTTAAAAGTAATTCCGAAGTTCTGTCCTTGTGGGCAGTCACTTGAAGCTTTAGCCATCAGGATAGGGCTGACTTAGCTGTTCTGGCAGATTAGATTTCAGAATACTAATGTTTATTCCCTGGGGACAAAGAATAAATTCTACTTAGCACCTGGCAAAGCCAATTTTAATGCCCCTTTCCTCTTCCATTCCCCTCCATCTTTCTTTTTGGCTGTGCAATGGCTTCCTGGGGGCATCACAAGTTGTGCTGGCATAATGAACTCTTTGTCATGGTCCTTTGAAAGGGATTCCAGACATTCCACTCTCATTATAGATGTGTGCCTGACTGGGAATTATATTGCTTTTTAATATTGGCTTAATTGAGAAGCCAAATCATGGCTTACATTAATGATTCTTCTGTCTTCGGTTTCCTTTTTTCTTCACATAAAAGGCTCAGGTAATAGCCAATAATCATAGCTCTTCCTGAAAGAAGTGAAGGCAGGCCTGTGAAGAAGGTGTTATTCCTTCAAGTTTAGGTGATCTTTCAAAGTCTTATTAGGTAAGCAATTCTGGAGTATCCTTGAGGTTTCTGCACCAAACGAAATACATTCTTGTCTTTCATTTGGGGGAAGGATATCCTTAGGGGTAATTCGGTGAGATAACATATTTGCTGCATACTCCCTGACTGAGCTTCAGAGATAGTATAGCTATAGGCCATCCTTGGTGAAACAATCCCCAAATCATTTATATAAAAACCACCAAGTGACCCCTGAGTAGATAAAGGTTCATAAAAGGCAGTCCCCCTATATGCTAAGCAATATTGTATTCAGGAGATGCTCAACAAATATTTATTGATCTGTTTGTTGTTTGAAAGATGTATATGTGTTTGCTCTAAAATAACGACTAGAAAAAAGTTTCTTTGAAATCCTCCTCCTTCTCCTTGTCTGCCACATTGCCATCTGGAGAAAGTTCTAGTTTGGAGCCTTTTTCTCACTAGTGACTCCTTCCCCAGATATCCTATTTCATAAGTGGCCCTAGCCATGCTTCCCCTCATTCATGACTGGACTCTTTCTCTCTTGAATCCTCCTTCTTTTCAACTGCCGCATCACTCCCTTCATGGCCTTTTATGTTTTGTCTTCTCCCATCAGAACGTCAGCTCCTTGAGGATAAGTGCAGTCTTGCTCACTTGTATTTGTGTTCTTAGCATTTAGCACATTGCCTGGTACACAGTAAGTTCTTCATAAATGCTTACTCACTTACCCACTCACTCATCATATCCTAGTTTGTATGAAATGAAACACCGTGTAGTGGATAAAGTGCTGGTCTTGGAGTCAGGAGGGATATGGGTTCATTTTCTCTTTCAGATAAACAGTGTGGCCCTGGCAAATTATCTAACCTCTAGGCCTAAATTTCTTCATCTGTAAAGTGAAGTGGTGGGATTCAGTGACTTCTAAAATTCCTTCCATCTCAAAATCTATGATCTTATGATTATACTTATGTATATACCTGTCTTGTTTCTCTGTTAGATTTTAAGCTCTTTGAGAACATGGACAGTGTTATTTTTCATAACTGTTGGTCCCCAATAAAGCGCCTAGAACTCAATACGTGTTTAATACACAGTTGTCAAATTGAATTGAAAGAGAAAGGAATAAGCCTATTTCACTTCATTTGCGGAATTCTATCTAAAATAGCTGTGGGAAGAAACTTGCCTACACTCTAGGCAAGTAATAGCTGATGCTATTGAACATTGTGATTCTAGAAAAGTTATTTGTTGTTTTTGTCTCTGCTTACCATTTACTATTTAGCTATAGCTCTACATCTTAAGGCAGATTAGAGTGGGAAGGTATCTTAGAATTCATCTCTTCCAAACCTTTTCCTTTTGCAGATGAGAATGCAAGTGATTGACCTAAAGTTACACAATTTGTTTTAAAACGCTACCATCAGGATGCTAACCCAAGTGTCTTGTCTTTGAGCTCTATGATTTTCCCACAGTGCAATCTTGTGCCTCTTTATCAGTGCTTTTTGTTTAATTTCATCTTGATTTTTAAAAATTCCTTATACTTTTCTTATTGCTTTCCTGTGGTACTTCCTTCTGTCTGTTATCCTTTTAGGTAAAAAGGATGCAAACTGGATCTATGATTTCACTTCTGTTAGAAACTCTCAGATGAGGAAAGTCCCTCTAGTAATGTAGGCAAGCAAAATTCTCTGCATCTTATCCTGTTAAGGTATTGACTGGGTCACTGATAGGTAAAACAGTCCCTGTTTTCATGGAACTTTCATTCCGTGTTCATACAGTACACATATTGCATCCCCTCGGGCCATTCTCCCAGCTCACAAAGTACATCGACAATTTGAATTCCTATAGGATGACTGCCTTCTGCTCCCTTCAGAGAGTAATCTGGAGAAGTTTTGATTTCTGGTTACTCTTGCTCATGAGTTCCCACTCCACAATCTGCTGTGCTTTGTAGTATGAATTAACTAGTTGATATAAAATGATTTTTACAGAGAGATGCTTAATAAAAAGTTATAGCTGCAGAAGTTACCAAACTTCTCCAAATCAGGCATATACTCTCCCTTTGGATACACACTAGTTATGTGGAAAATGGGCACAAAAGTTGTGAAGTGCATGTGTAGGGAACATTTTAGGGCTGAGGGATGCTTCATAATTCCTGGTCCTGGAAGTCCTCTCTTTTTGAAGAGTCCCCACTAAGTTTGCTTCTGGAAATAGAGTAACAGGTGGATGAGATGCTCCCTTGCCTAGCTGGCCTAGCTCTTTGCAGGATGGATGTCTTAACTGATGGGTTAATTAATTGTTGACCTAGACCAAACAGGATACTTCTCAGGGTTAGTTTCTCACTGGGTTCAGACACTGCTACTATCAATTCCACTTAGTGAAGGGACCCTGATGATGCTTCCAATTTTTAGAAGCTCATAAGGCTTACTATGTCAGACACTGTGCTAAAAATTGGGAGTTTAAATAGAAGTTTAAAGAAAGATAGTCTCTGGCCTCAAGGAGCTTACCTTCTAATGAGGGAAGAGAAAACATAAAAGGGAGCTGAAAAGGTGAGGGAGAATTGCATGGTAAGAAAGGCAGAAGGCAAAGAGGGGAATCAACAAACCATAGCCAGCCTTGTTCCAAAATCCAAACAGACGTTCTCCATTCACGGTTTTCTAAAGGAACTTACCCCTGGAAGAAGTGGGCTGACATGGCACAGGGGTACTCCAGGGTTCAGAGGTTCTAGCTACTGAGAGAAGTTTTAGGGTGAGAAGGCAGTTGAGTCATGATGGTGAAGTTCAGAGAGTCAGAAGCACAGCTGGGAGGGGAAATAAAACATAGCCAACCAGGGGTCACCCTCCAAATGGCTCCCTCAGAAGAACCATCAGAAAGGAACTTACCAATGGGAAAAAGAGGTTGGCATGATGAAACAGTGTTCCAGGGTGGATGGCCCCAGGTCACGAGAGAAGTTCCAAGGTGAGAAGGCAGCTCAATAATAATGGCAAAGTCCAGAGGTCACAGCCTGAGTATCCAGCTGTGGATACTTACTTCAGATCAGAAAAGAAGAAGCATAAAGGAAACAGGCACCATGCACTGAGCAACACATGGTGGCCAAGAGGGGAGATAGGACAGGCATAGCTACTGCCCCTTCTAACACCTGCAAATATATTTCTTTCTCACTAGAAAACCACCAGAGAAAAGAACAAGAGAGAGTAAGGGGTTGCCTGCATGAGTCTTTTCTACATATCCCTAGCTCCTGCCTCACAGTTTGAAGATTCTTTATAGCCCCAGTACTGGTTACTTGTGGTTAGAAGTAGGCTCATTGCTTGTAAGCAGAAATCTCCTTGCTTACCTCCAAAATGTGAATGACTCCTTGCTAGATTTTTAGCTTGGGGGTGGGGAAGGAAAGGAGTGGTAGCAAACAAGCATTTATTAGACACTTACTATGTGCAAGATATTTGACAAATATTTAATTGAATCTTCACAACAACTCTGGTGATATTATCCCCATTTTATGGTTGAAAAAACTGTGGCAGACAGAAGTTAAGTGACTTGTCCAGGGTCACACAGCTAATATGCACCCGAGGTTGGATTTAAACTCAGCTTTTTCTGACTCCTGTACTAGAGAACCAACAAGGTCATTTTCATCTGTAAATCTATACTCCCCATATGTGTGCTTATTTTAGTGGGTTTGATTTTATTATTGGTGTCAACTGGTATTAAAACATTAATCTTACTTAAAAAAAAGAAGTAGGCTCATCAAGCCTCCACATTTTGGATTGAAATCAGGGAGGTATTGCCTATGCTTTGTATAGCTCACTGAGAGGTCCCTCATTTTACATCTATTGTCTTACTTTCATTCCATTAGAAGATAATAGATACTTGGATGGGATTTGTTGCTTGCATTTTTGTTTCATAATTTTTCCTCTGAAAGTTTGTTTCTACACTCCCTAGGTAAGGGACAGTTGAGTGTTTAGGTAAATGCTTTCTGATTGCCAGCAACTGAGGCAGCCTTAACTTGGATGATCTACAACGGTAACTTTTTATGCATAGTAATAGTAACTCACATTGTACTACTTTATAGGTGGCAAAATTCTTTGCTCACAACCAAGCTATGAGGTTAATAGTGTAAGTTACTTTACAGAATTGGAAACACACTTGATGAGATTCAACAGCTTGCTTATAATTGTTGTTATTTGTCCTGCAATCTCGAAGAGGACCATGACATCAAGGAGGTGATGCCCATGACATGCAAGTGAATTGGATTTAAGTGAGGGAGGGCTGTGAAAAGTCACCAACCTCACTTTCTCACAATCTTTTGTCACAATTACAGGGTTAGTAAGTGACAAACTTAGGAATTAAACTGAGGTCTCTTGACTTCATATCTAAGGCTTTCCCCATTATAACCATGTGAAGACACAATTTTTTTTGGAGGCAGACAATATGGTATAGGTTGAAATCACTTGTTATGTGTTAGATATATTTGAAAACTGCATCAGCTTTTCCAATTTTACAAACCCATTACCACAAAAGTAGTATGTTCAACATTCTCATAGCTGGAATTGTCTATTAACTGGAATTTCTGCTAAATTATAGTGCCTTCTCAACAGAAATTCTCTTATTACCTGGCATTTCTGCTAAAATTATAGTGCAGTTATAATCAATGTGTAAAATGGCAATCTTGAGGTCCTGAAAATTTCTAAAGTGCTGCAGGAATCATCATAGGAATATTAAAATATGCTCATTCTGGTTTAACATCAAGTACATTTATTAAAATTATCATTCTGAATAGGCCACTGCTGATGCCTTGTGGTATGGAGGTGACCCTGGGTTCTGAAAGGCTGTACTAGTGGAGTGTAAATTCTGAGATATTCCCCCAAGGTAGAAAGTTTTTCAGTGTGGATATAGGGATGGACAATATGTCTTTAAATCAAAGACCAGCCTAGCAAGATGTAGGGAGGCTTATGAGGGAGCTATTTTTTATTCATTTCAGGAACTCAAGAAACCTTCTGAGATATGGATTGAGCATAACATGTGCAGGTGGAAGTGAGCTTTACAAACTCAGCATTGATACTTCCATACTTCAATGATTTGTGATTGCAAATGTGAGAACATACATAACTGATCCAGATTGCAACCCTTTCATGCTTTGGTAAACACAGAAAACTTGAAGAGGGCTGTGTGGCCCTGGGCAAGTTACTTAACCCTGATTGCCTCACCAAAAAAAACAAAAACAAAACAACAACAACAATTTAGAAGAGAGGAGAAAAGAGAATAGAGAAGAGACAGCTGGGTTTGGATCCTTTCTCCTTTCCGACACAAGCCTTGGAAAAGTTTTCTCAGCTGTAAAATGGAGATAGTACTATTTATAGTGTTTTACTTGCAGGGCTGTTATAATGATCGAATGAAATAATTTATGTAAAGGGGTCCATAAAGTTTAATGCACTGTATTAATTAATGTCAGTTCTTCTTATTTCATGGACTATGTGGCCAATCTTTTCTTCTTATTTCATGGACTATGTGGCCAATCTTCACCACTTGATGACTAATCTTTTGGTGATAAGCTTCTCTGGACTTGACTAAGATGGTCCTTATCCAATAGTCCACTGTTACTATCACACTTGACTTTCTAGCTTGGTAGCACCTTCCATAGTTTACATTTTGGTTCATAGTCCTCAAAATTCCAGGGTCATTAGCATGCCACCATGAGACATTAGAATAGGACTTCAGTGGAGGATCATCGTGAGTATTGCTTTTTATTCTTTGAAAATTAGTAATATGTTCCTGATGGATATGGTAACTTCCTGAGATAGTATAGAATAATGAATAAAAAGCTAGCCTTGGAGTCAGGATGACTTTAAGTATCATCTTTGACATTTATTGACTGAATGATTGTAGGCACTTTAACTTCTCACTGCCACAGACAGCTCTCTTTGGCTATAAATTGCAGAACGCTTGTTAATCTGCATTAGTAAAGTGAGGTTCTTCACTGAAAGTTCCCTACACTAATGAAACCACAGGTTTGGTCTCCTTTAGATGGTAACTATATTAATTAAAATTTTTGACTAACTAGACTTTCCCATTCTCTGATAAGGTCAGAGAGTTCTCAGTGTTGCTAAAAAAGTTATTCCTTCATTTGTCTCACTCTAAGGACATGACTAGACAATAGAGTTAAGAAATAAAGATCTTCTATGTAGTAATCCTGGCTAGCTAGCTGGAAAGAGAACAAAAGCACTTAGTATATACCTATATGTACACATTCATAATACATATGTGATCTAATTCTGTCCTAGATGGACAAGGGGGCTGAATGCATGGAATAATAGCCTTTTGGCTAGAATTATCCAAACTAGCTGTTTAGAAAGGCTCATGTAAGCTACAGCTTTCTTTAAATTACAATGGAGATGGCCAGAAGCCAAAGTTTTGTTAATAATTTTCCAAATAAACAGGTGAGTAGAATTCCTGGGGCTCCTGAGCTGCAGATGTTGGAGTCCCTACTGAGTCACCAGCTGCCTCCCCTCAGACAGGCATTAGAACTCTTCCTTCTTTTTATTGGCACTTCAAATAATGGGGCAGTTCTATGTCTTCCATCTGGAACTATACAAACTTACTGTCATGTGGGCTAGAGAGAATAACCCAGAACTTTGAACAAGCTGCATCCTATTGAACAATGCAAGTTCTCAGTTTATGTGAATTACCACAAACTGAAGAAAGAAGGTCCAGTGTCTCACTTGTCAAGCTGAATGACAACCTTCCAAAAACCATTTACACAACTATATATCTGTTCAGGACATATTCCTCCATGCAGCAGGAAGTCATGTTAATTAAGGCAAACAGAGAAAAAACAGTATTCTGAAGCTTAGGAGGTAGGGGAAGAATTTCTATGAATACATTACTTGGGACATAGTTGGTTCACATTCAAGGCATTCCCTTTTTTATTTTTAATATCTGGATAGTATTTTTAGATGATCTCACCTTATGTATCCTAAAATATGGTGTATTAAAAAGAACACTGGACTGAGAGAATCTGGGCCTGAATCTTAGGTCAACTGCTTGCTACCAATGTTACCTTGGGCAAGTTATAAGGAAAGGCAACTAATACATTAAAAAAATCTTACTAGATACTATCTAATATCACAGCTATTTTTAACACGTCTATTAAATCATAGACTCCTGGAACACAGACAAGGGTCATATTTATTTATAGTTATATTGCTCATAGGGCCCAGCATAGTGTCTTACATCTAATTAGGGCTCAATACATACTTGTTAAATGAAAGAATGGATTTATGAAATTAATTTGAATAGGTATAGAATACCTGTTGATATAGAATCAAAGGATTTTTGAACTGGAAGGAGCGTTATAGTTCATCTAAAGCAATTGCCTCATTTTATAGGTGGAGAAAACTGAAACACCAGGAAGGGCTCTGCATGAATTACGTGCCTAGTAAAGGCAGTAGGGGATAAGAACTACTACAAAAAGAAAGCCACGGAGAGGGGGAGTTAAAGGAAGAAGAAATCTCCAGTGTTATTTCCACCATAGTTAATAGTGCCATAATCTCCATGGACAACCAAATATTTAGAAGGAGGAAAGAGAAGAGAAGAGTCAGGAGTAGATAAAAGGGAAGGAAGGAGAAGAGATCCCACATTCCCACCATTTATGTAGGGAAGGTGGGCACCAACACTGAATCTGTGTGCTTTAACTGCAGCTATACCATGTAAATGCTTAGGAAAATGTCTCCTCTTTATAAATCAGGGATTATTTACTTGACCCCTCTTAATCCATTTGTTTCTTAATAAAATAAAGAGATTGGACTAAATTAGCTTCCCAAATACAAATCCATAGTAATTTTTTTTTTACCAGTTCATAATGGTTTTGGACAACTGGCCAGAAAGAGATTACAAAGGACCCCTATGTTGGCACTGGGTACAGGACTGGGAGCTGTTTGGCAGCTCCATTGCCTGTTACCCAGTTCCTTGTTCGTATTTGAGGGTGGAGAGGAGTACTTGCAGTTGCAAGGGATAGGGGTCCTTCCAAGGTAAGGACTAGAATGTAGACCAGGAGAGCAGTGACCACACTTCTTCACAGATCACAGCATTTTAGAAGAAATGAAAGCTAAGAAATTGCTATGAAAAATACCTGAAGATTAGGACAGTGATGATACCTTCTCCCTCCAGAGGTGAACAGAGCCCAACTCTAATTAAGTTCAAAGTCAAGAAATAGACTGGAAAAATAGACAAACAACAATAAAAGAACCTGACCATAAAAAGCTACCATGGTGACAGGAAAGATCAAGACACAAACCCAGAAGACAATGATATGACAAACTACATCTATAAACAAAGCCTCAAAGAAAAATGGAGATTGGACACAAACCAAACAAGAATATCTAGAAGTGCTTAAGAAAGACAAAAAAAGCAAAACTTTAAAACAATTAAATAAGATCAGTAGAGAAAAAAATTGGGAAAAGAAAAGAGAGCAATGCAATAAAATTATGAAAAAGAAAACAGCTTGGTAAAAGAGGCACAAAACATACTAAAGAAAATAACTCCCTAAAAAACAGAATTGACCAAATGGTAAAATAAGCATAATACCTCACAGAAGAAAAGAATTCCTTAAAAGACAGAACTGCCCAAATGGCAAACAAGATACAACAAATATCGAAGACAATAACTCCTTAAAAAGCAGAATTGGCCAAATGGAAAAAAGAGGAACAAAAACTCACTGAAGAAAATAATACCTTAAAAATTAGAATTTGGCAAGTGGAAGCTAATGACTCCATGAGAGGAGAAAATACTTCAGGTAGCCAGCAAGAAATCATTTAAACACCAGGGAGCCACAGTTAGGATCACACAAGATTTAGCAGGTACCATAACAAAGTAGTGGAGGGCTTGGAATATGATACTCCAGACAGCAAAGAACTAGGATTGCAACAAATTACCCAGTAAAATTGAGTGCAATCTCTCAGGGAGAAAGTGGGTGTTTAATGAAATAGAGGACTTTCAAGTCTTTCTGATGGTTGATGATGAAAATATTAGAGATTAAAAGAAAATTGACATTCAAACATAAGACTCAAGAGAAGCCTAAAAAAGTAAACATAAAAGAGAAATCATAAGAGACTTAAAAAGGTTAAAATTGTTTAAATTCCTCTCTGAGAAGATGATCCATGTAGGTTCCAAGAACTGTATCATCATTAGGGCAGTTATAAAGAGTCCACAAAGCCAAAGGGAATGGGTGTGAGTTGATTATGTTGGGTCGATTGGAAAAAAAAAGAGAGGTAAGAAAGAGGGATACAGTGGAAGAAAGAAGAAGGGAGAAGAATGGGGAAAGTTATTATACATAAAAGAGGCACACAAGGAAGAGTTTTTAGAATGGAGGAGAAAATGGGGGGGAGCAACACTTGAATTTCACTCTCATCTGAAGTGGTTCGAAGAAGAAAGACTATACACACATATTCTATTGGGTATACAAATTTATCTTACCCAACAAGAGAATAGGAAGGGAAGAGGAGAAGAGGGAAGATAGATTAAGAGAGGTGGTGGTCAGAAACAAAATATACTTTAGAGGACGGACAAGGTTAAAAAAAAGATAGAAAGAAAAAGATAAAAGAAAAATGTTGGAGGGAAATACACAATTAGTAATCATAATTGTGAATGTGAATAGGATAACTCACTTATAAAATGGAAGCAGAGAGCAGAATTAGAAATCAGAGTACAACAAAATGTTGTTTATGAGAAACACATTTGAAGCAGAAAGACACACAAAGTTAAAATAAGAGTCTGGAGCAGAATCAATTATGTTTCATATGAAGTTAAAAAATGACAGAGGTAGTAATCATGATCTCAGACAAAGCAAAAGCAAAAATAGACCTAACTAAAAAGATAATTAGGAAACCTACATTTTGCTAAAAGGTACCATAGAAAATGATGTAATGTCAATAGTATAAATATATGCACCAAATGGCATATTATCCAAATTCTTAAAGAGAAAATTAAATGAGTTACAGGAGAAAATAGTAAAACTATATTAGTTGAGGACCTCAATTTACTCCTCTCAGAACTAGACAAATCTAACCATAAAATTAAAAAAAATGAAAGAAGTTAAGGAAATGAATAGAATTTTAGAAAAGTTAGCTATGATAGATCTCTGGAGAAAATTGAATTGGAATAGAGTATTCTTTTTCCTCAACTGTATTTGACACCTTCACAAAAACTGGTAATTTTTTTTAAAACATAAAAATATAACAAACAAATGCAGAGAAGCAGAAATAGTAAATGCACCCTCTTTAGAACATAATGTAATAAAATTTGCATGCAATAAAGGGTCATGGAAGCATAGATTAAAAATTAGTTGAAAATTAACCTAATCTTAAAGATTGAGTGACAGTCAGATAACATTCCAAAATTTGGGGAATGCAACCAAAGTGGTACTTAGAAGAAAATTTATATCTCTAAATACAATCAATAGGAGAGAGAGAAACACCAGATCAATGACTTGGCATGCAACTAAGAAATAACTAAAAAAAAATTGAAAATCCCTAAGTAAATACCAAAATAGAAATCCTGATATTCAAAAGAATGATTAATAAAGTTGTAAGTAAAAAGACATTGAACTGATAAATAAAACTAGGTGCTTGTTTTATGGGAAAAAACAATAGAATAGATAAACCATTGGTTAATTTGGTTAAAAAAAAGAAGAAAACCAAATTACCATTATCAAAAATAAAGAGGGTGAATGCACCACCAATGAAGATGAAATTAAAGCAATTATTAGGACCTATTTTGTCCAATTATATGGCAATAAAACTGACAATCTAAGTGAAAAGGATGAATGTTTACAAAATTATAAACTTCCCAGATTAACAAAAGAGGAAATAGAATACTTAAATAACTATCTTGAAGAAAGAGGATTCTGGGAAGATGGCAGAGTAGGTCAGAAAACTTTTGGCTCTTGAAATTCTCTTCACAGAAAAAGAACATTGCCTCAGAGGGAACGTAGATCAATGTAAATGAACAAAAGTCAAAGTAAAGCAATCGATCTTCTAAGACAGGTCTGTGTAACCTATGGCCTGTGGGCTGCTTACAACCCATCAAAGGATTTTGGGTGGTCAGCAAAAAATGTAGGGTTGCCGCTGTGCACTCCTCTGTCATGTGATCCACAGCAAACAACCATTGTCAGGCTGTCTCTAGTCTAACCTATCTGCAGCCAGAAGAAGTTTAGTCTATTTTAGTTTTGGCCCCTACCTACTGCCAAGTTGTGGATAGGTCTGTTCTAAGATGACCCAAGAAGATCCCAGAAAAGACCTGACCTCCAGGGGCAGAGGTTCAACTTGAGTGAAATGCAAACACCTCCAGGCCAACTCTGAGGAATCAATGAACAACAAGCCTTGGGGACAGCTGGGGTTGGGAGACAGTCTGAGTCTTAGAAACTTTAATCTTAATGACAGTGTTAGGGTCTGAAAGCTGAGTAGGTGAAGATTGAAGGACCTTCTGCTGTTGAGGGAAACCAAGCACAGCTATGCTGACCAGACACTGCCACTACAGGGGAGAAGGACCTAGTATACATCTGGTGAGTGCAATAGCAGAGGGATGGGAACCCTGCTGGCTGTGGGCACTTGCAGGAGAACAGAGTCCCTGGTTTTAGTTTAGTTAGCTGTAGTTTGCAGCTGCCAGAGGGACAAAGGGAACAAGATCATTTGCAGGACAGCATGATCCAGGGCTCTAGTTATGGCTTAGGAGTGGCAAAGTTGAACCCCAGGATAGACCTCAGAACAGTAAGAAGGACTTAAGGCTTGGGGCATCATTCCCCATACCTGAAGACTAGAATTTAATTTCACTAATAGCTGCTAAAAACAAAATAAAACAACAACAACAACAACAAAAAAACCAAGTAAGCAAAGGAGAAAGAATCCAACCATAGGTAACTTCTACGGGGATAGAGAAAATCTGGGTTCATATTCAGAGAAAGATAATGGAGCTAAAAAAGCCACTCTTTTTTCATTGTGAAATGTTAAATGGCCCCAAACACAGAAAGAGTTCTTGGAAGAACTTAAAAAGGACTTTAAAAATCAAGTAAGAGAGATTGAGGACAATTTAGAAAAAAAAAATAAGAGCAATCCAAGAAAATTATAAAAATAAAGTCAACCAAGAGAATAAAAAACCTAAGGAAGGAAATAATCCTTCCAAACCAGAATTGGGCAAAGGTAAGCAAATGACATTCCAAGACACCAAGAAATAATACCACAAAATCAAAAGAATGAAAAAATAGAAGCGAATATGAAATATCTTGTCAGCAAAACAACTGATCTGGAGAACAGATTGAGGAGAAATAATATAAAAATAGCTGGATTACCTGAAAATTATGATTAAAAAAAAGAATCTTGATACAATATTACAAGAAATTATCAAGGAAAATTGCCCCAAAGTTCTAGAACAAGAAGGCAAAGCAGAAATAGAAAAAATCCACAGATCACCACCTGAAAGAGATCCCAGGAGGAAAACTTACAGGAATATCATAGTCAAATTTAAAAGCTCCCAGGAGAAAATATTGGAAAAGGAGAAAATATTGGAATCAACAAGAAAATATGCTATTTAAATATTGTGGAGCTACAATAAAGATTACACAAGACCTAGCAGCTACTACAATGAAGGACCATAGGTCTTGTAATACTATCTTTCATAGAGCAAAAGAGCTGGGGTTATAACCAAGGGTAACTTACCCAGCAAAGTTAAGTAAAATCCTGAATGAAAAAAATGGACATTTAACAAACTGAAGGATTTTCAGGTATTTGTGAGAAAAACAGCATAAGTTAAGGGAAAATTTGATATATAACATCCAGGAAAAATATAAGGTAAATGTTAAGGACTAATTATAAGGGACTCAAGGAGGTCAAATTGTTTGCTTCTTATATATGAAAATAATATCAGTTCTTTTATGACTGTTATTTTTATTTGGGTAGTTTGAAAGGCTTGGGCTGAGCTGAGTATGATGGGGTCATCCTAAAAAAAAATAAAACCGTGTAGGGAGATATAAAAAGAAGCAGTTATCTCATACAAACGAGGCATAAAAGGAAAAATTGATAGAAAAGAAGCTAGTAGGGAGGAGGGCAAGTAGTACTGAAACCTTACTCTCATCAGGAATGGGGGTTAAAGAGGGAACTCTCTCTGTCTCTCTCTCTATATACATATACATATACATATACATATACATATACATATACATACATATATATATATTATGAGGGTATAAAGGTCTTCTAAATTCAGAAATAAATATGAGGGCAAAAGGATAGGGTGGGGAGAGGATGATGGAGGGACTCTTGGAGGGGTAGGTAGGTTAAGTAATAGGAGGACAAGGTGGTGGGTTGAAGGATGAGGAGGAATAGGAATAGGGTGAGAAGGATAGTGAGGAAAAATAGGAAGGAAGTAAATATACAATAAGTAATTATAGCTTAGAATGTGAATGGGATGAATTTACAAATAAAATGGAAACTGATAGCAGATTAAAAATTTTAATTCAATAATGTGTTGCTTTCAGGAAATACTATAAAAATGAGAGGTATACGCAAACATAAAATAAAAGTCAAGAGTAGAATTTATTACGTAAAACAAGCAGGGTTAGTAATCATGATCTCAGACAAAATTAAAGGTAAAATAGATTTAATCAAAAGAGAAAAATGGAGAAACTACACTATATGTTAGCCATATTATTCAATATTGCTTTAAACCATTTAAAATAACTAGACAATATGAAATACCTGAGAGTATATCTGCAAAAACAGACACAGGAACTATATGAACATAAACAAAAAAAATGCTTTTTTTTTTAACAGAGTCAGATCTAAACAATTGAAGTAACGTTATTATTCGTGGGTATGAAAAGCCATATATTTTAAAAAATGACAATTTTAACTAAATAATCTATTTATGTAACGCCATCCCAATTAAATTAGTAAAAAAATGTCTTACTGAATTAGAAAAAATAATAACAAAGTTCATTAGGAAGAACAAAAGATCAGGAACTTCAATGAAAATAGGGGGAAAAAAGATGTAAAGGAAACAGATTCAGTAGCATCAGACCTCAAACTATATTATAAAATATATTGTTAAAGTGTAAAATGGATGATTTTGTTTATTTTAAATTAAAATTTTCTTATACATATAAAACCTATGTGGCCAAGAATAAAAGTAATGCAGAAAATTGCAGGGGAAAAAAAAACTTTCATAGACAAGCTCTCAGGTAGAATGTGATTGGGTTGGAATATTTCTGTGGTGTAGAAGATGATTAGCTGGTTGATTTAGAAAAATGTGGAAAGACTTGACTTATGAAGGAAGATGCTTTCCATCTTCAGAAAACAGATGACAAGTGGAAATAAGCATAGTACAGTCTTACACATATGTGTATGAGTGTATTTGTATATTTATATGTGTATGTTTATAGATATCTATGTATATTGTGTGTGTGTGTGTGTGTGTGTGTGTGTGTGCATGTGTGTACTTCCTTCTTTTGACTATGAGAGTGGAGTTCAAGTGTCAGCCACTCTCCTCATCCCTTCCTCCTTGTTCCAGGGGAAGGGTACCTGCAGCCTCGAGGCCACAAGTCCTTGGGTGTGGCTTTTTGAGTTCAAGTTTTACAGAACAAATCCTTTTAATAAGGGGATTTATTCTGTGAAGTTTGGATTCAGTCTAAGGGCCTCACTTGAGGACCTAGAGGGCCACATGTGGCCTCAAGGCTGCAGGTTCTCCACCTCTGGCTTCTACTTGTGCTCCAGTTATATGGAATATTTTTTCTCTAACTTTCTTCTTCCTTTTTCCCAATATATTCCTCTTCCCCTTTCCTTTCTTTTATTCTTTTAAGATCATCAAGGAATAACAAAACCTCTTAGAACCTCTCAAAGGTTGGCAACAGAACCTTTGTCTAATTAGATTCTATGATTCCTGATAATGATAGGGTTTAAACAGAAAACATTTACTATCTCCCCACATTAGAATATAAACAATTTAGCTTTATTTAGTACCTCATAGTTGTTGGTTCAAGTTTATTTGATCCTCTTTGTCTTTACTCCTGTGTTTGCACTTCAAAGTTTCTATGAAATTCTGATCTTTTAACTAGTAATGCTTGGAAGTTCTCTATTTAATTAAAGATCTATTTTCCTCTGCATAGGATTACACTCAGTTTGTCTGTGTAAATTATTCATGGTTGTAGGCCTATGTTCTTTATCTTCTGTAACATCATATTCAAAGCTCTCCACTCCTGTATAGTTGTGATCACTAAATCTTGTGTAATCCTCACTGTGGATCCTTGGTGCTTGAATATTTTTTTTTCCTGGCTGCTTGCAAAGTATTTTTTCTTTGACCTAGAAATTCTGGATTTTAGCTATAATGTTCCTGGGAATTTTTATTTTATGCTTTGTTTCAAGAGTCAGCTGGTGGATTCTATTTTCCTTTTCCCTTCCAGTTAAAAAAAGATCTGTATAGTTTTACATTTTCCTGAAATATCATGGTTAGGCTCTTTTTTTTCTTTTGTTTTGTTTATGGCATTTAGGTAGTTCAATGATTCTTAATTTTTTTTCTCCTTGATCTAATTTCTGGGTTAGTTGATTTTACTATCAGATACCTTACATTTTCTTTGATATTTTTAGTCTTTTGACTTAGTTTTAATATTTCCTGTTGCCTCACGGAGTTATTGGTTTCTACTTTGGTCCATTACAATTTTCAGAGAGTTTATTGCTTGGGCAAGATTTTGTACCTCTTGTGCCAAATTGTTCATTCTCTTTCCAGTTCTTTATTTCATAGCTTTCATCTCTTTTCCATTTTTTTCCTTTAGTGCTCTCATTTAATTAATAAAAAAAAATTACATTCTTTTTTTTAAATCTTGTTTCATTTATTCAAGGAATTCTATTTGGATTTGTGCCCAAGCTACATTTTTCTTTGAGTCTTTGCTTGTAGTTGCTTTGGAGTCATTCTCTTCTTCTGCATTTGTGTCTCGAGAGGCAGTGTTAGCACAGTAGCTGTTTATGGTGAGATTTTTTTTGCTCATTTCCCCAACCTACTTTATGACACTAGAATTTATGTTAGGTTTAGGCTCTGTGTACTTCTAGAGGAAATGTCTGGGATGATCCTCTTGTTGCTTTCTTGTGGTGTTTAGAATTATGTTATTCCAGGATTTTAGGGACAGCTTAGATTGAGGACCCACAAACTTTTAGTTCTCCCAAAGTGGTATTATATAGGGCAAAACCTGGTCACTGTTCACCCTCTCCCTTGACCCCCATCTGAGCTCTGAAATTTTCTGTCTTGGATTTGGATCTAAGAAACAGATTTTTGGGTTTTCCCTATTTGAAATTTTAGTAGATTGCTGCAGCTGGACTCTACTACTATCAGTCAAATGGAAAACCCTGCTAGTCTAGAACACCAGAATCTTAGGTTCTCCTTTTGTTTGTGACTCCTTCCCTGGTAATTCCTCTGCAGGCTTCAGACTGAGATAGAAGCTATAACTGAAAACCCACCCTGTTCCTAGTTGTTAGAGACAAATAGCTGCTGTTCACTTCTGAACTTGCTCCTTGCTCATTTTACAGCCTAGGGCCTATGATCATTCCTTCCCTGGAATGCCACCCCTGGGTAGAGGTCCCCTCCTGAGTTCAGCCTGGATGTATGACCCAGAATTGGGTAGTGATTGGCAGAGCTTCTAATTGGTACATGTCCATGTACCCACACAAGGTTAGAACCTCTATACTGAATCTGGGATGTCTTCTTATCCTTGTACACAGTCTCTCTCTGTGTTTTACCAGAAACTGTCCCCAGTGTCTACACATCTTTATGTCTGTCTCTCTATGCCAGGCTAGGCTGGAAAAATGATGTGTGTGTGTGTGTGTGTGTATTTTAAAAAAGTTTTTAAATAGAGACTCAGAGCAGTGCATTTTCTGGATCTGTTTGCAGGAGTCATGAGTGGGGGGATGAAAGAGGAGGAATGAGGGAGGAGCTTATTGTAATTCTTCCTGCTACTCTATTAACTTACCTCTACTTCCCCATCTTTTTAATACCAAAATTCTTATTATAATGTTACAAGGATATGAGTAATGGAATAATACAATCTCTGAAATTGAAGATCACCAAAAGGTTGGTGGAGAGGTACATGGTGAGTATGATTCAGGTGTCACACATTAAAATAAGGTATCCTTTAGGGGCAGTGGTATATGTAATATATGGTACCAGAGAAATAGTTGCCTGGAAAAAAGGATTGGTTGTGCAGTCAGGCTGAAGGATAACCAAGGGACAACCCATATGCTCTAGTGGTATCCGTTTAAAGTGAAAAGAAAAAAGAAAAGAAAGAGGATCTCTCTTTTTTTGAATTTATGGAAGGACATAGATTAGAGGCACATAGAATGGACCAGCATGGATAAATGTTGGTCTGTATTACTGGAGAGAGTACTAGCATTGATGAGATCAAATAATAATGTTAAAATAATGCATAAGTTCATCAAATAGTTTCTTACCAAAGTGTCTGGATTTTCTATATTTAATACTTAACCTGTTAGAAATGGCTTTCCATACCACTATTTATTTAAATGAATTATACCAGTACCTGCCCACAAGCAAAGAGTTGGCTAAGGATATAGATAGTTTAATTGGCATAACTGAGACCTGACAGGTAATAGCTTAAAATATTCTTAAGACTGGTAAGATTTAGTATCGTGTTTGTTATGCAAGGTACACTGAGAATTGTATTCTTGTGCTGCATTGTTACATCCAGTTGCTACAACATGTCTATTACTCTGTTAGATTGTTATTATAGAAATCTTAAGGAATAAAAATATTGCTATGAATTACCCAACCTCTAGGATTCTTTGATCAAAATTCATCTCTTTAATTGCCATACCAGCATGTGAGCCTGGAGTAGTAACAGATTCTGGCTCAGTATGTTCAGCAAGGTTAACTTCACTAATGTGCTTATGTTTTCTGCTATAGAGTCTTGTTTGGCCCATATGGAGTCCCCAGTTTTCATTCTGTGCCTTTCATATATATTTTCAATGGACCATAGAATACCAACAAATATGTAGTCACTGAGGGAAGAAATATCAGGTCCAGGAACATGATAGGCCCCTAATATCTGGTATAACCTGTCACCCAGAATAGAATGAATGAAATAGGAATGAAATATAGAACTTTCTGGTATTCCAAGCTCTTCATAGCCTGCCTATACATTTCCAGTCTTCTTACACCTTATACTCCCATCATGAACTCGTCAATCCAGTGACACTGGTATCTTTGCTGTTCCTCCAACAAAATACTCCATCTCCTAACTCGGCATTGTTGCTGGCTGTCTCTCTTTCCTGGAGTGCTCTCCCTCCTCATCTTTACCTCCTGACTTCCCTAACTTCTTTTAGGTCCCAGATAAAATCCCACTTTCTAATAAAAAGCCTTTCATAATGCTCTTTATTTCTTTTAAAAATATTTTTAAAAATTTATTTTTAATATTCTTTTCTTTTTAAGTTTTGAGATCCAAATTTTTGTCCTCTCTCTTGTACCCTCCTACACCACTGAGAAGGCAAGCAATATGATGTCCATTATACATGTGAAATCATGTAAAACATAATTCCATATTAGCCATATTTCAAAAAGCAAGGAAAATGAGGAAAGTGAGAAAATCATATTTCAATTTGTACTCAGAGTTTATCAGTTCTCTCTCTGGAGTTGAATAGTATTTTTTCACCATGAGTCTTGGAATTGTCTTAGATCATTGTATTGAGCAGAATAGCTAAGTTTTTTTTTTTCTTACAGTTAATCATCATTACATTACTGTTACTGTGTACAATGATCTCCCAGATCTCCCAGTTCTTTGCACTTTACCTCAGTTCATATAGGTCTTGTCATGTTTTTCTGAACTCTGCTTCCAAATCATTTCACACAGCGTAATCATATCCCATTACAATCATACACTACAATTTGTTCAGCCAATGGATGATCATCTCCTTGATTTCCAATTCTTTGCCATCACAAAAAGAGCTATTTGAATAGTTTTGTACACATAGATTCTTTTTCTTTTTCTTTGATCTCTTTGGGATTCAGATCTAATAATAGTAGGGTCAAAGGGTATGCACAGATCCTATATCTGATGTATTTTTAGCCTTACTGTTTTAATTCATTGAATGTCAAACACAAAGGACTCGTACATATGCTCATAAATAGTTTTCTTCCCTTTCTAGTGGGCCTCTACTTCCCAAGGATTACTCTAGGGTTGATACTGTCCTTCAAACAGAAAACACAAGGCCACTGAGGAAGCAATTTCTCTTCCCCCAGCAAGCTCCAATTTCCAACAGACCTATGTGGTTACCACCAGTTTTTTAATTACCATGGTTAAATCTTATCTCCACCCTGGTAGAAGAAAGGTTGCTAGAGAATGAAATATCTCTTCATTCTGACGAGCCCCATCTTCCCAGGGCTATAGACAATCCTCAAATCTTATTGTGATAACTTGGTTGGGATCCCCCAAAAAGGGAAATCTCCTAGGATTACTAGAAAGCTGAGTAACCCCTTTCTCCAGGGAGCCCTCTCTCCTCCTATCAGACTGGCAAAGATGAAAAAAAAATCAAATAAAATGACAAATATTGGAGGGACTTTGGGGAAACAACATACTAGTATACTGTTGGTGAAGCTATATGTAGGTCCGAGCATTCCAGAAAGCATTTTCAAATTACAGATAGAAAGTTACTAAACCATACATGCCCTTCAAACCAGTTATACCTCTGCTAAACTTATACTTCGAAGAGATCAAAAGAGGAAAAAATCATGTAAGTACAACCTATACAGTTCTCCAGACATATAGCTCTCTGGAACGGATCTCCACTCCCAGTCTCCCTCCTCACCTTTGCCCAAAGAAAAGTATCCATGGTTGCTAAAAAAAAAAAAATCGACTCTTTTCCCTTGACCCACACAACCCACATAACCCACATAGTGCTAGTAAAGGACAACATCTGCATTGGCTCCACTTCATCATGACTGTGTCCTTTGTAGCAGCTCAACTCTAGCTCTCATTTGGTCTAAGGACTTCTTTCAGTTCAGGTTTAGTCCAAGAACTTTTCCATTGTTCTGCCACTGGAGCTCCAAAGCTACTGGCTCGTATTCCCACAGTTGCCCAGGAACCCTCACTGTTCCACTGTTGCCTCCATTTGCTGCCATTTCTGGGACCATGTGGCCCCCAAATGGATCTCATAGAAGCACAAGTTTTCTTTCCAGGGAACCAAGTCCAAGTTTCAGTGGGTTAATTCCTCCTCTTGGTGCTTTTTAGCTCTACTTAGCAAGGGATCAACTGTCTGGTGATCCTGAGTGGTTTTTCTATGAGTATGTATGTTGAGGGGTTCTTAAAAGTTGGGAAGATGGTATCAGTTTTTGGAAAAGAGAAGGGAAAGAAGTCACTTTCTATGAAATGCAAGTATATTTCTCTT
Source organism: Vombatus ursinus (assembly GCF_900497805.2). Lineage (NCBI taxonomy): Eukaryota > Metazoa > Chordata > Mammalia > Diprotodontia > Vombatidae > Vombatus > Vombatus ursinus. The sequence continues at coordinate 35,705,719 of NW_020954641.1, forward strand.
CTTGGTCAGGGGAGGGATGGGAAAGGGTAAAAGGGGTAATACTTTATATTGAGAAAACTCCTTGAATCCCTGAAAAACGTGAGGCTAACTGGTGAAGAGGGTGAACCTTCCATATACTTCAAATGTTTTACCCTACTAAGAGGGGCATCAACTCAACCAGGCGAGTCAGAATGTCTTTGAGAAGAATGGTCTCTCATGAGAGAAAAAGGTTGACCTAGTGACCTTGAGTTCTTTCCCCTTTGGGGAGGACCCACTCAAGGTAGCAAGAGGCCAACCACAGAAGGGAGAATTGTCTTTACTATTTATGGTCTTAGTTTTAAGTCCTTTATGTTATATTTAAGTTGGGTAAAATGAAAGCTATCCTGTATTCAATATCTTGCTAACCTGCATGCTTTCAAGAGAACTGAGAATATTTCACCCTTTTGTGTGAGACCTAGATATAATAAATTCTTAAGGGTCCCAGGAGAAATCCTACATGGGGAAAAAGTGAGCTAAAGTCTGATATAACCAGAGGAAACTCTTGGTGGGAGCATAAGCCAAAAAAAATATATTTTTATTAAAAAGCACCCAAGAATAAATTAATTCCTTGTAGCCAGTGAGGTAGTCAGTCAATAAACATTTATGAAGCCCCTATTATGTGCAAGACATTGTATTAAACATTGGGGATAAGGTCTATATAACTCCAAAAGTTCAATTCTGAGTCCCAGGTGATACCAGCATCATTTTTTTCTTACATTACTTGTTTTTATTCTTCCTTGTCTGTATAATTTAAATCTGAAAATTGAAATGTACCAAAGCAAATCCATAAGCTTTTTAGTAGCAAAGCAAGCTATGATCTGTGTTTTCCTTGATCCTCAATTTTGAAATTATCTCTTAAAGACTTAGAATGCTATTTGACCTGCATACAGTCTAATTTTTTTCTTTTCTTACTATTATTATAGGAGATAGATTGCTCCAATGGTTCAGTTATGCAGAGAGGTATTTGCTCAGTCTCTCTGGGCATGTATTAGGCAACTTGGGCAAAGTATCAAGATGATCATCTTGGTCTTGTGGCAGGGACCCTGGGCTGTGATTCAGGAAATAGTGGTTCTAGTCTTAGTTCATCACTAATTAGCTAGATGAACTTAGACAAGTCATAACTTCCTCATCTGTGAAATGAAAATAATATCTATCCTATTCATCCCACAGTGTAGAAATGTTTTCACTATTAAAGCTTGTTTAGTAAAAGTGAAGAATTAGCTAATCTAAGTAAGTTGGCTTCTTTTTGGGTAGTCAATTCAGGTAGTTCAGATTGGGAAAAGAAGGAAAAACCTTCCACTACTTTTCATGGTGCATTTATATAGTTACGTGTGTACGTCTTTGTATACATCTATGTACACTTATATGTGTGTATATATATGTATATATATATTATATGCATGTATTTATCCTAGAGAAAGGATTTTGATTCAACTTGGTTCAATTATATATGGGAAATTATTTAACATTTTTTCATTTATCTCAAGCTACTTATTGCCACAAAAAACTTTTTTGTTCCCATATTTTTCCAGTGATGGTACATGGCTAAGAATCATAGAAGATCATGATCTTAGAAGAACTGGGTAATCTAAGGAGTAATAGAAAAACACATAGAACATTTAAGTAGGCTACAGCATATTATAAATGACGGCTTGTGTTCAAGAAGTAGTGTAAAAGATGAAATCAAGGATGTATAGATATATGGATAGCAAGATAGGTAGTTAGATAGTTAAATAGATAGTTAGATAGTAAATAGAGAGCAACCTTGGCTGGTGTATCATTTTGCAATCAGAAAAGGAGGTGAGGCATTGATGAAGGAAGACTGATGCACCATCTAAGTTGCTCTATGTCCATGTGTGAAGCACAGAGCACGGTGATATACAATCAAGTTTTTCTAGGCTTTCTTTGAGCTGTAGCTGGTTCACTCACTCCACCTGCTCACCCCCCTCTGGCAGGTTGAGATGATTCCTCAAGGGGGTAGTGATGTAGCTACAACCCATTCTCAATGTGAGGTTGTATTTGTACTCAGGTCTTCCTGACTTCATACCCAGCACTGTATCTACTGTGCTATCTAGCTGACCCCCTACTCAGAACTGTAATTCTTTAGCTCTCATTGGTGCACTTCCCATTTAAACAAACAAGTGAATTTACTCTTAAACATGAAACATTTACTAACTGAATGCAAACTAATAATAATCCTAACAACACATAACACAATATACAACATAACAAACCATAACAAAACATGATGTAACATAACATAGCATAACATCAATCTACCTATAAACTTGGGTTACAATTTCTTGCCAATGAAGAGCGTCAGGGAGGAATGGGCACACACTTATAGAAATAGCATGAGTCACATGAACAGAGAAACCTATGCGCCCATGGAAACTCACGACTTGGGCAACAGGACTTGATGTTCCAGGTTTTTTTTTTTTAAAGGAATAGTCTGCACCATGAGTCACTTGCTGTGTGGCACCGTTCCTCTTCTAATCCTCTCTACTCTTCCGAATGACAAAGCTACTTTTTTGTTATCCTAGGTGGTTGACATAGTGTTAAACTCTTTTTTTTTTTAAATCAAACTGTACTTGTAAGCATAATTTCAGCAGCATTTCCTAATACTATTCCCTTGGTCAGGTAATTAGGCAGTGTTCCACTCTTACAGTCAAAAGCAACTCTCTTAAGGCTTTCTCTTGGTATTACTAGTCCTGATCAAGAACTCAATATGTCTGTTTTTAAGATCCAAGCAGGGGAAATCCTTGATTGTTGTGGAAACCCACAATTAAGATTGATGTTTATGATACAAAATTTCTCTTTTGAGCTGCTGTGACTAGAGGTACTTATAATGATATCTACAAAGTCCTAGTGCTCCAAGACAATAAGACCTACTACATGGGAAAAGGTGTCTCAAAAGTGGTTGATCATGTCAATAAATCTATTGCTCCAGCTCTGATTCCAAGAAACTTAGTATTGTGGAGCAGAAAATTGACAAACTCCTGCTAAAGATGGATGGTGCTGAGAATAACAACAGCAACAACTAGAATTTATACAGTGCTTGAAGTTTGCAAAGTGCTTAAAATGTTACCTTATTTCACCTTCAATAAGAGAGTTAGGTACTTTTGTTATCCCCATTTTATAGAGGAAGAAATTGAGGCACAGAGAAATTAAATGATGTTTCCAGGGTCACATAGGAAGTAAGCATCTGAGGCAGTATTTTAATTCTTGTTTTCCCACTCCATGACTAGCCATTCTACTATTCAACTGCCTAAATTGAAATTTGGAGCAAATGCCAAATTGAGAGTATCTCTGGCTTATGTTCAAGGTTGAAGATGCTTAGAAGGGTGTGCCGCTCTACTACTACATTGATGACCTTGGAGGCAATAATGAAATCTTACTGTCAGTTCCATCCTTCACTGTGATTAATGGTGGCTCCCATGTTGGTAATGACTAGATTCATAATCCTCTCTGTTGGTTCAGTAAACATTAAAGAGGTCTAAACACTGGAATTCAGGTCTATCACAACCTGAAGAGTGTTAACTAGCAGAAATAGGCTCAGGATGCTGGAAATGTAGACATGGATGGTTTTGCTTCTAACATTCTAGAGAATAAAGAAGGTCTGGAGCTGTTTAAAGGGTTTTTGGTAAGGCTGGATATATTGATACAGTCATAATTAACATGGACATGACTGCCTCGAAGTTAACAAATGTTAAGTAAAATGGGCACCTTCACATGTGCAGTAGAGGAGAAAAATGAATTATACATGAAATTTCAAGTTTCTATTATGTAGATCTTACTTTTCTTTTTAAGTACATAAAAATACAACATGTAACTTTCATAGTTGTCCTAACTGTCATTTCTTCTGGTCTTCATTCTATTCTTTTCTATGCATTTCATACATACTTATATGTATGAACCTTCTTTTCTTTTTTGGAGTGGGCTGGGGTGGGATGAGGTGGAAGCTTCCAAATCTATTTCTAGCACTTGTGTCTCTCCTTTCCCCCTCCTACTTTGAGAAAATAGAAAAATAAAAGCTTTGTAACAAACAGGTACAGTCAAGCAAAACACATTCCCACATTAGATGTATCTGAAAAACATATCTCTTTCTACAATTTGAGTCCATCATTCCTCTCTTGAGAGGTGGATAGTGTGCTTGCTTCATTAGTCCTTTGGAATTATAGTTGGTCATTTCATTGATCAGAATTCTTAAGTCTTTTAAAGGTTTCTTTTAAATTTTTTTATACATTGTCTTACTAGTTCTGCTCATTTCACTGCATCAGTTAATATAAATCTTTCTAGGTTCCTCTGAAACCATTCCTTTAATAATTTATTATAGTACAATAATATTTCCTTACATTTATAAACCACATTTGTTCACTTATCCCTTAATTGATGAGTACCCTTTTAGTTTCTAATTCTTTGTTATAACAAAGGGAACTGCTACAGATATTTTATACATATAGGCTACTTTTCTTTTCCTCTTTTTAAAATCTTTTTGGGGTGTAAGCCTTGTCATGGTATTGCTAGGCTAAGAGGCTTGTACAGTTTAGTGACTTTTTGAGCATAGTTCCAAATTGTTTTCCAGAATGACTGAACTATTTCACAGCTTCACACCTTCCACTATGTAATACAGTGACTTCCAGGGGAATTTTGAGTCATAGAGAATGAAGCTGTCATAGAAGGCTATCCTTGAGAATTCACAACAGAGCCAAGTAATTGACAAGAGATAATAATAGCTGACTTGGGACCATAAATACTTAACTATGTCACTCACTGACTCTTCTACCAAAGGACATTTCTGTGAGGCAAATTGATATACTTCTTGGCAAGTGAAAGAAGAGATCCTGGAAGAATAACCCTTAAGCTGTTTGTAACTAGCCATCCCAGAGCCCAGGGCCTGCATGTGGGTGTGCAAGTACCAATGAACCTGTTATATCTGCAGGAATTTGGCTCTTTCAGGTATAAACCAAATCTAGCTGGGAGAATGTGAAAGAGTCATGCCAGTGTGCCAGAATTATCTTTGGCCAATTTTGTTTTCCTGTGGATGTGAAAGCTTGAGAAATCTCACACTCAAGAGTAACAGCAGTCTTGGGTAGAGTATTTTCTTTTTATTGAAATAAATCCATATTGATATCATTTGCTTTTCATTGATTAAGTTCTATCTGTTCATCCTTTTTTATCTCCTAAAGAGTCTTCTTTTTTTAATAAGGAATTTATTAAAAAGAAAACAAAAAAGCAGAGAAAAATAAATCTGTAACAACAATCAACATATTAAAAAATGGGATAATACATGCAATATTCCATATTCATGGTTTCTCTAATTCTGGAAAGTAGTAGAGGGAGGAGTCTTCTCTTATCTCTTCTCTGGGCCAAAATAGTTCTTTGTAATTTTATGACATTCATTTTCTGTTGTTTTGTGTTTGTGCTTTCCATTTACATTGTTGCAACCATTGTTTATATTGTTTGTTTGGCTCTACTTATTGTACCTTGTTCATGTAAGTCTTTCCATGCTTATATATTTATCATATTTGTTGTTTCTTACAGCATAGTAATATTCCATTATATTTATATGTCACAATTTATTTTAGCCATTTCTTCAGTTGACAGGAGTTTACTTTGCTACCACAAAAAGTGCTGCTATAAATACTTTGGTTTATATGTATCCTTTCTTGTTGTCAATGATTTCCTTGGCATATATGCCTAGAGGTGGAATCTCTGGGTCAAAGAGAATGGACATTTTAGCCAATTTGTTTTTGTAAATGAGTACTCACGTCTCTCATTTCCAGGATGAGGCTAGCTTTATCTCTCTTTCATTATTCTAGGGGTACCCCTGAAGGGTTTCTATAATGTTACCATCTCATGTCCCCTTTTTAGAATGGACCTCTCTACTTTTAGCCACCAGAACTTTAGTTCCATTTAGCCAATTAATACTAATTAACTGTTATAAAGTGATATTTACTTCAAAGATATATAAAGAATAGATGTGTCATCATTCTCTCCAAACATGAGGTGGGGGAAAACACCCTCCCCAACACTATCTTTGTCTCTGGGGATAGTAGGCTCAGACTTAATGAAGTTTTTACATTACATTGATCCCACCATGTTGTATCTAAATGGTTATTGCTCCTGGATGAGCTTTTTTCTCAGCTAAAGCATGACTGGGTTCTCAAAATCAGTCCTTGCTCCTTGGGGCTTCAATGCTGGGGTGGCTGCACAACTTATTATGGATTTAACTCCCAGACCTCTTGGTGGCTTGTTCTCATTACCTTTTTGGGACTCACAAGGAGAAACTCATAGGAGAATCTGATTTGATTGCTAGGGAATCAAGAAAATAAAAAAAGACATTTGGCAACCAGGCAAGAATTGTACAAGAAACAGATGATTAGATTGTTTTTAAAGCTTGTATGATGGACCTTTTAAACAATAATTTAATAAGATCCTAATAAAATAGTTATAAAAACATGTATTTACAAAATGCTGAAGAAGAACCAACTGCTACTATTTATGTCTCTGTAGATATTACAATGATGTGGTTCAGTTCTGTTAAAAACATGTTTTTAGTATATGCTAAAAAATTAGACCTGAATTTTATGAGTACTTATGTGTCTATATACGTGCATATGCTTTGTTAGCAGATTTTTACTGAAAATTCCTGAGTGGAAGGAAGCTGGTGTAATTCAGCACAGGCCCAGAGATACTCCTAACAATTGCTGATTCATGAAATGGCATGTCCATCAGAGATACACAGAAGAGAAATTACATACAGGATCACTCAGAATCTCTGAGTTTGAAGGGACCTCCAAGGCCATCTAGTCCAACCTACACTAAATAGGAATCTCTTTTATGACATATCTAGCAAATACTTATCTATCCTTTGCTAGAAAACAGCCATCTTAGGGAGCACCTGCTTCCCTCTTCCCATCAGCTGCCCATTCCACTTTTGCGTAATTGCTTTGAAGTTTTTCCTTAAGTCAAGCTGGAATCTGACTGTTGCTTCCTCCTTTTTATTGCTTAGGTTTGTGTCTGAATAAGGCAATTTTAATTTTCCTTCTACCTTCTAGTCTTCCAAATACTTGAAGAAAGCTATAATATCATGCTTCTGCTAATTCTTCCCTTCTCCAGGTTAAACATCCCCAGGTGTTTACATTAATCCTCATATGTCATGATATCTAATTTTCTCAATATCCTAACTCCTTTGGACATCCCTAGCTTATTTATGTTCTTCCCTAAATGTGGCACCTGGAATTGAACACAATATACCATATGGGATCTGACCAGGGTAGAGTAAATTTGGATTGTTACCACTTAGTCCTGGACACTGTGTCTCAAATGCAGCCTAGAATCAGATAAGCTTTTTGCCTACTATTGACTCATGTTGGACTTTCAGTACTGTAAAATCCCTAGATTTCCTTCCCCCTTCAGCATCTTCAAAACAAATATTTTTATCAATCTCTTTTTGACATTATATCACAATCGTTTCTGTAGGGGGTGGGAATGATACCTCCATTCCTTCTCCTCTCCAGACTAAACCAGCCTTTTTTAAGGAGGAAAGTCAATTAAACAAAACACCCAATATAGTGATTATATCTGATAGAAAATCCATCATTCTGCCTTAGTAGTCTTCTCATTTCTATACCATGAAATGATTGTTTCCAAGTCTCCACTCCTCCGAACAGAATTTGTTATTTGATACCTGTCTCACTCCCTCCTACATCTTTGACAGTGCTTTGTAATGCTTCTTGAGTATTCTTTTTTATAAACATTTTTTATTTTAAATTTAAATACTAAAACTTAAATACACAATAAGAAAAGAAAAAGAAACATGTGATAAACCTAAATATTAAAACAAATACAAAATAAGAAAAGGGAAAGAAAGCATTGTCATATACACAGCAGAACATGAGAGGATTCAAAATACACAACAATAAATTTCCATTTCAAGAAAGCTTCTGTAATAAGTACTACACATTGTGTTCAAAGCTGTCCCTCTTTTCTTTATTTCCTTGTAAGTTTTCTTTTGTTCTTTTCTCTTGTGTACTTTTTACTTTGTTCTCCCCCCTCCCAGAAGGCTACAATTAAGCATGGGAAAAAATACACACACACACACACACACACACACACACACACATATATATATATATATATATATATACATACACATATACAAACATACATATATACACTCAAAGATATATACATACATATACACATAAAACATACACTTACACATATATATATACTTCGATATCTGTAATCATACTCTTATATAGACATATACATTCATATGTATCTATGTAAGACTGTACTAAACTTATTTATTCTCTGTTTCTCCGAGGGTGGATAACCTCTTCCTTTATAAGTTCAAGTCTTTCTGTATATTTGTAAGCCCACCAATTCATCATTTCTTACACTACAGCAATATTCCAACCTTATACTGTCTAGTTATTTTAAGTAGTCTAAAACAATATTGATTAATATGACTGACATATAGTGTAGTTTCCTTATTTTTCTCTTTTGATTAAATCTATTTTAGCTTTAACTTTGTCTGAGATCATGATTACTATGCCTGCTTTTTTTCCCCTAATAAATTCTACTCCTGATCTTTATTTTCTTTGTACATATCTCTTATTTCCTCTCCTTCCTGATTCCTTTACTTTACTTCTACCCACTACCTTGTTCTCCTATTACTTAACCTCACCCCTCAAGGATCCCTCCCCTATCCTCCCATTCCCATTAATCTAAACAGCCTTTTCTACTACCCTCTCTTATCCCAATTCCCTCATCTTCCCCTCTAAAAATCTCTCCCTTATCCTCTTCCCCCCATGTCCTTAGCCTTTTATTTCTTTCTGAATTTAGATGACTTTTAAACCCTTCTAAATATATATGTCTAAATATATACAGTCTGTCCTTATCAAGTCCCTTGTAATTAGTCTTTGATATGTACTTTATATTTCTTTTGGATCTTCTATGTCAAATCTTCTATTAAGTTCAAGTGTTTTTTTTTTAACAAAATCTTGAAAATCTGACAGTTCATCAAATGTCCATTTCTTTTCATTCAGGATTATGCTTAACTTTGCTGGGTATGATATTTTCAGCCACAACCCCAGTTCCTTTTATCTTCCTTATGTAATGTTCCAAGACCTGTGGTCTTTTAGTATCACCACTACTAGGTCTTGTGTGGTTCTAATTGTGGCATCATCATATTTAAATTGTTTTTTTTTCTTGTTGCTTATAATATTTTCTTTTTAAGCTGGGGATTTTGGAATTTGACTATGACAGTGGATTTTTTTCTATTTCTACTTTCCCCTCTTGTTCTAGAACTTCAGGATACGTTTCCTTAATTATTCCTTGTATTATTCCTTAATTGTTGCTTGTATTATTGTACTGAGTATTCACTTTCTGCTAATGGGATCCAACTTCCACTCCTCCCTCTGTGATTGGTGTTCAAGTGTCCTATTATTATTATTAGTCCATTACCCCAAATGTTAGAAGAGAAATTGCAAACATCTTATATGTTTGTTCTTTTGAGTCCTGGCCAGTTTTCCCCTGGATCCACCTGCCCAATCCTCTCTTCTTCCCTTCTTAGAGGAATTCCTCAGTATTAACCCAGTCTGAGCAATGTTGATTTACAAAGGAGAGAATGTTTCTCTCCCCCTCCATATTAATTGCCTCCTACTCCCTTTTTCATTTCCCTTTTTGCTACTTTGCTTCTTTAGCCCATTGATGTTCTTTTCTTTCCCATTGTTTCTCAAAGAAAAAAGACTTTCTGACTCAGATTCTTAAAATCTAGCCACCCCTCAGATTTCTTAAGAACCTAGCCAATAGCTCACAAATGTTCAGATTCCTTAAGAATCTGGCCAATATGAAGGATCTTTAATAAATCTTGTCTTTGGCTGAAAGAAGGCTTGGGTCAAATTCATTCAGGCAGGAGCCTTTTCTGGTACTGGGTATAGGATTCTGTTGCATTGCCTATACTTGTTTCCAGGTCACAGTCCCAGAGTGAGGAGTAGGACTAGCACGCTAAAGCTTTCAGCTACTGGGAAGTGGGAACCCTCGTCAGAGTTCCAGGGTAGAAAACAGTACTTGTGATCTCTCACAGAACAGAGTATGGGCTAGGAGAGCCGTGAACATACCTCTCCTTAGATCATACCAACTTGGAAGGACTAAAACTTACATATTCCCAGAACTAGCTCTGAAAACCACAGAACAAAATATCTGAAGCTTTGGACAGTGCCCCCTTCACCCCAGGAGCACAGCCCAACTTTGATATAAAGTTAAAAGTCAAGGAATAGACTGGAAAAATGAACAGACAACAAAAAAAGAGCCTGATTATAGAAAGTTACTATGGTGAAAGGAAGAACAAAACACAAACTCAGAAGAGAACAACAATGTCAAAATGGCTACATGAAGAACCTCAAAGAAAACTGTGAATTGGTCTCAGACTCCTAAAAAACTCATGGAAGAGCTCAAAAAAGACAAAAAAAAAAAAAAACAAATGAGAGGTAGAAAAAAATTGGGAAAAGAAATGAGAGTGGTGCAAGAAGAAAATAACACCTAAAAACCAGAATAGGTCAAATGGCAAAAGAAGCATAAAAATCCACTGAAGACAAGGATTCTTTAAAAAGCAGTATGATACCATGATATTAATTTTTTTAATTATATTTTCAAGATTTATATTTTTTCTTCTTCCCTCCTTCCTTCTTCCCTTTCTTTCTTTCTTTCTTTTTTTTTTGGTATGGTCTTTCAATTTTGCTTTTGATTTTGATCAATTAATTTTCCTTCTAAATTTTCAGATTTAAATTTATTCTCTTTTTCAGTGAATATCTTTTTCTTTTGGAGTGTTTCTGTCTTTCGTTTCAAAGATTCTTTATTCTACCAGTTCTTAAATTTTTTTTGTGTGTCAAGGACCTCTTTGGAATCTGATGAAGTGTGTGGTCCCCTTCTCAGAATAATGGTTTTAAATACATAAAATAAAATAAGGAAACCAATTTTATAGAAATGCAGTTATTAAAATATTAAGTTAAAAAAACAAGTTCAAGGACCTGATGTTAAGAATTCCTGCTTTAATCATGCATTTGTATGTGTATGTGTATGTGTATGTGTATGTGTATGTGTATGTATATGTGTGTATATGTGTACGTGTGTGTGTGTTTGTGTGTGTGTTTATTTATCATATCTGTAGTTGAATTGGTACAGGATAGTCCTGGTGAGGAAACACTTTCTACCAATGAAAAGCCACACCTAGTTTGCAATTTATGGGTTGAAATTGTTGCCTGGGGATAATGATTGGCTAAGTGATTTGTTCAGGGTCACCAATTAGTGTAGGGAGTTTTCGCAATAGGGAGTTCCATATACTGGTGAAATAACAGGCTTAGTTCTTGTATCACTATAGAGAGAAACAGAGATATCTGTCTTCCAAGTTTACTTACTTTGGAACCTTAAGAATTTTTATTTTCATTGGAGTGGACATGCCTCACATTAATATTGATTCAAATCCCCACTGGGTTAGTAGGTTATTTTCATTAGTTGTTTTGGCAAAACAAAAACAAAAACATATATATATATATATATATATATGTATATTTTATATATCTCAACACTGTTTTACCCTCTGGTGATGAGTATCAGCACATTTAATAATGCTGGTCTTTGATGCTCAGTCTGTATGGTCAAAGTTAGGCTTTACAGTTCAAGAGAACCTATCAGAGCTTACGTTCCAATGCATAGCTTTTTGAGAACTAAGGACTGCACACCATGACAAGAACTTTAGTGAAAGCCTTTGAGTTTGTGCAGAAAAATTGTGCATATAAAGAGACCTGATATAGTGGGAAGTAGTTGGGAACATGGAGTCAAGAAACCTGGGCGTAAACTGACTCCAGCACATTATAGCTGTGTGATCACTGGCAAATAATTTTACTTCTCTCAGCTTTAGTTTCCTCAGCCATGAAGGAGAAAAATAATAATTTTGTGCTATCTCCTTTACAAGTATTTTTGTGTTTGTGAGGAAACCACTTTGTAAAGCCAAAAGTCTGACATAAACATGAGCTGCTATTATTCTTCACAAATATCATTATATTATTCTATGTAAAATAGTATATTTATATTATTCTGTGTCTATTTCATGTATGTATTCAACATCTGTCTCTATCACAGGCTTTGGAATTAACAAATTCTGTGGCTTTGGGCAATTCATTTAACCTCTGTGGCCTTTAATTTAAACAGCTCAAGAGGAGAAGATGTAGAATTGTTCTTTGGTGGCTAATCTGAATTGACACACTACCCAATTGTTCCCCATTTTTTCAACTCTCCTCTTTACCTTTATTGCCTCATGTTACCCTTTCTTCCTAACAGTCAATGGAGTAGCTCACCAGGAATTCATGATCTTGTTATACTTCTTACAGAACAGAGTTGTAGGTTCTACCATTTCCTTGGAATAAATGGTCACCCTCATCGTACAGTATGATTGTATGAATTTCCTTACTTGATCTCTCTCATTATTACTATTATTATTATTATAGCTTTTTCTAGTCATAGAATTAGACCAAGTATTCTATTTCGATATTTTCTCTATATATACCTTTTATTTTTACTGGTAATTCCAAGGGATAATTAAGGTAATTCAGCAAAGATTTATGAAGGAAAAAGGACACTCAGTTGGGCTCTAGAGACCTGGCTTCTATGTCACCAGTAAATTGACAGATTGGTGACTCTACCACTTTAATCCTCCCACATGGTGCCCTCTGGCTCCTGAATTCTCATCTCCCCTTCTTTACCAGCCTCTTTGTGAAGAGGCAGAAGAACCAGTAAGCACTCAGACATTTATAAGGATTTGATTCTGAGGGTGTGATACTCTACTGTTGCATTGACTCTTTATTAATGCCACTTCCCCTCTCCCATCCTTCGAGAAGCAGCAGATTCTTATACTGCCCATTCACATGAAGGAAAAAAGAACAAAGGAGGAATCAGGCTAGTAGAAAATGTCTGGTCTCCTGACTGGGGACTGATCTTAGGGTAACCACCCTCTAAAACTACAGTGGCTCTGCCACAATGCTCCTTCAGCTTCTTCCCAGTCCACAAGAAATGGCAGATACTGAATCTATCCAGCCATGGAGCCAAAGCAGAATAGCAGAGGGAAGAATCAGGCAGGATGCCAGCAAGGATGGCTGGGTACTGGGGCTAACAGAAAGGGAATTGAAAACCAACTAGTTTTGTCCCTTAAGATGGTACTCAAGAGAAGGTCATAGGCCAATTAACCCTATATACCTTCCCCCCAAATTGATAAAACAGCCTTTAAGCATAGTCTTGAGAGTCTATCTACTAAGAAAAAGGAGGGGCACAAGTTTAAAAAAAACAAAACTTGACAGGGGGCAGCTAGATGGCACAAAGGATAGAGCACCAGCCCTGGAGTCAGGAGGACCTGAGTTCAAATCCGGTCTCAGACACTTGACACTAGCTGTGTGACCCTGGCCAAGTCGCTTAACCCTGATTGCCTCACTAAACAAAACAAAACAAACAAAAAAAACCAAACAAAATGATAGCATTGAAAAAATAGGCATCTGATCTCTAAAGTCTTTTGTAGCTTCAATACTCTATGATGTTGAGCTATTATACCCAATATTTTGTCAGTAAATGCCCTGGAGAGTAGAGAAATGGAAAAAGACATCATCCCTATTCCTTATGATAAGGAAGTTCTCCCAATATCAGAAACAAATATAATTGGATGAATGGAGATGACATTAAAGGAAAGGCTTTACCATCTTCTTTGCCATTGCACCCTAAGGGCACTGGGCCTTTCATTTGACTTGCAGCTCTGAACTCCTAAATATATTATTTCTCCTATTAGATTGTGAATTTCTTGAGAGCAGGAACTATCCTACTTTTTAATTTTTACCCCCAGCATGTGGCACAGTGCTTTGCTCATAGTAAATATTAGATAAATATTTTTTCACTTATTCATTCATTCATTTTCATTTATTCACCTTACAAAATCTTTAGGAAGACAATACATACCTGAGCAAATGCTCAGATGTCAAAGCAAATTAGTACATGTTTATATAAAAAAAGTTGACACATAGGGAACAAATGTTATACTATAGGAATTCAGTGAGAGGGGAGATCATTGGGATGGAGTGTCCAGGAAAAAACATCATGGAGGAGGAGGAACATGAGCTGCATGATGGAGAATGGATATGACTTGTATAGATAACAAGGGATAGGGAAGAGTTTGGGTACTGGTAAGTTGGAGGAAAAGTTTGAAAAAAGACATGGAAACTGGACAAGCATAGTAGCTCAGAAGCATTCATATGCCATCCTGTTTTGTGTTTCTTCAATATGGCATGCCAAAAGTGTCTCCTGCATTCCCTTTTCAAAATTGAATGTGAAAAATGGTTAATAGATGATAGCAGATAAAACTGAGAAACTTGGGCTCTCCCAAGCAAAATCATTTGCTGTTTGGAATAGCAATTAGGGGAACAATGTTTTCCTTGACTACCTCTTGGGTTACTGACTCTCTATTTACCTTGTAGCAAACACAGGTGAGGTACCTAGCTTTGCTTTTTGTTTTAGGTTAATGTAAAATCATAGGAGGATTGCTATAGGATGACCTTACAGCTACTCAAGCTGGTTAAGCACTCTGCCTATGCTGGCAGAAGAATTAATGTGTCTTTTCATAAGGGGCTTTCATCCTAAATGGTGGGGGTGTGACTTACACATTGGATGGAATTAACCCCTTCAGCATCTATTGAAGCATGGGATCACCATAAAAATGCTAATTTTGTACCAAGTGGTATGGAACTATTTTAACTTCCCCTCTCTCATCATTCAATTAAAATCAATAATCATTTCTTAATCATCAATATATGACAGGCTCTGTGCTAGAGACTGGAGATACCCCAAGACAAAAAGAAAGGTTCTCTGACTTTGAGGACCTTATATGCTATTGGGAGAGGGAGGAGGAAGAAAGATGATAACATAAATACAGATAAGTAAGCGCAAAATATATACAAAGTAAATTATATCAGCATGTATATATATATCCACACACACACACACATCCACACACACATATATGTAACAGGGAAGGCTTTTTAAAAATTCTAAACTTTACAGACATCCAAAAGGCATTTCATATATAAAATAAAGCACAGAAAGAAGAGAGCATATGAAACTATGAGTTTCTAATCTATATTGTTTACTTTTCAAAATATATGCATATAGGATATGAATTCAACTTATTACTTTCAAAACTGTACTGTTTGTCTGTGCTTCCTTTCAGACTTCCTCCTGTTATTCTCTCTATATTAATATATATGTATATATATGTGTATATTTCAATGGCTTCTTTTTTTTTCCTTTTCTTCTTCTTTGGCATCATTTTTGCCATCTGCTTCTCTCCATTGCCCCCAAATTAAAAACGGGAAAAATAAAATCCTTGTAACAAATATGCATAGTTAAATGAATCCTCATGGTAGCCATGTCCAAAATTTTATATCTCTGTCTGCACCTTAAGTTCGTCACATCTCTGTCAGAAGGTGGGAAATATGTTCTCTAATACATCCTCTGGAGACATAGTTGGTCATTGTTTTGGTCAGAATTCTTAGTCTTTCAAAGTCTTTTTTTTTTAATTAACAAAATTATTGTCATGGTAGCAATTGTTCTCCTACTTCCACTCATTTTACTTTGTGTCAGTTTGTACCTCCCAGGATTCTCTGAAATTATATTCTACTATTTTGTGCATAATAGGTGTTTAATAAGTGCTTATTGTATTCAACTGAATCCATGAACATTTTGATCTCTATATTATCCTGTGAACTCCAATCCCCTATGGGATATGGTAGAGGGAAGTCATGACTAGAATATGGGTTGGAGAGATAACCCAACCCAACCCAACCCAACCCAACCCCTGTTATTTGTTCTGTGAAGACATAACAAATATCAGAGTGATTATAATTCTTGGGAGATAGTCTTCTGTTTTGATAACCATTAAAACTGCCAAGTCTGAATGGCCGTTTTCAGAGATCACTACATGGTGCAGAATCCATTTATCTCTCCTAAATAAATTGTTGTTGACCACCAGAATGTGTTGGGCTAAACCATTCATGGATAGTTTCTAACTCCTCCTTAGGGCCATCAGAATGCATTTGCATTAACCTGGCCAGGACAAGGAGTATAGGTTGTTACCAAAGCTTTGACTTGAGGTGGATGTCCTGGTTCAAGTCTTGCCTCTAACATTTGTTTGAACTAGGACAAATAATTTAATCCTCCTCCCCTACCCCCATCAGTTTCCTCATTTGTAAAATTGGGAAAGGTTGGACTAGATGGCTTCTGAGTTTGCTTCCAGTTCTATATGATTCTATGAAATTAATTTCCTTTATCCAGAGAGTGAATCCTTAACTTAGACTATATATCTTTTCTAAATCAATCAAGCTAACCAACCCCTAATAGGTCCAAGATCCTCCAACAAGACCTAGGCTCCAAGATCTAATGAAATGAAGATCTAGTGAAATAAAGCTAAGAATGAACAAAGTTACTGTCTAAGTAAGTTGTCTAGAAAACCAATTCAGGGTCAGTCATGTAGCAAGAACTGGGGATAAAAATCAACACCTTATGTGCCATGTTGGTATCTACATAGCATCAAAAGACTTTGAGGATATTCCCCAGCACTTTGGGTGTATTCCCTATGCAACTTTTATAGGAAGATATGGACAAGATATGGACAATGACATTGGATGAGAAGTTGTGAATGTGTTACAATCTGCACTTATGGAGGAAGTGCTAGCATGGATAATCACAACTCTCTCTGTCTTTGTCTCTCTGTCTCTGTCTGTCTCTCTCTCTGTCTCTCCCCTCTCCCCCCCACTTTTGTCCAGTTCAGAGAAGGGTGGGGGTTGTCTGATGCCTACTCTCCCACCTTTTCCTACATGTTTGTATATGCTTTTTCCTCACTTGCCCTAATGATGAAAAAGAACAAGTACTCCCCTCCCCCTTTCTCTTTTCTACACTATGATTCAAAGGGCTGAGAAATGATAGGTAGTAGAGGAAGTAGATGACTTTTCTAGGAGTTTGTGAAGGGAACAAGAGAGATTGGATGATTGTTTGAGGTGATGTTAAGGTCAAATGAAGGTTTTCAAGCATCTATGAAATAAATGATTGTTCGCTTGACTAAGGGAATGGAAGAGTATTTCTCTATTTCCCTTAAGCCAGGAGTTCCAGCATCATACTTTATACCCTCAGATGTGACATAGATCTTGCTGAAGTCTATTGCAATGCAGCCTCTAGGCAGTGCCGTACAACATTCATTCAAGCTGGATTCCACAAGCCAACTCCTTCCTCCTTCCTTTTGCCCTCTCGTGTTTTTTGTGCATGCATGCGTGCGTGTCTGTGTTTTGTGTTTGTGTGTATGTGTGTGTGTGGTGGTGGTGGTGGTGCTGGAATTCAAATCTGATTTTATTGATATAGGAGATCACTTGGGAGGAAACTTCCTCTCCCAAGGATTTCACTAACTGTTCTGCAACTTATAGTCTTAGAGAGCTGCTTTAGTGACTTGACCATAGTCATAATCTTCAGGACTCTCAAGCCAGCTCTCTATCTAATATATTATTATACTACCATGAATTATTAAGGTAATTTGCATAAAGTCAGGTCACAGATCTTATTTGTATGGATTTGATTTGAAGGTATTACTGGATTCTGTGTGATGCTATGTCATACCAAGTCTTTCCCTTGACAATTCATTGCATTTGATTTTATTGGGGATAAGGGAAAACTCTCCTGTTTTGAAAATACATTTATTTGTGAAATTATCTTACCATTCACAAAGGGTCAATAACTTACCAACATATTAACAGTTTTTCTACTTTTCATTCTTGTGAAACCCCAAAGATTAAGAACGACCATGTGAACCCTGCCTGTTAATCTCTATATAGACATGGGAGAATTGACTCAGTACCTCCCCCCATTTGCACATGATTCTAGAATGAAAGAATATTAGAACTGGAAAAGACCTTTGAAGTCATCTAGTTTAATGCCCTCGCTTTTCAGAGGGGGAACCGAGGCCCAGAGAGAAGTCACTTTTCTATAGTTATACTGTTAGAAAGTGGCAGAGTGAAGACTTGAATCCAAATCTCCTGCCCCTCAGCTCAGGGGTCAGGGCTCTTTCATAGAATATCAGGGTTGCATAGAAAGTTAGAGATCATCAAGCCCAAGGCATACTTGAGGTGGAATCCTTTCTGCAATCTCCCTAACATGTAGTCATGAAGAACATGCTATATGAAACTAACTCCCTTTTCCCAAAGATGTCTAATTTCTTTAGGCTTAAATGATGAAAGCTTCAAGTGACCCAGCAGCACATCTCTATTAAGCCTACCGTCAATCTCCATTGGATTTATTTTTATTTTAATGCAGAGATCATGTTCCCTAAATTACATATCCAGTAAAGCCAGTGTATACTTTTTTCACTATGGCTTACTAATGTTCTTAAGCCTTGATGGGGCAGAAAATACAATTGCACAATTATTGTCTTCACCTAAAGGAATAAACCTGCTGGATGATAAAACATAAATTAACCAAAGAGATAAATTAGCAGCGAAGTGGAAGAATTCTTTCTTGCCAATAGTGTAGAAAGTAGCATTACTTTCTGACCATATTTATGCATCAAGTAGGTCAAAGAGTTGGGGTCTTAAATATTATAAATAGAGTATGTTAATTTGCAGGGGATTTTTTTTTTCAGGTCAGGCAAATGTCAAATTCTAAATCAGTATATATCTATATCTACAGATAGATATACACACATATAAACACATACACACATATTTATATATACATATATGTATTATATATTATATACATTACACACATATAGTTTGTGTGAAATATATGTAGAACCTGAGATACTCTTCTTCCCACTTCCATTACTTGAATTTGTGTAGCAGTTCATTCCGACAAGATTACTAGATTCAATGTACTCTGTAGATCTGCATCTATTTAAAATCATAGGTGACAACTCCCCTCCTGTCCAAAATGTTTACCTTTAATAGTCATCCAGACTGAGACGTGATTAATTCATATCAAAATTATTTAATGAATAAAATAGTAAGAAAATGATTAAAATCTAGCTACAAATTGATAGCAAAATCTTTTCCCTACAAACCTGGGACACACTCTCCTGAAAATTACATGGAAGAATGGACAAGCATGGGGAAGACAGATTGAGAGTCAATAACAGAGCAATGGTATCATACTCGAATAAAAAAATATTCTTGCGAGTAGCATGTTGACTTAGAATACCACAAATGAACGTTATTTGTGTTATATTGTATTTTTATTTATTTTGTTAAACATTTCCCAAACAGATTTTAATTTGATTTGACCAGCACTTGGGAGTTTTGCAGCTATGAGTTTGACATATCAGAAGTAGAGAATACATGTAGCAAGGGTGCCTGGAGGGAGGGGGTAGCTCATGCCTATGACTGCAGAGATGCAGATATCTTCTGGGGGTGTCATTGTGTGGTCCTACTGGGTCTGCTTTCCATTGTTCTGCAATATCTGCAGATACAAGGTGTGTAGTTTTTAGTCACTGCTAGAGGTGTCTCAGCTGGGCATTTGATTCTGGAGCTTCTCCCTGTTTTCAGTGTAACCACATTTCTCAAAGCTCATTGGTATAAGACTCCCTCCTCATTGGTGGAGACAGTGGCCTTGTCCTTTCAGGAGGGGCAGGCAGAGTTTGTGAGAGTGGGAGAGAGGGGAGCTCTTCAGTCTCTTCCAGTGTTTGGGTTTCTTCAAGATCATTCTGTAGTCATTTTGGGTGTTTCTGGCTTTCAGCTTTGAGAGAATGTAAATGATGCCAACCCCATTTTGGGTGGCTGAAGGAAAAGACCCTGAGAAGAAGCTGACATGACAGGAGCTGCCAGTCCATTTGTGTGTCTCATGAAGAGATCCAAAGAACTCTCCTCCCCAATTCTGCCTGCCCCTCTTACAGGTTTAGAGTGTTGATCTGTTCCAATGAGGAAAGAGTCCCATGTCAGCAGGCTTTGGGACTGGGGTTACACCAGCTTCTGGGTTGAACTGGAGTTCTTAGTAGGGAGTGCTTTTCCTTCCTAAGTGTGTACTGGAGCTAGCTGTAACTGACACTCTAGAGTTGATTGTTAAATTTCCATTGTAGACATTTATACCTCAGAAATTGGAAAATACTACAGATTGGGCCTTGATTTATTGCTTTGTTGATTGTCTAGACTGAAGAAAGTGATGGAGAACGTGTTAATAATGCATACTAACCTTGAGAGTGAGTCGTGCCATACAATTGGTTTGCCAGCTGCCCCCCTCCCTCTAGCTAGTTGTTAAACATTCCAGCAATCCCTACCTCCCCCAAAGCAAGATGAGGGTCTGGATTCCTGGAATTCATGGGAAAATTCAAAGTGGGAAGATCCAAAGCCCATACCCTATCAGGCTCCCTATGGCTCTTTTGGTTTAAACCCTGTGCTACAGTTCTTTTAGAATGAAGTCCTAACACTTTCAGTGGGGTCAAGGGGTGGGGAACCAATTACCTTCTTAAGGGGGGAAAGAAAAAAAACTTTCTTGCTTTATTTTCTCACCCCATAAGTAATGGTCAGTCTGTTTTTCAGTCTTAGCCAAAGGAAGCTTCTTTACCCTAAGCACCAAGCTCTTTGGAACACAGAGCAAAGCCACTTCCAACTAACTAAGGCCTTTAGCATTAATTTTATTTTTTTGCATTCTATTTTCTAGTCAGTGAGGCCTGAGTCTTTAATAACAATACCCCTTTTCTCCCTTTACTTTAGGGCCAGAAAATTTATATAATTCAATGCTTAATTGGTCCTAAGTTCTCAGGCTTATTTCTTGGGAGCTCTGCTATAGTAATCTCACTGAACTCTCTGTCTCTGACCCTCTTTTAGTAGCCTTTGAGGGCCCAATTGCCTTGGATATGCAAATTATTTTAGGAAGCACAAAAGCTAAGGCCAAGAGAAAAGGTCACTGTCTAGCTCAGACCTAGTGCAAATCCTGGCCTTTCCATGTAGATGCACTAGCATTCCATTCTTTGAACCCACTCCAATCACTTATTTCAAGGACAAGTAATTTTTTAGGTACTGGGATTCCCCCCACCCACTGTAATCTCCAAAAAAAAAAATAGTCTTAGAAACTTGGGGGGCAGCTAGGTGGCGCAGTGGATAGAACACTGGCCCTGGAGTCAAGAGGACCTGAGTTCAAATCCGGTCTCAGACCAGACACTTGACACTTACTAGCTGTGTGACCCTGGGCAAGTCACTTAACCCCAACTGTCTCGCAAAAAAAAGAAAAAAAAAAAGAAAATTGCCTGAGGTGCAAGGAGGTTAAGGTATTTTCCAACTGTTATACCATGAATGTTTAAGGCTGGCTTAATTCTATATATAATTTAGGCAATGTGGATTTGATTCTAGGTTCCATTCCATGTCTGCTATGCCATGATGTCCTAAATCCTTACATTTGTGAAATGAATTCTACTTTTTATAGTATTCTTTCACACACTGCATAATAATAATGATAAAACTAACATATATGACATTTTATAGCTTACAAAGGGTATTCCTCATAACAACTTTGTAAAGTAAGTAATTCAAATGATTACACCCATTTAATAGATGGGGAAACCAAGACTCAGAAATGAAATTCTTTTTCAATGTCCCATAGCTAGGAAATATTGGATTGTGTTTTCTTTTTATTTATTCTTTTATGTCACAACACCCTTTGAGATAGGGAAGCTATTATTTTCTGTATTTTGTAGATGAGGCATCTGAGATGGACAAAGGTTAACTCACTTGCCCAAGGCCACATAACTGATTTAGTGTCAATACCATAACTATAACTAATTCTTGTTCCCTCCCTTCAGAGATAGTGGGATATAGAGGCAGAGGCAGAGGAAAGATGGCTGTATCTGGAGCTGAGGACCTGAGTTCCAATTCCAGTTCTACTATTTACTGCCTATGTGAGGTTTAGAGGTGCTGGGACCCCAGAATCATGACACATGGGTCCTGCCTGAATGAATTTGACCCAAGCCTTCTTTTAGCCAAAGACAAGGTTTATTAGAACATCAATGGGGGGGGGGGGGGATGAGATTTAAGGAATCTGCCATATTGGCCAGACTCTTAAGGAATCTAAGCAATCTTATTGCTAATGCAAGGGGGCTAGATCTTAAGAATCTCAGGCAGAGGACTTTATATACAGAAAGACTGTGGGAGGGATCTAGGAGTGGCCAAGAAGTCTGGGGTGAAAGCCAGGAACCTGGTCAAGGGAGAATGGAACCTAGATAGGATTAAGGGTGGGAAGTGTGGGGTGGGGGGGGGGAGAAGGAGGTAGGACAATGGAGGGCTAGGCTAGGTTAAGGGTAATAGAGAATTGGGAGATTGGATTTAGGTGATAATGAAAGGCCAGTTGATAGGATTATAGCCTCAGGTGAATGACAGAGATTTGGCCATGTGAGAAAGCTCCAGGGCTTTTCCTTTCTGGGGTTCAGATTCCAAAAATATGTTTTTTTCCTTTTAAGGGTTCAGATCCCATCCCCATCAATGAGATCCCAGTGGCCCTTGGCAATTCAGGCAAGGAAAGCCACTTGTTCTGGCTATTTTGCTCTTTATGCCATGAATCACAATGGAAAGGGCCAAGGACATCAAAGGCCTAGATCCTGCTTGACCCAGGTTCCCCCATAAACCAAGATCTCCAATGGAGGGACCTAAGGTGTGATTCAGCTCACCCTAATCATGAGTAAACATCCTAAGAGTAGGAATACAAGGACATTATTGAAATTCTTACATTACAAGGAATATTTAAGGAAGTTGCAGTCCATAGTACATCTGGTATTAACAATTTCTGTCATTATATTAAAAATCATATTAACAATTTTGTCAAAAGATAGTATAGTATGGTAAAAAGTATACTAGATTAGGAAACAGAGGGCCTGGGTTCAAATTGTGATTTTGTTCCTTACCACCTGTGTAGCCTTGGGTGTGTCAAGGCTCATTCTGTTGGAAGGGACATTAGAGATCCCCTATTTCAACTCGCTGTTTTACTTATGAGAAAACTGAGAGCCAGAGAAGGGAAGTAGAGATGTGGGTTCAAGTCTTGGCTTTGCTACTTAACTAGCTTTGTGACTTCATACAAGTAACTTCTGTTCCTCAGTCTCCTCATCTATAATATCGAATGGCTGGACTAAATGATTTCTTCTGTTCCTTTCAGTTCTAAATCTGCCAATCTATGAACTCCCTCATTCACCTCAAACAACCTACCCCAGCAGACATTGCTTCAGCCTCTCCATTTTTTCTCTATTTTCACACTCCCATAGACAAAGGTTTTACTTTTCACACGTCATTCAGCACAGTGGCCTGTTTTAATTCTGTGATGTCAGTCACATTTACCTTTAACCCTCAGAAATGAAGAAAGAGAAATATATCTGGGGCTGCCTAAAGAGCTTAGCATGAGAGGCTTGAATTTTACTTTCCTTACACTCCCACCACCAGTAGCTTCACCAAGCTGTCATTTCAAATGTTTCACACATTTTTCACGTGAAAGTTAGAGCAGTGGGGTGCACATGTGCTGTGTGGGTGGCAAGGGGGTTGTATGTGAATTGCCTACTCTTTTGCACAGCCCTTGTGGTCAACAGAGAAGGCTGCTAATTATTGGCTTTGGAGCATAAGGGAATCAGGGCTCCTTTCCCCAGCTTTCCCATGGGTAGTGTTCCAAACTTTAATGAGGCTTTTGTCCTTTGCTTTCCTCCAGTGCCTGGGGTCTCCTAATTCAAGTGGACAATTCACTTTGCTCTCTCCTCCCCCTCCCCCCATCTGGGTTTTTGTCTTGCCTCTGTCATTCAATCACTGAGTGATCTTGGAAAAGTCACTTACCCTCTTTGCATTTCAGTATTCTTCTTTGTCAAATTAGGAGTATAAAACAAGTAATCTTGACAAGGACCTTTGCATCTCTAACATTCATTGTTCTAAAGTTGCTTCTAGTTCTGACATTCTATGTTCTTTGGTCCCTTCTTAATATTCTTTATTCTGAAGTGCCTTTCATCTTTGACCTTCCATGTTCTAAGCTCCCTTTTATCTCTGACCTTCTAAATTCTGAGTTCCCTTACATCTTTAAACATCTTTGTTCTAAAGTCCCTTTTCAGCTCTGACAACCTATGTTCTAAGGTTTCTTTCAGGCTTGAAATGCTCTAAGGTCCCCTTTAGCTCTGACATTCTATGTTCTAAGGTCCCTTTTGGTCTTGACATTCTGTGTTCCAAGGTTCCTTTCAGCTCTGACATTCTATCTTATAACTATAGCAATGTGAAAGTGATCAGGTTTCAGCTACAGTACTGCAGGAAGGAGGGGGAGAAGTTGCTGAATATTGTTCTGAAGCTATTATGTCAGGGAAGGGGGGAGGTCTCTGCAGTGAACCAGGTATCCCTGGAGCTGGGGCTAAAGAAGAGATCTCCATGGGACCAAGATTGTCTGCCATCTTTCTGCAGACTGTTCCCTCTTACCATGCCACATAGATCCAAAATAGGTTAGATCTACAGAGCTCTGGACATGGGAACAGGAGACTGAAAAAAGCAAGAGTTATTCCACAAACTAAGCTCTTCTATTGAAAAAAAAATCTATTAAACATAGGAGAACCAGTGGTTTAACAATATTGGACCTAGCTCTGATGGGGTGCTTGGGTGGTTGTACTGGGACCCTAATTCCTTGACCATGTTTCTCCCTAGCCTCAGAAACACTATCCCTGGTAGTTTCTCCCCAGGCCAAGGACACTGTGACTGGCAATTACTCATGAATGGGACCAGCAAGACCCTTATCTCTCTCCCTGGTGCAGTTACAAACAGCACCTGAAGGAGTTATTAGTTTGAACTGGCTTTGCACTGGGTCATAAAGATATTCTTACCCACTGGACTATCTATATTACCACCCTATCTCATTATCTACAACCTGGACTTCTCATTATCTGTATTCTAGATCTAAGACATATGTACCTCCCTACAGCTATCTTTTTTTTTTTTAAATTAGGCAGTTGGGGTTAAGTGACTTGCCCAGGGTCACACAGCTAGTAAGTGTCAAGTGTTGGGTCTGAGGCCGGATTTGAACTCAGGTCCTCCTGACTTCAGGGCCGGTGCTCTATCCACTGCGCCACCTAGTTGCCCCTATCCCTACAGCTATCTTGTAAAACAAGGCATTAACTGGTGGCAGACTGAACAACTCTCGGTTACCCCTGACCTCTAGTTAACTTAGTGACTGAGGTAGCAGGCCTAAAACCACACCTCCACGTGGCCTCCCTTGTGGGCTTTTCCTGCTGAACTCTGGGTAAAATGCCTGAGCAGTAGATAGAAGAAGTGCATGTTCCTTTAAGAACTGACCGCTCCTTAACCACTCCCTGATCCCTCCCTGAATCACCTAGTTAGCATATTCGGCACATGTTTCATTATATTTTATCCTGTATAAACTTTAACTTACCCCTCTAAAGTCTCAGGTTCCTTAAGAATCCTTGCCCGCTGAAAAGCGCAACAATAAACTTTTTGCCAACTTGATTTCAAGAATGCTTGAGTCTGTGAAGTCATTCCAGACACCCCATCTTGTACTCTAGTCTTTGAGGGGTCTCAACCTCTCAGACCACAACAACCCTACAGAGAATAAATTTTCTGCCATTCAGATATTGTAGGCTGGACAGAAAAAGGATGAGCTCTGACCTCTGCCCTCTGTTCTTATGTGTCATCTTGATGATGCAAACAAGTTATTTAAGCAGGAGTCCAATGTAGTTTTATTGGAGAGGCAGAATGACGTAGGAGATTAGACTTAGTCAAAGTCATGAGGACCCTGCGTTTGAATCCTATCTGTCATACTTAATAACTGTGGCTAGTGGGCACATCATTTAACTTTGTTTAGCCTCAGTACCCTCATCTATAAAATGAAGATAATGATACTTGTACTATCCATTTCATACGGTTGTTGT
Source organism: Vombatus ursinus (assembly GCF_900497805.2). NCBI lineage: Eukaryota > Metazoa > Chordata > Mammalia > Diprotodontia > Vombatidae > Vombatus > Vombatus ursinus. The sequence goes on from NW_020954641.1 coordinate 35,731,703, forward strand.
GAAGATCAAATGAGATTGTATATGCAGCATATTTTACAAATGTTAAAGCCCTATGCCAATTGTTTTTGCTTCCAATAGAATGAGCATTATTCTTGAGTTTAGAATCCTGGCTCTGACAGTTCCTGGCTGTGGGACCATGAGTGAGCCTCATTTTTTTCATTTGTAAAATGAGGATGATAATATACTGCCTACTTCATTGCATTGTTGTTGGAGAAATGCTTTGTCAATATTAAAGGTCTATGGAAGTGAGTCAGCCAAGTATAGTTCAAGGAAGCTTAGAATACATGACAGATTCATCAGAGAGAAAGCAAAGTAAGCCAGAGTTCTTGATGGGAAATACAACAAGAGGGACTGTTAGGGACAATACAAACAGGTCAGGTTTACCAAAACCAGTAAAATCTGGTGGATTTTTATGGGGTTCTTATCTGGGTTGAGCAAGACCAGGCCTTGCAGGTTAGGAGCAAGGACCCTGGACTTGAGGGCTGGTGCTGATTCATGCAACAGATGAGGAGTATTTGGGAGAGATGCAGTGGGAATTGGTGGCTAGTTGATATTCAAACTCTGTCAGCCAAGGGTCTTTCAGCTATTGCTGCTGGGCTTATTTTGACAAAGTGACTCAGGGTATTTGAGCTTCCCTGGGGCTTTCTCATTGGGTGGGGAAGTTACCAGAATCCTTAGGAGTGGTCAAATTTCAGTGAGAGGTTGCATTCTGTAGTGGAAAGAACAAAGGTATTGGATTCAGAAGACCATATAGGCATGCTCATGCAGTCTAGAACAGTTGGCAGCCTTTGGGGAGGTGTTGGTGATGCAGAAGTAGTGCTGCATAATGAAAAGACGCTAGATTTATAGTTGGAGGAGCTGTGTTAAAATCCAGACTCTGCCCCTAATTGTCAGTGTAACATTTTAAGTAAGTCACAAACTCTCCCCGAGCCTTAGTTTCCTCATCTATTAAACAAGGGTTTTGGAGAAGATAACTTCTGGGTCTAAAAATCTAATAACACACATATAAATCACTAACAACAATAAAAATGTGTGAGGAGTTATCACTCTATGGATTGCAGTTTCCCCATTTATCCGATAAAGAGGTTTTACATGGTGATTTTAAAGGTGTGCTGTTTAGTCATTTCAGTCATGTCTGACTCTTTGTGACCCCATTTGGGGTTTTCTTGGCAAAGATACTGGAATGGTTTGCCCTTTCCCTGTCCAGCTCATTTTACAGATAAGAAACTGAGGCAAATAGGGTTAAGTGACTTGCCCAGGGCCACACAGCTAATAAGTATCTGGTGCCAGATTTGAACTCAGGAAGATGAACACTGACTCTAGGCCTGGCACTCTATCCACTGCACCACCTAGATGCCCTTTAAAGGTGTATTGAAGTGTTAATATTTTGTGATTTTAATTTGATTTTGTCAGGTATCAAAAGAAGGATACTCTCTAAAATAATTGGGTACTTTTTTTTTTGAATGGATTTTGATGTAATCTGTAATCAGAAGAAATGAAAGGAGGGATTAGTGTATTGAAAAGGGTCTCCTTGGAAAAGATTTAGGGCTATGCATTCCAGCATTGTCTGGAGCAGGGATCCTCCCATAGAAGTTTCTCCCTACTGGCATTTACTTTGCATGTACTAATGTAGCAGCTTTCTGAGCTTAATTTGGTGTCTTAGGTAACCACTAGATGGCACAGTGGGTGTATACAACCTGCTCCTCTTAAGCTATTAGCAGGATCCATGTGTATGTGGATTGTAAGTCATCCCTTGACTCTATCCTCTGGTTTTGCTTTTTTTTTTTTTTTTAATCATCTAGAGGTTTATCATCTACTAGATGGCGCAATGGATAGAGTGCCAGGCCTGGAGTCAAGAAGTCTCATCTTCCTGAGTTTAAATTTAGTCTCAGACACTTACTAGGTATGTGACCCTGGGCATGTCACTTAACCCTGTTTGCTTGTTTCCTCATCTGTAAAATGAGCTGGAGAAGGAAATGGCAAACCACTCCAGTACTTTTGCCAAGAAAACCCCACGACGACAACAACAGCAACAAAAATATATACATATATCTTTTGGCTCTCACCCACCTGCTTACCACACCCTTTGCAACTGTCAATCTTTGATCTATGTGCAAAATGGTCATTATATTAACAAGCAGTTTAATTGGATTAAACAAAAAGTGACAAAACCAGAAACATTATTCCCATATAACCTACACCATAACAGACTATAGTTTCCATTGAAATAATAGATCTAGTCCCTTCCTAAAGTATAAACTCCTTTAAGTTGGAGTCTCTCTCATCACTACCAACCACAGCATGAGGGTCTCTCAGTGATGAGAGCTAGCCTAGATGTTCTATATCTTATTTTAGACTTTACATTGCCCTGTGAAAAAGCACCAGATATGTATGATTAACCCAGGGTAGTCTGTCCAGTACTTAGCACAGTGCCTAGCACATAGTAGATGCTTTATGTATGTTTATTGACCGTCTACAGTGAGATTAGTGTGCCTGCTGTGGAAGCTTTCAGTGATTTTCATAGTTGAGGCAGTATAGGAATAAAGGAACCCAGGAATGTTCCCCAGAGTCTTAGAACCTCTGATTTTATCTGTTTTTCACATCATGATCCTTGAGGGCAGGGATGGTTTCTTCCTTCCTTCCTTCCCTCCTTCCTTCCTTCCTTCCTTCCTTCCTTCCTTCCTTCCTTCCTTCC
>NW_020954641.1:35734407-35754850 GCF_900497805.2 Vombatus ursinus
CTTCCTTCCTTCCTTCCTTCCTTCCTTCCTTCCTTCCTTCCTTCCTTTCTCCTCCCCCTCTCTCTTTTTCTTTCTTTATTTCCTTTCCACTGCTTAATAAATGTTTTTTGAATGATTATGTCTCTGTATGTCCCTAAAATACCTAGTGCCAAAACAAGACTCTTATCAAATGCCCCAGAGGCTTTATTATGAGTTCTCTCTGAATGCCACAAATCTAACATGAACAGCAGCAGGGAGACAAGCATATGCCAGCTACAACTGTGCCCTTCTCACTTCCTGTCACAGCATTAACTTCAGTCACCATGCAATCCTGATGTGGGGACAAAGAGTGCCCTAGGATTAAAAATATTAAGGGTTACTTTCCCAGGCCCCCTGAGGGGGTTTGAGGCTCATTCTGTAGCCCATCCTGTACCTTGAGATCCTGGAACTGGAGAACTTCTCAAGTCGTTTTCCCCTTATCTTGAAATGCCATACAACTTGTACCAAAAGAATTGCCTTTGTCTCCCTTATCCTGTGTTCCCTATCCTGTCATTCATCTTCCTTATCCTGTCCCTAATCTCCAACCCCCATAAGAAACCCTGAAAATACATCATTTTCCTACAGGCTGTATAGCTTTTTGTCTATATAAGCCTGGGTCTTTTTCCATATCTGTGCTCTTTGTTTAGCTCCTTGCTAACCTCAGGCCTGTGAATCTTTCACCAAATAAAGCTCCCAATGGCTACAGAGAAGAAGTGAATTCTTTCACACCTAAACCAGCCCTCCCAACTCTAAACCTCAACAATCCTATATCTGATTCCACTGCCCTCCATCTCCCATCCATATATACTGGGGAGGAACTAGACTGCTGCTTCTCTTTTGGGAAACATAATTTCTTGTTGTAAATTATTTTGTTGACTTTCTGGTACTGAAGAGATTTATCTTTGCCCCTTTTTTGCCAAAAGGAATTTGGCTCCTTGTTTACAGTTCCCAGAAAAACTTTAAAACTTTTAGATTCCTTGTAGACTCACTTTATCTCTCTCAATTTGAAAGCCTTAGCCTTACCTTTTAAGCTTATTCAAATGTGCTTTCCTTCCTGACCCCAAAAAGAACCTGGCTTCTGTTTGTCTCTCTTTATCTCCATTTGAAAGCAAACTTTCCCCCCTTTCAGCTCCCTTCATTATCTATTCTCATTGTTTATTACCTTCCAGACAGACCCAACCAACCCCTCTTCCTCTGGCCACCCTTAATCCTAGCTAGGTGTCACAAGGTCCAGGACCCAGGCATTCTGCTCATCCCAGCTTACTAGTCACTCCCATCCAGATCTCCTTAGACCCCTCCTCCTGTCACTCCAAACTGCTTGGCCACTCCTTAGACCCCTCCTCCCATCACTCCAAACTGCTTGGCCACTCCTAGACCCCTCCCCCAGTCTTTCTGAACTTAAGACTCACCTTTCCCCCATTCTGATGCTGAGCTGTTCTCAAGCCTAGAGGCTGAGACCCCCTCATGCCCACCTGTCCTCATGGGTGTCATGTGGCCTATTTACCCCAGCCCCGACTCAGACGCTAAGCTGAGCTTTCTTCACTCCCAAGAGGCTGAGACTGCCTCATGCCGCCCGTCCTTACGAGCGTCACCTGACCACCTTAAGCCCTATTTAGATTACTGATGTTTGGGTTCCTTTGGAGTCTGGCCTATATGCTTTAGCTTTAATAAACTTTTTCTCTGGCTGGAAGAAGATCTGAGTTGAATTCATTCAGGCAGATCTGCGCCGCCATCTAGGCTTTTTCCTGCGATCTTGGGGTACCTCTGTGCATCTAGAAGCACTCCAAAAACCCCCACCCTCTTCAGTACCATTAAGTCACATGCAATTTGGGCAGCAAGGACTAGTTTTTCACAGAATCTGATCATCCCTTGAAAGGCCAATCATTCAGTATAGTCCTATTGATGAGGTCTAGAGGTTAGGGGTCCTGGAATCCCAAAATCCCAACACACGGGTCCTGCCTGAAAGAATTCGACTCGAGCCTTATTTCAGCCCAAAACAAGGTTTATTGAAGATTTGCCATATTAGCTAGACTCTTAAGGAATCTGAGCATCTGTGGGCTATTGGCTAGATTGTAAAAATCTGAGCAGTGGCTAGATTATAAGAATCAGAGCACCTTAATGGAGACAAGATGGACCTTATATACAGAAAGACTGTGGGAGGGATATAGGAGTGGCCAAGTAGTTTGGGGTGACAGGAGGAGGGGTCTAAGGAAGATCTGAATGGGAGTGGCCAGTAAGCTGCGGTGAACAGAACTCTTGGGACCTGGACTATGGAGCCTAGCTAGAATTAAGTGTGAGAAGTAGCCAGGAGCCATAGGGAGGTAAGACAATGATAGGAGATTGAGTGTAGCCACAATGAAAGGCCAGTTGATGGGATCATAGCCTCAGGTGAAAGCCAGAGATTTGGCTACATGGGAAAGTCCAGGGTTTTTCCTTTCTGAGATCCAGATCCCAACCCCATCACTATTTAGACTAAAATTAGTATTACAGAGAAATAGTAGCATTATTTAGGGCTGTCTTGAGTATCAACATATTTTTCTTTCTCTCCATCACCTAACTGACAAATCAATGGTACCTATGTAGTATGCTTTTAATAAAAGAGAATATGTGAGTATTATTGTACTGGGAAGGAGGTAATTTATGATTTAGGAGAAAAACAAACAAACAAAAAAAAGACTTTAATAGCATACTAAGCAGAAATACTTGGTCTGGGCATCATCACTTAGCAGTTTAGATTAGTGGCTCTCAGACTTTTTGCTCACAATACCACTATTAAAAATCATTGAGGACTCCAAAGAGTTTTTGCTTATGTGGTTTATATCTATTGATATTTACCCTATTAGAAATCTATTCATGTATTTATTTATTTATTTTTAAGGCAATTGGGGTTAAGTGACTTGCCCAGGGTCACACAGCTAGTGTCAAGTGTTTGGTCTGAGACCAGATTTGAACTCAGGTTCTTCTGACTTCAGGGCTGGTGCTCTATCCACTGCACCACCTAGCTGCCCCCCATTAGAAATTTAAAATCATAAATTTTAAAATATTTATCACTTCATTTAAAAATAAAAATAGTAAGATCATTACATGCTAATATAAGTAACATTTTAAAGAAAAAAGAAGAGTGGCGTTGTTTTACATATTTTTGTAAATATCTTTAATGTCTGACTTAAGAGAAGACAGCTGTATTTTTATATTTGCTTTTGCATTCAATCACTAGGATAGGCTATTTTGGTTGAAGTGGCCAAATCTCTGGCATTTTCCTGAAGCTACAATCCTATCAATTGGCCTTTCATTATCACCTACATCCAGTCTCCCAATTCTATTACCTAGACCTCCATTGTCTATTACTTCCAGATGGCCCCTGGCCACGTCTCACCCTTGATCCTATCTAGACTCTATTCTCCCTTGGCCAGTGGTCCAGGTCCCAGGCATTCTATTCAACCCAGTTTACTGGCCACTCCCATCCAGCTCTTCCTGAGACCTCTCTTCCAGTCACCCCAAACTACTTGGCCACTCCTAGATCCCTCCCATAGTCTTTCTGTATACAAGGTCTATCTCATCTCCATTGAAGTTCTGAGATTCTTAAAATCTAGCCATGGCTCAGATTCCTTAAGAACCTAGCCAATAGCTCACAAATGTTCAGATTCCTTAAGAGTCTGGCCAATATGGTGGATCTTTAATAAACCTTGTCTCTGGCTGAAAGAAGGCTTGGGTTGATTGGGGCAGGACCTGTGTGTTGTGATTTTGGGGTTCCAGCACCCCTAAATATCTAGATCTCAACAGAAGTATATGAAGAAAATCCAGTCTCATATATATATGTAGTTGGAAAAGAGGGGGAGTATTTTAATAGTCAAATGAAATCTTAGTATTATTACAAAAATAGTTTTGACATTGTGGATCCCCTGAAAGGATCTCAGAAATCCAAGGGTTATACTTTGAGAACCATTACCTCGATGGTTTAAATGATCAGGGCTCCAGATTGTCTGTCTCCATTGTCCAAATGCAACCAAAAGCATTCCAGGAAATTCATGGAAAAGCTGCAACTATGGATACCAGGGTTTCCATGATGCATATTGTTCCTTGTGTAATTCCTTTTCAGTAGTTTGTAAACTATATGAGGGGCAGATATTGCTTCAGTTTTGTCCTTGTATCCTAAGACCCCAGCCCAGGACTTAGCAAATAGTGAGTATTTAACAAATGTTTGTGGAATGGACTTTTCTCCACCCTGCCCACTTCCTCCTCTTCTTGGACTTTATTCCTTTTCACTTTCATTTGTTTTCGCCTTCTGCCACCATGTTTCCTTGTCTTCTCTTCTCTACCCCATTTTGACCTGGAGTCAGGAGGCCTGGGGACCTAATAGGTGGGTGATCACCAACATTTACCAAATTATTTTACCTCCCTTAATTTCAGTTTGTTTCATCTGTAAAATGGGGTTTACTATATTTTTACTGCGGACTCAGGCACTTACTAGCTGTGTGGCCTTGCGCAAGTCATTTAACCCTGTTTGCTTCCATTCTTTATCTGTAAAATGAACTGGAGAAGGAAATGGCAACCACTCTAGCATCTTAGTCAAGAAAACCCAAATGGGGTCATGATGAGTTAGACAGTACTGAAAAATGACTGAACAACAAACTTCCTACCTCATGAAATTATGTGAGTGTAAGGAGGGGGTGCCTTCTGAGATTTGAGCAAAATCTTAAGGTCTAAAAGCCTAAATGATAGAAATATTAAAACAAAAAAGGCCTTTAGATTAAAGTAGACATTTCCCATCCCAGAAAGGGTCTAAGATCTGAACATCTCAGTTGCAAAAGAAGAGGCCAGTAAGACAATGAATTTCCCTCTAGCATACAGATGACATTCACATATTTGTCTTTAGCTACTTATCTAAATAAAATCCTTAGAGTTTGGGAGGGAGGACTGACTTAATTGGAAATTATCACCTTATTGAAAAATGGGACATCTGAGCCAGAAAGGATGGTTGAACAGGAGACGTAAGAACTCTTTCATCTTCTTCTAGAAGTGGCAAATAGTTGTTTGTCCTTTTTTCTCGAAGACCATGACATCAGGAAGGTGATGCCATGACTTGCTAGTGAACTGGATTTAAATGAGGGAGGGCTGTGCAAGATCACTAGCCTCACTCTCTCTTCTGGAGCCATCTGGGTCCGGTGACAAGATATAGATCAGGATAACTGAAGAAGGCCTCACATGCAGTGGGAGATCTTGGCCTTTTTAAGCTAAGGTCTTTCCCAAGTCTCAGACTGACGGAGGCAATACCCATTTAGTAATAAAGACTAGGTAAGAAATGAGCAGAGAATGGGTTTAGTTACCTAGTTAAAAAAAAAGCTACCTGGGAGGGGAAGATCCTCAAGGTTTCTGGCCAAAACAGAAACAATTGCTATTTACAGTCATTCTGAAACATCAGGGCCCAAACAATGATCAAGTGAGGTTTGGGATGGGATCTGTTGTTGGCCAATCAATGAGAGCCAGAGTGATTTGAACTTAAGACATGGTCCCTAAGAAAGAAATCTAGCCCACAAACCCCAAGATATCTCGGAAGGTTTCAGCAATCAAAATTTATATTCCTATGGGCTAAGCACCTGCAGGTAAGGGTATGATTCCCTATATGGACAGAGGGAGAGTAGAGAGAAAGGAAGGAAGAAAAGAGAGAAATGTGTTGCCCAACTGGAACTGGCCAGTTGGGTCCCCCCAGAGTACACTAGAGAATATAGACATCTAATGTAAGAATCCTAGCAATTTATTAGTTGTCAATAAAATAAGGATAACTGGATGTTGGACCTTCTTGGCCAAGCAGCATTTCGAATAGATTGATTTTAGTATTGTCATCTTGCAGACCCTTGTGCCTTAGACAAAACTGATCTACCAAACTGCTGCACCAAGATCAGTGTAATACCCACTAAGTCCTCAATTACTAGTGCAGCAGCAATGATCTGATGAGAATTTCCTTGCTTTTACTTTAATAAGTGCTCACAGAATTGAGTTGAATTGAACTTCTGAGATCCACCTCTCTGTCTCCAGTCATTGTTTTGTGTTTTACTTTAAAAAGTGATTAGCTCCTGTCCTTCTTGCGCCCTTTGCTTTCTTTTGAAAATCCATGTTTTAAATCATACTATTCTATTTGACTGACAGGGATGTTGTTTCATGCTTGATTGATGATATCAGAGATGGTCTTTGAAAAGTCTTTGCAACCCTCCATTAAAATTCCAAGTTGAAAGTGAACAAAGAAGAACTGCAAACAAGCAAACACATCCCAGGGGGGAAAGGGAAGAAAAAAGAAAAGAAAGGAAAAGAAAAAGTGTAATTTCATGATGCAGCAATGCCTTGTGGGCTGTGGCCTGGGGGTTTAGCCCTTGAAGAGGAGAAAGGAGCCCCTGGTCCACACAGCTCTACTGGCTTGGCACTGGAATTAGAATGCAGGTGATGATTGGTTGCCCAAGTTATTCATAAATAAAACCAGCTGGCTGCAACAAAAAGTCCAAGTTCCCGAGGCTTCATAATTATTTATGAGCCAGGTCAGTGTGCAGAGAGTGTTACCAAAACACAATGAGAGCAAACAGCCTTCTTTCCCTTGAGAAAACAGCTGACTTAAAAAAAAATTCTGAAAGAAAAAAAGAGGCCTGTAATACATTTATTTTCATGTTATTATCTCCTTATGGTTCTGGATGGTAAATCATATAAGAGCATTATTATCATGCCAGCCTTGCAATAGCCCATTGAAACAAATCCATCCAACATGATTGCAGATTTAATTAGTTTGTTGGTTTAAAAGAAGAGACTCAAATTTTCACATCAGCTTTCATTTGCTGGGACAAACTGGCAAACCACCTCTAGAATTGGGTTACCAGTACTTGTTGCTGCTGTTGTTGCTGGTTTTGTTACCTCTTCTTTCTCCTTTTCTTCTTCCTCCCTTCTCTCCCCCTCTTCCTCCACTGGACTCATTCTTCTGTGACCTGGCAACTGGGCTTGGAGGTGATAAAACTCTCTCCATCCCAATCCCAGTAGCCACAGCTATCTAAGACCCAGAAAAGAAAGTTCTAAATATCAACGGAATTGGCATTGTCAAATGGTTCAACATCAGCAACTGATATTATTTTATTAATGTAAATAACAGTGAAAAAAGAGGCTTTACCTCCTGCTTTGCTGTTGTACTCTAAGGCCTTTTTATCTGACAAACTGAAGAATGTAAGCTCCTTGAGAACAAGGATTATTTGAATTTTTGTGTTTTTATCCACATTGTTAATTTTCTACATATAGTAAATGCTTAATAAAATGTTTTGACTTCTTCTCTTCCTTCTCCACTCCCTCTTCCTTCTTCTTCTTCTTTTTCTTCCTCATTCGCCTCCTTCTCCACCACCTCCTCCTTCTTTTCCTCTTCTTCTCCATCTTCCTCTTCTTCCTTCTCTTCCTCTTTTTCTTCCTCCTCCTTTTTCTTCTTCTAAAATTCTAAAAATACAAATCAACAGAGTCAGGTGAAGATAGGCTGGGAACATACTTGATCTGACCATCCCTATTATAAGATAACTTTGGAAGAGTTCTTTTTCAGCTACCTTGTTTCTATACACCTTTATATTCCTATTTTTAGTAGCTGCTTGTAAGGGAATTAGTTGCTTTGTTGATCAATCTTCTGAAATGCAGGTCATTTAGTTCTACTCATTAAGCATGCTAAATAATGTGGAATATTAGTTGCTCATTAAGAAAAAATCTCAGGAGAATTGGTGCAGAGTTGAGTCTTAATCACTGGCAAAAATACAATGGACATATTCAATTTGGAATGTCTATGATGGTCTTTAGCCAGGAAAAAACAAGACTTGGCAACATAAAGGACTTATTTACAAAGCTGGAATAGGTACATTGGTAGAAATCCAGTGCTTGAGGTAGAGGAACTAAAAAGAAACATTATTCCTTTTTCATAGTGGTTTTAATCCTTTCTCTATGCCCAATTCTTTGCATGTGGGAATTTATGTGGAGTAGCATGCCCTTGTTCCATTTCTATTTTCTCTTCTTACATATCCTTTGCATTAAAAACAAACAAATACACAAACTCAATTGAAGGTTTCCAATCAATGTAGTTTTAGAGCTGAGGTTAGGGTTCCTGGCTTTAGCTCTGTAGTCCACATATCTCTTCTCCCGTCTCATCTATGTTTACTTATTTATTCAGTAAATATGAACCTAGGTATAATGCCATAGGTAGATTGTGGGCTGGGTGTATACACCATTTACTCTTGGCCTGAAAGGAATGGGAATGACCAATGAGAATGCTTCCTGGAATGTCCCAGGACAATCTGGCTTGCACTCTATGCATACCTATGGACAATATACAGTGCAAGGTATAGTGGAGGTAGGGGTGAAGGAAAGAGATACACTGATAAAACATCCTTGTTTCCCCATAGTGTATAATTTAACAGAAGAATAGTAGGATAGAAATATACTACAAATCAAAATATGAGTACATAAGAGGAAGTTTGAGGGCCATGAGATCAAATGAGGGAGAGATATCCAAGCATATACAAATGGAGCTATGATCTCATTGATATTGTCATGCCCTCCAGTGATGCAGATCATAATGGATGCATGCCTTACCATCCTGTGTGATTTATCCACGTTCTTCTCTAAGTTCATCTCAGGGGCTACACTTAATATGCTGGGAGCCCCCCAGCATGATTTCCTTACTTTCTCTTAACAACGTGAAGATACTAGTGGAGTACACAGCTCTCCATCCTCACTCTTGGCATGAGACCAATATGTCCTTTTTTGATCATTTCTCTGATGACATACTTTCCTTCAGCTTCTATAATCTTTGTTTTTTATGTGTTGCAGGCTGATTATATCCAATACACACCTCTCCACTGCCCTCTGTGTGATACTTATTTTTAATTCCATATATTTTTTCTTTTTTTATTAATTTATTTTGATTTATCAATAATCACTTCCATATGCTTTTGAGTTTAAAATTTTTCTCCCCCTTCCTCCCCACCACTCTCCCCAAGACGGGGCACAATCTGATATAGTCTATACATTTACATTCATATTAAACATATTTTCACATTAGTGATATAATTAGAAATTAAAACCAATAGGAGGAACCATCAGAAAGAAGAAACAAAACTCAACAGAAGAGAAAAAAATAACAATTCGGCTTCCATAGTTCTTTCTTTGGGTATGGATAGCATTTTCCATTACAAGGCCTCTGGAGATGTTTTAGATCCTTGTATTGCCAGGAAGGGTTAAGTTTATCAATATTAGTCATCACACAATGTGGCTGTTATTGTGTAGAACATTCTCTTGGTTCTGCTCCCTTCACTCAGCAGTGGACCATACAAGTCTTTCCAGTTTTTCTGAAGTCAGCCTGTTCACCATTTCTTATAGAACAATAGTATTCCATCACATTCATATACCACAACTTGCTCAGCCATTCCCCAATTGATGGGCATCCTCTCAATTTCCAATTCTTTGCCACCACAAAAAGAGCTGCTATGAATATTTTTGTACATGTAGGTCCTTTTCCCGTTTGTGTGATCTCTTTGGGATATAGCCCTAGAAGTGCTTTGCTGGGTCAAAGGGTATGCACATTTTTATAGCCCTTTGGGCATAGTTCCAAATTGCTCTCTGAAATGGTTGGATCAGTTCACAACTTCACCAACAATGCATTAGTGTTCCAATTTTCCCACATCTTCTCCAACTTTTATCATTTTCCTGTTTTGTCGTGTTGGTCATTCTGATAGGTGTGATGTGGTACCTCAGAGTTGTTTTGATTTGCATTTCTCTAGTCAATAGTGATTTAGAGCATTTTTTCATATGACTATAGATAGCTTTAATTTCTTTATTTGAGCACTGTCTGTTCATATCCTTTGACCACTTATCAATTGGGGAATGGCTTGTATTCTTATAAATTTGACTTAATTCTCTATATATTTTAGAAATGAGGCCCTTATCAGAGAGACTGGTTGTAAAAATTCTTTCCCAATTTTCTACCTTCCTTCTAATCTTAGTTGCATTGGCATTGTTTGTGCAAAAACTTTTCAATTTAATGTAATGAAAATTATCTATTTTGCTTTTCGTAATGTTCTCTATCTCCTGTTTGGTCATGAATTCTTCTGTTCTCCATAAATCTGACAGGTAAACTATTCCTTGCTCTCTCAATTTGCTTATAGTATCAGCCTTTATATCTAAATCATGGACCCATTTTGACTTTATTGTGGTATATGGTGTGAGATTTTGGTCTATGCCTAGTTTCTGCCATACTCTTTTCCAGTTTTCCCAGTAGTTTTTTTTTCAAAGAGTGGGTTCTTATCCCAGAAGCTGGGGTCTTTGGGTTTATCAAATAATATATTACTATAGTCATTGACTACTGTGTCTTGCATACTTAACCTATTCCACTGATCCACCACTCTATTTATTAGCCAGTACCAAGCAGTTTTGATGATTGCTGCTTTATAATAAAATTTAAGATCTGGAATGGCTAGGCCACCTTCCCCTGCATTTCTTTTCATTAGTTCTCTTGATATTCTGGACCTTTTGTTCTTCCAAATGAATCTTGTTATTATTTTTTCTAACTCTATAAAATAATTTTTTGGTAGTTTGATTGGTATGGCACTGAATAAGTAAATTAGCTTAGGTAGAATTGTCATTTTTATTATATTAGCTTGGCCTACCCAATTATTTAGATCTCATTTTATTTTTCCAATTATTTAGATCTGATTTTATTTGTGTGAAAAGTGTTTTGTAATTGTGTTCATAGAGTTTTTGGGTTTGTTTCTGGAGGTGGACTCCTAAATATTTTATAATGTCTACAGTAAGTTTAAATGGGATTTCTCTTTCTATCTCTTGCTGTTGGGCTTTGTCGGTAATATATAGAAATGCCAATGATTTATGTGGGTTTATTTTATAGCCTGCAACTTTGCTAAAGTTGTTTATTATTTCAATTAGTTTTTTACTTGATTCTTTGGGATACTCTAAGTATAACATCATGTCATCTGCAAAGAGTGATAGCTTTGTTTCTTCTTTGCCTATTCTAATGCCTTCAATGTCTTTTTCTTTTCTTATTGCCAAAGCTAACATTTCCAGTACGATGTTGAATAACAGTGGTGATAATGGACATCCTTGTTTCCCCCCGATCTTATTGGAAATGCTTCTAGCTTGTCCCTATTACATATTATGCTTGCTGAAGGTTTTAGATAGATGCCATTTATTATTTGAAGGAAGACTCCATTTATACCTATGCTCTCTAGTGTTTTTAATAGGAATGGGTGTTGTATTTTGTCAAAAGTTTTTCTGCATCTAATGAGATGATCATGTGGTCTCTGTTAGTTTTGGTGTTGATATGATCAATTATTCTGATAGTTTTCCTTATATTGAACCAGCCCTGCATTCCTGGTATAAATCCTACCTGGTCATAGTGTATTATTTGTGTGATAAGTTGCTGTAATCTATTTGCTAATATTTTGCTTAAAATTTTTGCATCTATATTCATTAGAGAAATTGGTCTATAATTTTCTTTCTCTGTTTTGACTCTTCCTGGTTTAGGTATCAGCATCATATTTGTATCATAAAAAGAATTTGGTAAGATTCCTTCTTTACCTATTTTACCAACTAGTTTATATAGTATTAGAATTAATTGTTCTTTAAATGTTTGATAGAATTCGCATGTAAATCCATCTGACCCTGGAGATTTTTTCCTAGGGAGCTCATGAATGACTTGTTCAATGTCTTTTTCTGAGATGGGGTTATTTAAGTATTTTACTTCCTCTTCTGTTAATCTGGGCAATTTATATTTTTGTAAATATATATCCATTTCACTAAGATTGTCAAATTTGTTGGCAGATAGTTGGGCAAAATAATTCCTAATTGTTATTTTAATTTCCTCTTCCTTGGTGGTAGTTTCACCCTTTTCATTCTTGATACTAGTAATTTGGTTTTCTTCTTTCTTTTTTTAATTAGATTAACCAAAGTTTTATCTATTTTATTGTTTTTTTTTCATAAAACCAGCTCTTAGTTTTATTTATTAGTTCAATAGTTTTCTTAATTTCAATTTTATTAATTTTTCCTTTGATTTTCAATGTTTCTAATTTGGTGTTCAATTGAGGATTTTTAATTTGTCCTTTTTCTTGTTTTTTTAGTTGTATTCCCAATTCATTGATATCCTCTTTTTCTATTTTATTTATGTAAGCATTTAAAGACATAAAACTTCCCCTAAGAACTGCTTTTGCTGCATCCCATAAGTTTTGGTATGTTGTCTCATTATTGTCATTCTTTTGAATGAAATTATTGATTGTTTCTATGATTTGTTGTTTGACCCAATCATTTTTTAGGGTTAGATTATTTAGTTTCCAATTATTTTTTAGTCTATCTTTCCACAGCCCTTTATTACATATAATTTTTATTGCATCATGATCTGAAAAGGATGCATTTACTATTTCTGCCTTTCTGCATTAGATTGTGAGGTTTTTATGCCCTAGTACATGGTCAATTTTTGTGTATGTGTCATGTACCCCCAAGAAAAAAGTATATTCCTTTCTATCCCCATTCAGTTTTCTCCACAGGTCTATCATACCTAACTTTTTTAATGTTCTATTCACCTCCTTAACTTATTTCTTGTTTATTTTGTGGTTAGATTTATCTAGTTCTGAGAGGGGGAGGTTGAAGTCCCCCACTAGTATAGTTTTGCTGTCTATTTCTTCCTGTAACTCCCTGAACTTCTCCTCTAAGAATCTGGATGCTATACCATTTGGTGCATATATGTTTAGTAATTATAT
This sequence comes from Vombatus ursinus, assembly GCF_900497805.2. Lineage (NCBI taxonomy): Eukaryota > Metazoa > Chordata > Mammalia > Diprotodontia > Vombatidae > Vombatus > Vombatus ursinus. The sequence continues at coordinate 35,747,196 of NW_020954641.1, forward strand.
TACTTCATTGTCTATGGTGCCTTTTAGCAGGATGTAGTTTCCTTCCTTATCTCTTCTGATGAAATCTATTTTTGCTTTTGCTTTGTCTGAGATCAGGATTGCTACCCCTGCTTTTTTTTACTTCAGCTGAAGCATAATATATTTTGCTCCAACCTTTTACCTTTACCTTGTATGTGTCACTCTTTTTCAAATGTGTTTCCTGTAAACAACATATTGTAGGATTATGGTTTTTAATCCAATCTGCTATATGCTCCCGTTATATGGGAGAGTTCATTCCATTCACATTTACAGTTATGATTACTATCTGTGTCTTTTTCTCCATACTTCCCCCCCACCCCATTTATGCTTTTCTTTCTCCTTTCTCCTTCCCCCCCACTAGTGTTTTGCTTTTGACCAGTGCCTCCTATGGTCTCACCTCCCTTCTATTATCCCTTTCCATTTTCTTCCCCTTTACCCTTATTGCTTCTTCCCTCCCTTCTATCCCCCCTCCCCTTTCTTTCCCCTTTTCTCTCCTAATGCCTATAGTGCAAGTTAGATTTCTATACCTAACTGATTATGTTGTTCCCTTCTTGAGCCAAATCTGATGAGAGTAAGGTTCAAACAATGCTCATCCCCCTCCCTTCTTTACCTCTGCTCTAATAGGTTTTTGTGTCTTTTCCTGTAACATAATTTACCCTTGTCAGCCTCCTCCTTTCTCAGTACATTTTCTTAGCTCAGACTAATCCACTTACTTGGATCCATTTAACCCACTTGATTAATTTTTTTTATCATTACATCAAAGTCAACTTATATCCACCCCCCTTATGTATACTCCTTTAACATGGTATAATAACAACGCAGTTCTCAAGAGTTGCAAGTGTCATCTTCCCTTGTAGGGATGTAAACATTTTGCCCTTATTAACAACATATTGTATCTTTCTGTCCCATTTACCTTTTTATGTCTCTCTTGAATCTTGTACTTGAAGATCAAATTTTTTGTTGAGCTCTGGTCTTTTTATCAGAAAGGTTTGTTGAATATCCATCTCCTTCCCTGAAAAATCACGTTCATTTTCTCTGGGTAGTTAATCCTTGGCTACATTCCAAGCTCCTTTGCCTTATGGAATATCATGTTCCATGCCCTACAGTCTTTTAATATAGAGGCTGCAAGGTCCTGTGTCATCCTGACTGTGGTTCCATGATATTTAAATTGTTTCTTTCTGGCTGCTTGTAGTAATTTCTTTTTAATCTGGTAATTTTGGAATTCAGCTATTATATTCCTTGGTATTTTCAATTTGGGATCTCTTTCAGGAGGGGAGTGGTGGATTCTTTCTATAGTTATTTTACCTTCAGGTTCTAGGACTTCAGGGCAGTTTTCCTTCATGATTTCCTGAAGGATATCATCCAGGTTCTTTTTTTCATCATGATTTTCAGGTAGGCCTATAATTTTTAAATTGTCTCTCCTGGATCAATTTTCCAGGTCAATTGTTTTACCCATGAGGTATTTTATGTTTTCATCTACTTTTTCATTTTTTTGTTTCTGTTTGACTGATTCTTGCTCTCTCATAGAGTCATTAGTTTCCATTTGTTCAATTCTAATTTTTAACATATTGTTTTTTTCTGTTAGATTTTGTACTTTCTTCTCCAATTGGTCAATTGTATTTTTAAGGGATTTACTTTCTTCATTGCGCTTTTTTTTCCAATTGGCCAATTATGTGTTTCAGGGACTTGTTTTCTTCAGTATACTTTTTTTTCCAATTGGCCAATTGTACTTTTAAAGGACTCCTCTACCTCTCTCATTTGATTTTCAAAATCCTTCTTGAGTTCTTCTAAGAAGGCTTTTTGGGTTTCAGACCAATTCATATTCCCTTTTGATGTCGCAGATGTGGGTTTGATAACAGTGTTGTCCTCTTCAGAATTTCTGTCTTGATCTTCACTCTTCTCAAAATATGAATCTATGGTATGTTTTTTTTTACTCATGGTGTTTCTTTGTTCCCTGGCCTTTAAAGAGATTAAGCTCTCCTGCTGAGGAGCAGAGGGCACTGATTCAAGCTTCTTCTGTTGGGAGCCTAGGTCTTGGTCACTGGCTTTGTGTGCTGGGGCCTCTTATCTTGGCAATTGGAAGCTGTAGGGTTCTGGCAGCTTATCTGGTGTTGGGCTGGAATCAGCAAGGCTCGGACTTTCAGGTAAATCTATGTTGCCTGCTTTTCCTTTCCTTTAGCTTTGTTTAGCGCCTTTTAGATAAGTGCTGCCAGGTGTTTATCTGCCTGAGGCCCCTTGCAGTGCTGCCTCCCTTATTTCTGTTGAGGTACTGGGAGACTTCTTTGCTATAGAATGCCAAGGCACCTGGTGGTTTTCTGAGCTGGTTTCCACCAGTTACCCCACCCTCACTGAAGCACTCGGAGGTACAGCTGTTGGTGTTTGTCCGCTCGACCACCTGGGCTTTGGGATCTCCTCCGGGTTGGGAGTTGGAGGCTGTAGAGTTCTGACAGCTTACCTGGTGTTGGGCTGGAATCAACAAGGCTGGAACTTTTTGGCACCTCTAGGTTGCTTTCTTCAGCTCCTTTCAGAGGAATGCTGCTGCGTGCTTATCTGCCTGGAGCCCTTTGAAGTGCTGCTTCCCTTATTTTTGCTGAGGCACTGGGAGACCCGTTTGCTGTAGAATGCCAAGGCACCAGAATCTCCTCCTGGTGTGCTAAAGTGGGTCTTTCCACTAACTGGCTGGGGAACTCCTGTTTCGTACTGCTCCCCTTCTCCCAGGGTAAGAGGGGCCTTTCCCATTAATCCCTCTAGCTACCTGGGCTACTGCACTGCTGCACCCTGTCTTTCTTCTGGTTCAGCTGTTCCAGGTTTTTTTGGGCGGTGATATTTTCTGGGTTTTCAGAGGGTGAGAGGGACTATCTTTTTACTCCGCCATCTTGGCTCCTGGAAGTGGAAGAGAACTTGGCCTCTCCATATTTTTATAATCAACAAAAATGAATAAATATAGTGCTGTCTCATATTATCTATTTCATTTAGTCAATTATTTGATGACATAGTTATGGCTTATTTTGGAATTTGGGTCCGTAACAGAAATTTTTTCAGTGTGGAGAAATTCTGATATGGAAACTCCTTCTCTTGGCAAAGAGAACCGCCTGAGCCATTGAGAAGTTAGATGATTTACACATGATTACCTAGCCAGAATGTGTCAGAAGCTGAATTTGAACTCAGTAATTCCTGACTCCAAAACCAGCTTTCTATCCACCATGCTGTGGTACTGGGAAATTTTGCTTGGAAAAGGCTACCTGTCCCTTAATAGTAGCCCCACCAATGATTCTTTCATGTCCTTCTCAATCACACATACACACATACATACACACACACACACGAAAGAGAATGTATGTATGTACATGTATGTATACACACGTCTTTAGGTTCTTTCAAGCTCTAAATCTATAATATTAATTAAATATATATTAATTATGGTACATATAATAAAATACAATGATAACTATTAAACATTCAACCAAACATTAAATAAAGAAATAATTATTAAATATTTCATTAAATACTACATATTTAATATTCAAATATAATTTACACATAATTATAAATTAATTAAATAATTAGTTATATACAAATTTATAGTTATCAATTAAATATTATGTGTGTATATATATATACATATATATATATAATATGGTACATATCTGTTCTTATTAATGTTCTTTTTGTTACTTTTTTTTGGTGAAGGTGGTGGTGAGCTTGAAGGAACCTGAGGAACCTTTATTGTACGTGTGAGGAAACTGAGACCCAGGGAGATGACTTGTCCAAGGCCACACAAGTAATAAGTACTAAAGGTGGGATTGGAGCCCATATTTTCTGCCTCCAGATCCAGTGCTCCTTCTTCTGAACTATGTTGTGACCTTCCTCCTTCCTTCTTCAACTTCCTTCTCCCCTTCCATAGGAGATAGTTAGAGCCTCTTTGAGTGTCTCTGATGTAACTCCTTAAACAGGAAGAGGGCATGTACTGTAGGAACTACATGCTCACAAATAATGTTATTTAACTCTTTGTTCACCTCTCTCTTTTTTTAAAATGATCTAGTCAGGGTTAAGTGACTTGCCCAGGGTCACACAACTAGTAAGTGTCAAGTGTCTGAGGCCAGATTTGAACTCAGGTCCTCCTGACTGCAAGGCTGGAGCTCTATCCATTGTGTCACCTAGCTGCCCTGTTTACCTCTTTTAAAAATGTTTCTACCATCACTAATTTTCTTTATTGAACTTTACAGATTAACTACAAGCAACTTTGTACCCTTTTGCAAATACTGAAACTCCTTGGCTTTCCCATGACTCTTGTCCAGGGTGCTGCTAGACGTCTTGTTGCACACTGTCATTTCTAGATCTTTATTTGACTGTTTTCATTCAACATCCCCTCCTATTTAAGAGTTCATATTCTCCAATTATATCAACCTATCCCCACCCTTGTAACTGTCATACATTAGCCCTAAGGATACTTTTTTAGCTTCATTAATGACTTTAGCCTCTAGCTCACAGTCTTCCTTTCAATTCAAAGCATCATCCTAAATGCTTTCAATATTCAATTTGATGAGTCTTCTAACAACCTGGCCATTCAGTCTTCCATCCTCTCAACTCTTTTGGCCCCTCCTTGTCCTCTTTATTTCAACCACAGAATTGGTCACGCCACAGACCTCAATATCAACCACAAGTGTTCTACCCTCAAGATCCTGAAGAATTCCCAAATACTCCTCTCTGATGATAGTCTTCTGCTTTCCTCCATATACCATTCCTTCACTTTTCCTAAATATACTTGTTATCAATAATATTATCTACAGATCCTCAACTGATTTTTATTTTCCTAGTTCAACACTCCTTTTCTGACTTTACTTACATTTTTTGACAGCCTTGACCAGTCAGCATCTCAATAATATACTGTCCTCCAACCTTAAATTCCTTTCCACTTCATCTTTGTTTCTCTCATTTTGCTAATCCCTTGTCTTGGGTTACCTCCACAGTCTGGCTTTTCTACTCTTACCCCTTAACATCTTGGAGCTACCAAGAAGAGACTTGTATTCAAGGATCCACTTACTATCTAATCTCATCAGGGTACTCACCATAGTTCTCCTCCTTCAGATATTGTGAATTGATTAGTCAATATTCTCACAATTGTGTTGCCTCCCTTGCATATCTCTATGTGCACCTGACCTAATTTAGCTGCTTTCTCTGTCTTAGCTGTCTTCAGTGACATTTTTGCCTTTTTCATAACCACAAGTGGGACTATGTTGTTTGAGTCCAATGTATATGAGTCCCTCCATAGTCTTGGTGGTGAAAAGAGGTTTTTTTTTTTAAGTAACAATTTTTGTAGATCTTTTCTTTCTTCCATTTCTTGTCCTCCTTCCAGTTTCACCCTTAAACATACTCTCAGGATGACTTTGAATAGTTAGGTGTCTTGACAAACTTCTTTTAAAATGGTTTTGCACTCTCCTGCTTCGCTATTTTATTAGATGACTTGATTCATAATTTTTCTCATTCTTCTGAGATTTTTCAAATGAATTTTTATTTTAAACTGGTATTGCCTATGACCGCCATGTCATTTCATCTGGTAAGTTTGTCAAATGTTTGCTGACTCACGTGCTTTTCAGGCTTTTTTGATCCTTTTGTTTAGCAATTGATATAAATTAATTAAACTCCTATGTTGAAATTATTATAGTTGATATCAATGTCATTTCTTCCACCTATACTCCATTTTAGTTATTAATAACTTGTCTAAATGCCATGTTCAATTTATTTTAATTGTATGCCATCCCCCCCCACCAATTTTCATTTTCCCTTCTATCTTTTTAAAATCTTTCTTCCAAGGGGCAATTAGGTGGAGCAGTGGATAGAGCTCTGGCTTTGGAGTCAGGAGGACCTGAGTTCAAACATGGCCTCAGACACATAACACTCACTAGCTGTGTGACCCTGGGCAAGTCTCTTAACCCCTATTGCTTCACCAAAAAGTGAAAAAAAACTTTCTTCTAAGTCTATGATATGACTGTAGACTGTATACTAATGGTTGATTCAGGAAGAACACACACATCAGTAAAAAGCAATTTCCTATTGGAAAAACATAATCAGTTTGATTTATATTTGTGACAATAATTGACGCTTGCTATGGTTGGTACTTTCTTATTCTTTTATTGAATAAAACATTCATGATAATGAAGTGTGACGCTTCTGTGAAGTTTATTAGAGTTTGATCTCTCTCATTCCTTTTTCTTAATTTATATTTTCTAATTTTTTTTGTTGTCTTCCCCTATCTTTATTTTTAAGTCACAAAGTATCAAAGTATATATTGAATCAATTTGAAGATCTTATCATGTTCTTTGTAGAATTACTCTAAATCCTTATTCCCTTCAATAATTTTGGTGCATAAATTGCAATTACTTTTATGATAATCTTTTATCAAATACTTATCATGAGTATTGTAAAATGAGATGACCACATCATGATGTTCCTTGTTTTATCTGGGCACATGATAAAGTGAATTCTGTCAAAACCTTTATTTGTTTTTTCAAGAAGAAGTTAAGTTATCCTTCTATTTGACTGTAGTTTCTTTTTGTTGTCTGATTTCTTTTGAAATGAGAATGTTAAGATGAATGCCACTTAATTCCTCCTGTAGTATGTCCATTCATTGGTCATTGGACAAAGAGCTCCCATTTAGCATTACAATAGCCAAGATAAAGTTTATAGATGGCATAAAATTATGATTCTGAGACCTCTGGGCCCCCTTTTCTATTACTCTAGTACTATCACTTCAGAGGTGGAAGTGGGCTATACAGAACTGAGGGTAATTTTATATTTCTTTTTTTTTTCATTGGTTGCTATGGCCAAATAATTCATCACAAAATGACTAGTTTTCTGGGGTTGAGTCTCTCCATTTTTTAATTGGGCTAGCTCATATAAAGTAGACTCAGTCTTTTGCTGGGGTTATATCATGAGCCTTTTCAGCATGGTAGCACTGGCTAGAGTTTGCATGCAGTTAGCACAGCCTTTGAGAACCCAAGGTCACCTCTATGTCATGATAAGGCATTGGAGTAGGACTATAGAATAAACTCAGTTAATTTAGGTTAGGATGATCCTCCATCCCTTCTTATCTTACCTGGGGCTTTGTTTCTTCAATCATCATCCTCCTCCACTCCCCTTGCACCTTACATCTTTTGTTTATGCCTCTATGTTGGCTCCCTCACCTCTGTTTGAAAATATGCTCAGGTTCCTGTAAAATATCTTGCCATGATCTTTCTATGTTCTCTAGCTATTAAAGTAGCTTTTCATTTTTTTCTTTTACCTCTAGCATTTTAAAAGTCACCTGCACTCCCTCACCACACTAATTCACTTTCCATTCATTCATCAGACCACTAGAATCTGCCTTCAATTCCTACTATTTTACCAATACTGAACTCTTTAAGGTCACTGATGACTTTCCAGTTGCACACCCAGTGGTCTTTTCTCAGTCTTCATCCTTCTTGTCCTTTCTGTAATATTTTGAGGTGTTGACCACATCCTTTTTATTTATACTCTCTCTTCCTTTGGGCTTCCATGGCACTGACATTTCTGTGTTCTCTTTTTATCCATCTAATCATTCCTTCCCTCTCTCTCTCTCTCTCTCTCTCTCTCTCTCTCTCTCTCTCTCTCTCTCTCTC